>NC_090442.1:849623096-849941763 GCF_031143425.1 Pleurodeles waltl | reverse complement strand
CCCCATCTCCCCATCTCCCCATCTCCCCCCAGTTAGACATGATTGCGGCAGGTAGTGATCCTTTGTCCCGCACATTCATTCATTGGAGCATCTCCCCATCTCCCCATCTCCCCATCTCCCCCCAGTTAGACATGATTGCGGCAGGTAGTGATCCTTTGTCCCGCACATTCATTCATTGGAGCATCTCCCCATCTCCCCATCTCCCCATCTCCCCCCAGTTAGACATGATTGCGGCAGGTAGTGATCCTTTGTCCCGCACATTCATTCATTGGAGCATCTCCCCATCTCCCCATCTCCCCATCTCCCCCCAGTTAGACATGATTGCGGCAGGTAGTGATCCTTTGTCCCGCACATTCATTGCATCTCCCCATCTCCCCATCTCCCCATCTCCCCCCAGTTAGACATGATTGCGGCAGGTAGTGAACCTTTGTCCCGCACATTCATTCATTGGAGCATCTCCCCCATCTCCCCATCTCCCCCCAGTTAGACATGATTGCGGCAGGTAGTGATCCTTTGTCCCGCACATTCATTCATTGGAGCATCTCCCCATCTCCCCATCTCCCCCCAGTTAGACATGATTGCGGCAGGTAGTGATCCTTTGTCCCGCACATTCATTCATTGGAGCATCTCCCCATCTCCCCATCTCCCCATCTCCCCCCAGTTAGACATGATTGCGGCAGGTAGTGATCCTTTGTCCCGCACATTCATTCATTGGAGCATCTCCCCATCTCCCCATCTCCCCATCTCCCCCAGTTAGACATGATTGCGGCAGGTAGTGATCCTTTGTCCCGCACATTCATTCATTGGAGCATCTCCCCATCTCCCCCCAGTTAGACATGATTGCGGCAGGTAGTGATCCTTTGTCCCGCACATTCATTCATTGGAGCATCTCCCCATCTCCCCATGTCCCCATCTCCCCCCAGTTAGACATGATTGCGGCAGGTAGTGATCCTTTGTCCCGCACATTCATTCATTGGAGCATCTCCCCATCTCCCCATCTCCCCCCAGTTAGACATGATTGCGGCAGGTAGTGATCCTTTGTCCCGCACATTCATTCATTGGAGCATCTCCCCATCTCCCCATCTCCCCATCTCCCCCCAGTTAGACATGATTGCGGCAGGTAGTGATCCTTTGTCCCGCACATTCATTCATTGGAGCATCTCCCCATCTCCCCATCTCCCCATCTCCCCCCAGTTAGACATGATTGCGGCAGGTAGTGATCCTTTGTCCCGCACATTCATTCATTGGAGCATCTCCCCATCTCCCCATCTCCCCATCTCATTCCAGTTAGACATGATTGCGGCAGGTAGTGATCCTTTGTCCCGCACATTCATTCATCTGCCCCATCTCCCCATCTCCCCATCTCCCCATCTCATCCAGTTAGACATGATTGCGGCAGGTAGTGATCCTTTGTCCCGCACATTCATTCATCTCCCCATCTCCCCATCTCCCCATCTCCCCATCTCCCCTCCCCATCTCATTCCAGTTAGACATGATTGCGGCAGGTAGTGATCCTTTGTCCCGCACATTCATTCATTGGAGCATCTCCCCATCTCCCCATCTCCCCATCTCATTCCAGTTAGACATGATTGCGGCAGGTAGTGATCCTTTGTCCCGCACATTCATTCATTGGAGCATCTCCCCATCTCCCCATCTCCCCATCTCATTCCAGTTAGACATGATTGCGGCAGGTAGTGATCCTTTGTCCCGCACATTCATTCACTGGAGCATCTCCCCATCTCCCCCCATCTCCCCATCTCATTCCAGTTAGACATGATTGCGGCAGGTAGTGATCCTTTGTCCCGCACATTCATTCATTGGAGCATCTCCCCATCTCCCCATCTCCCCATCTCATTCCAGTTAGACATGATTGCGGCAGGTAGTGATCCTTTGTCCCGCACATTCATTCATTGGAGCATCTCCCCATCTCCCCATCTCCCCATCTCCCCATCTCCCCATCTCATTCCAGTTAGACATGATTGCGGCAGGTAGTGATCCTTTGTCCCGCACATTCATTCATTGGAGCATCTCCCCATCTCCCCATCTCCCCATCTCCCCATCTCCCCATCTCATTCCAGTTAGACATGATTGCGGCAGGTAGTGATCCTTTGTCCCGCACATTCATTCATTGGAGCATCTCCCCATCTCCCCATCTCCCCATCTCCCCATCTCATTCCAGTTAGACATGATTGCGGCAGGTAGTGATCCTTTGTCCCGCACATTCATTCATTGGAGCATCTCCCCATCTCCCCATCTCCCCATCTCCCCATCTCATTCCAGTTAGACATGATTGCGGCAGGTAGTGATCCTTTGTCCCGCACATTCATTCATTGGAGCATCTCCCCATCTCCCCATCTCCCCATCTCCCCATCTCCCCATCTCATTCCAGTTAGACATGATTGCGGCAGGTAGTGATCCTTTGTCCCGCACATTCATTCATTGGAGCATCTCCCCATCTCCCCATCTCCCCATCTCCCCATCTCCCCATCTCCCCATCTCCCCATCTCATTCCAGTTAGACATGATTGCGGCAGGTAGTGATCCTTTGTCCCGCACATTCATTCATTGGAGCATCTCCCCATCTCCCCATCTCCCCATCTCATTCCAGTTAGACATGATTGCGGCAGGTAGTGATCCTTTGTCCCGCACATTCATTCATTGGAGCATCTCCCCATCTCCCCATCTCCCCATCTCCCCATCTCATTCCAGTTAGACATGATTGCGGCAGGTAGTGATCCTTTGTCCCGCACATTCATTCATTGGAGCATCTCCCCATCTCCCCATCTCCCCATCTCCCCATCTCATTCCAGTTAGACATGATTGCGGCAGGTAGTGATCCTTTGTCCCGCACATTCATTCATTGGAGCATCTCCCCATCTCCCCATCTCCCCATCTCCCCATCTCATTCCAGTTAGACATGATTGCGGCAAGTAGTGATCCTTTGTCCCGCACATTCATTCATTGGAGCATCTCCCCATCTCCCCATCTCCCCATCTCCCCCCAGTTAGACATGATTGCGGCAGGTAGTGATCCTTTGTCCCGCACATTCATTCATTGGAGCATCTCCCCATCTCCCCATCTCCCCCCAGTTAGACATGATTGCGGCAGGTAGTGATCCTTTGTCCCGCACATTCATTCATTGGAGCATCTCCCCATCTCCCCATCTCCCCATCTCCCCCCAGTTAGACATGATTGCGGCAGGTAGTGATCCTTTGTCCCGCACATTCATTCATTGGAGCATCTCCCCATCTCCCCATCTCCCCATCTCCCCATCTCCCCCAGTTAGACATGATTGCGGCAGGTAGTGATCCTTTGTCCCGCACATTCATTCATCTCCCCATCTCCCCATCTCCCCATCTCCCCCCAGTTAGACATGATTGCGGCAGGTAGTGAACCTTTGTCCCGCACATTCATTCATTGGAGCATCTCCCCATCTCCCCATCTCCCCCCAGTTAGACATGATTGCGGCAGGTAGTGATCCTTTGTCCCGCACATTCATTCATTGGAGCATCTCCCCATCTCCCCATCTCCCCCCAGTTAGACATGATTGCGGCAGGTAGTGATCCTTTGTCCCGCACATTCATTCATTGGAGCATCTCCCCATCTCCCCATCTCCCCATCTCCCCCCAGTTAGACATGATTGCGGCAGGTAGTGATCCTTTGTCCCGCACATTCATTCATTGGAGCATCTCCCCATCTCCCCATCTCCCCATCTCCCCCCAGTTAGACATGATTGCGGCAGGTAGTGATCCTTTGTCCCGCACATTCATTCATTGGAGCATCTCCCCATCTCCCCCCAGTTAGACATGATTGCGGCAGGTAGTGATCCTTTGTCCCGCACATTCATTCATTGGAGCATCTCCCCATCTCCCCATGTCCCCATCTCCCCCCCAGTTAGACATGATTGCGGCAGGTAGTGATCCTTTGTCCCGCACATTCATTCATTGGAGCATCTCCCCATCTCCCCATCTCCCCCCAGTTAGACATGATTGCGGCAGGTAGTGATCCTTTGTCCCGCACATTCATTCATTGGAGCATCTCCCCATCTCCCCATCTCCCCATCTCCCCCCAGTTAGACATGATTGCGGCAGGTAGTGATCCTTTGTCCCGCACATTCATTCATTGGAGCATCTCCCCATCTCCCCATCTCCCCCCAGTTAGACATGATTGCGGCAGGTAGTGATCCTTTGTCCCGCACATTCATTCATTGGAGCATCTCCCCATCTCCCCATCTCCCCCATATCTCTCCCCCTCTCCCCATATCTCTCCCCCTCTCCCCATATCTCTCCCCCTCTCCCCATATCTCTCCCCCTCTCCCCCTCTCCCCCCTCTCCCCATATCTCTCCCCCTCTCCCCATATCTCTCCCCCTCTCCCCATATCTCACCCCCTCTCCCCATATCTCTCCCCATATCTCTCCCCCTCTCCCCATATCTCTCCCCCTCTCCCCATATCTCACCCCCTCTCCCCCATATCTCTCCCCTCACCCCATATCTCTCCCCCTCTCCCCACATCTCTCCCCCTCTCCCCCTCTCCCCATATCTCTCCCCCACTCCCCATATCTCTCCCCCTCACCCCCACACCCCATATCTCTCCCCCTCTCCCCACATCTCCCCCCACTCCCCCTCACCCCCTCTCCCCATAACACTCCCCCTCACCCCCACACCCCATATCTCACCCCCACTCCCCCTCTCCCCACACTCCCCCCACTCTCCCCCCACCTCCCCCTCACCCCACATCCTCCCCCCACACCCCCAACCTCCCCCTCTCCCCCTCACCCCCTCTCCCCCTCACCCCATATCACTCCCCACATCTCTCCCCATATCTCTCCCCCTCTCCCCCACTCCCCCACTCCCCCATATCACTCCCCCTCTCCCCATATCTCTCCCCTCTCCCCATATCTCTCCCCCTCACCCCAATCTCACCCCCTCTCCCCATATCTCTCCCCCACTCCCCATATCTCTCCCCCCTCTCCCCATATCTCTCCCCCTCTCCCCCTCTCCCCCTCTCCCCATATCTCTCCCCATATCTCTCCCCCTCTCCCCATATCTCTCCCCATATCTCTCCCCCTCTCCCCATATCTCTCCCCCTCTCCCCATATCTCTCCCCCTCTCCCCATATCGCTCCCCCTCTCCCCATATCGCTCCCCCTCTCCCCATATCTCTCCCCCTCTCCCCATATCTCTCCCCCTCACCCCATATCTCCCCATACCTCCCCCCTCTCCCCATATCTCTCCCCCTCTCCCCATATCTCCCCCCTCACCCCATATCTCTCCCCCTCTCCCCATCACTCCCCCTCTCCCCCTCTCCCCATATCTCTCCCCCTCTCCCCATATCTCTCCCCCTTCACCCCATATCTCTCCCCATATCTCTCCCCCTCTCCCCATATCTCTCCCCCCTCCTCCCCATACTCACCCCCTCACCCCCCTCACCCCAACTCTCCCCCTCACCCCCACTCCCCATATCACTCCCCCACACCCCATACTCACCCCCCTCCCCAACTCTCCCCCACACCCCATACTCCCCCTCTCCCCATACTCCCCCTCACCCCCTCTCCCCACACCCCCCACACCCCATACACACACCCCCACACCCCAACTCACCCCCTCTCCCCCTCTCCCCATATCACACCCCCACTCCCCACACCCCCCCACACCCCCACTCCCCCCCCTCACCCCAACCTCACCCCCTCTCCCCACACTCTCCCCCACTCCCCCTCACCCCCACATCACCCCCAATCTCCCCCCCACACCCCACACCCCCTCACCCCACACCTCCCCCACTCCCCCCTCACCCCATATCTCTCCCCCACCCCCTCACCCCCACTCCCCCTCACCCCCACATCTCACCCCCTCTCCCCCACACCCCCATAACTCCCCCCTCTCCCCATATCTCCCCCCACTCCCCCTCCCCCACACTCTCCCCCTCACCCCATATCACTCCCCCTCTCCCCCTCACCCATACACTCCCCCACACCCCCTCACCCCCATATCTCTCCCCTCTCTCTCCCCCCTCACCCCATATCTCTCCCCCCACTCTCACCCCCTCTCCCCATACTCTCCCCTCACCCCACACTCTCCCCCTCACCCCATATCTCACCCCATCACACCCCCCTCTCCCCATATCTCACCCCCTCACCCCCATATCACTCCCCCCCCCTCAACATCACTCCCCATATCTCACCCCCTCACCCCATAACTCTCCCCCTCACCCCATATCTCTCCCCATACACTCCCCACACCTCCCCCACTCCCCATACTCACCCCATATCTCTCCCCCTCACCCCATATCTCACCCCCTCTCCCCCATATCTCTCCCCCTCACCCCCTCTCCCCATATCTCTCCCCCTCTCCCCCCTCCCCACACACCCCCACACCCCACACTCCCCCCTCCCCCATATCTTCCCCCACACCCCCACTCCCCCACACCCCACATCTCACCCCCTCTCCCCCTCTCCCCCTCTCCCCCACTCTCTATCTCTCTATCTCTCCCCCTCTCCCCCTCACCCCATATCTCTCCCCATCACCCCCTCACCCCCTCTCCCCATACTCTCCCACACCCCATACTCTCCCCATCACCCCCCACACCCCCACACCCCCCCACCCCCACACTCACCCCCTCTCCCCATATCTCCCCCATCACCCCATACTCACCCCCTCACCCCCACCCCCCCACACCCCCACACCCCCATATCTCTCCCCATCTCCCCATATCTCCCCCCTCACCCCCACCCCCTCACCCCCTCACCCCATATCTCACCCCACTCCCCACACTCACCCCCACTCCCCCACACCCCCCACCCCCATATCACACCCCACACCCCACACACACCCCCACACCCCCACACCCCCCACCCCACACTCCCCCTCACCCCCCACCCCCACACCCCATATCTCTCCCCCACACCCCCACTCCCCATACACTCCCCATACTCTCCCCCTCTCCCCACACTCACCCCCTCACCCCCTCACCCCATACTCTCCCCCACACCCCCTCTCCCCCCTCACCCCACATCTCTCCCCATCTCCCCCCTCACCCCCTCACCCCATATCTCTCCCCATCTCCCCATCTCCCCCCTCTCCCTATATCTCTCCCCCACACCCCCTCTCCCCCTCTCCCCCATCACTCCCCATCCCCCATACTCTCCCCATCTCCCCCTCACCCCATATCTCACCCCATCTCCCCCTCACCCCATACTCTCCCCACACTCTCCCCATCACCCACACTCACCCCCTCTCCCCATATCTCTCCCCATATCTCTCCCCATATCTCTCCCCATATCACTCCCCCACTCCCCCATATCTCTCCCCATATCTCTCCCCACACTCTCCTCATCACCCCCTCACCCCTCACCCCCCTCTCACCCCCACACTCACCCCCTCACCCCCACACCCCCTCACCCCCTCTCCCCATATCTCTCCCCCTCTCCCCCTCACCCCCTCACCCCCACTCCCCATATCACACCCCATCTCCCCCACACCCCCTCTCCCCCCTCACCCCCATACTCACCCCCACCCCCAAACTCTCCCCCATATCTCTCCCCCTCACCCCATATCTCCCCATATCTCTCCCCCCACACCCCATACTCTCCCCCTCTCCCCATATCACTCCCCCACTCCCCATATCACTCCCCCTCACCCCCTCTCCCCATACTCACCCCCATCTCCCCCTCTCCCCCTCACCCCATATCTCTCCCCATCACCCCCTCTCCCCCTATCACTCCCCATCTCCCCCTCACCCCCTCTCCCCATATCTCTCCCCATCTCCCCCCTCTCCCCTCTCCCCCATATCTCTCCCCATCTCCCCCTCTCCCCCAAACTCTCCCCATATCTCTCCCCATCTCACCCTCTCCCCATATCTCTCCCCATATCTCTCCCCATCTCCCCCTCTCCCCATAACACTCCCCATATCACACCCCAACACCCCCCAACCCCATATCTCACCCCCTCACCCCATCACACCCCACACCCCCACACCCCCACTCCCCATATCTCACCCCCACTCCCCACACACTCCCCACACACTCCCCCACTCCCCATACCTCCCCCATAACACTCCCCCCTCCCCCACTCCCCCATATCTCACCCCCACACACACCCCCACACCCCCTCACCCCATACTCTCCCCATATCTCACCCCCACACCCCATACTCACCCCCACTCCCCACACCACCCCCCACCCCCCCACCCCACACACTCCCCCACACCCCACACCACACCCCCACCCCCCTCCCCATATCACTCCCCATCACCCCCACACCCCCACCCCATATCTCTCCCCACACCCCCACACCCCCTCTCCCACACACCCCCCCACCCCCACCCCCTCACCCCATACTCTCCCCCTCTCCCCCTCACCCCATATCTCTCCCCATACTCTCCCCATACACACCCCACACACTCCCCATACACCCCCACTCCCCCACACCCCCACACCCCCATACACCCCCACACCCCACACACACCCACCCCCACACCCCACACACCCCCCACCCCCCTCTCCCCATACCTCACCCCACACCCCATACTCCCCCCCTCACCCCAACTCTCCCCCACACCCCCACACCCCCATATCACTCCCCATATCTCTCCCCCTCACCCCCTCTCCCCCATATCACCCCCATCTCCCCCTCTCCCCCCTCCCCCTCTCCCCTCTCTCCCCATATCTCTCCCCACTCCCCATCTCCCCCTCTCCCCCACCCCATATCCTCCCCATATCTCACCCATCTCCCCCTCACCCCCTCTCCCCATACTCTCCCCCTCTCCCCATATCTCTCCCACATCTCTCCCCCCTCTCCCCACATCTCTCCCCATATCTCTCCCCCTCTCCCCATATCTCTCCCCCTCTCCCCATATCTCTCCCCCTCTCCCCCATATCTCTCCCCCTCTCCCCCACTCACCCCCACACCCCCCCACATCCCCATATCTCCCCACACACCCCCACACCCCCACCCCCACACTCTCCCCACTCCCCCACCCCCCACACCCCACACCCCCACATCTCCCCCACACCCCCTCACCCCCATATCACTCCCCACTCCCCTCTCCCCCTCTCCCCCTCTCCCCATACTCTCCCTCACCCCCTCTCCCCATATCTCCCCCACTCCCCCTCACCCCAACACCCCCATCTCCCTCCCCATATCTCTCCCCATCTCCCCTCACCCCCTCTCCCCATATCTCTCCCCATCTCCCCCTCTCCCCATATCTCTCCCCATATCTCTCCCCCTCTCCCCATATCTCTCCCCACACCCCATATCTCCCCATATCTCTCTCCAACTCCCCCACTCCCCATCTCTCCCAACACCCCACTCCCCATACACTCCCCATACTCTCCCCATCTCCCCCTCCCCCTCTCCCCATATCTCTCCCCCTCACCCCCTCTCCCCACTCCCCCACCCCCCTATCTCTCCCCCTCTCCCCATATCTCTCCCCCTCTCCCCATATCTCTCCCCCACTCCCCCTCTCCCCAATCTCTCCCCCTCTCCCCCTCTCCCCATATCTCTCCCCCTCACCCCCTCTCCCCACACTCCCACCACTCCCCATATCTCTCCACCTCTCCCCATATCTCTCCCCCTCTCCCCATACACTCCCCCTCTCCCCCTCTCTCTATCTCTCCCCCTCTCCCCCACACCCCATACTCCCCCACTCCCCCACACCCCCACACCCCATACTCTCCCCATCCCCCATAACTCTCCCCATCTCCCCCTCTCCCCCACACCCTCCCCACACCCCCTCACCCCCACATCACTCCCCACTCCCCATACTCTCCCCCACTCCCCCTCACCCCATACTCACCCCCTCTCCCCATATCTCTCCCCCTCTCCCCATACTCACCCCCACACCCCCACCCCCACTCCCCCTCTCCCCATATCTCTCCCCCTCACCCCCTCTCCCCATATCTCACCCCCTCTCCCCCCACACCCCCAACACACCCCCTCACCCCACATCACTCCCCAACTCTCCCCATACTCACCCCCTCACCCATCACACCCCCTCTCCCCATATCTCACCCCCACACCCCTCTCCCCATACTCACCCCCTCACCCCCTCACCCCTCTCCCCATATCACTCCCCTCTCCCCCACTCCCCCTCTCCCCATATCTCTCCCCCCTCCCCCATATCTCTCCCCCTCTCCCCATACTCTCCCCATCTCCCCCTCTCCCCCTCTCCCCCATATCTCTCCCCATCTCCCCTCCCCCTCTCCCCATATCTCTCCCCATCTCCCCCCTCTCCCCCTCTCCCCATCTCTCCCCATCTCCCCCTCTCCCCATATCTCTCCCCATCTCCCCCTCTCCCCCTCTCCCCATATCTCTCCCATCTCCCCATATCTCTCCCCATCTCCCCCTCTCCCCCTCTCCCCCTCTCCCCATATCTCTCCCCATCTCCCCCTCTCCCCCTCTCCCCATATCTCTCCCCATATCTCTCCCCATCTCCCCCTCTCCCCCTCTCCCCATATCTCTCCCCATATCTCTCCCCATCTCCCCCTCTCCCCCTCTCCCCATATCTCTCCCCATCTCCCCCTCTCCCCCTCTCCCCATATCTCTCCCCATATCTCTCCCCCTCTCCCCCTCTCCCCCTCTCCCCATATCTCTCCCCCTCTCCCCCTCTCCCCCTCTCCCCATCTCCCCATCTCCCCATCTCCCCATATCTCTCCCCATCTCCCCCTCTCCCCCTCTCCCCCTCTCCCCATATCTCTCCCCCTCTCCCCCTCTCCCCATCTCTCCCCATCTCCCCCTCTCCCCCTCTCCCCATATCTCTCCCATCTCCCCCTCTCCCCATATCTCTCCCCATATCTCTCCCCATCTCCCCCTCTCCCCATATCTCTCCCCATCTCTCCCTCTCCCCCTCTCCCCATATCTCTCCCTCTCCCCCTCTCCCCATATCTCTCCCCATCTCCCACTCTCCCCATATCTCTCCCCATCTCCCCATCTCCCCCTCTCCCCATCTCCCTCCCCATATCTCTCCCCATCTCCCCCTCTCCCCCTCTCCCCATATCTCTCCCCATCTCCCCCTCTCCCCCTCTCCCCATATCTCTCCCCATATCTCTCCCCCTCTCCCCATATCTCTCCCCATATCTCTCCCCCTCTCCCCATATCTCTCCCCATCTCCCCCTCTCCCCCTCTCCCCATATCTCTCCCCATCTCCCCCTCTCCCCCTCTCCCCATATCTCTCCCCATCTCCCCCTCTCCCCCTCTCCCCATATCTCTCCCCATCTCCCCCTCTCCCCCTCTCCCCATATCTCTCCCTCTCCCCCTCTCCCCATATCTCTCCCCATCTCCCCATATCTCTCCCCCTCTCCCCATATCTCTCCCTCTCCCCCTCTCCCCATATCTCTCCCCATCTCCCCCTCTCCCCCTCTCCCCATATCTCTCCCCATCTCCCCATCTCCCCATCTCCCCATCTCCCTCCCCATATCTCTCCCCCTCTCCCCCTCTCCCCATACCTCTCCCCATATCTCTCCCCCTCTCCCCATATTGTGCTGCTTTACTCTTCAGAATATCAAAACTAGGCACTTCAGGATATTTTAAGGCACAATGTAAAGCAATCACTCTCAAACACCTTCGTAAGTAGAATAATCAAGTTTATTTAAGGGGCAAGTTCTCAGCTAGCAAAACTAAACCACTCTAATATATATATATATATATACATCAGGAGAATAACATGAGAATAATGATAAAGATATAAGCACTCTGTGAATAATTGCAAGAGTAAGTGCATATAATACGAGCACACACAATATACCTCAATGCTCAATAGCATGAAAATGACTGTAAGAGTAAGTGCATATTACGCGCGCACACACAATATACTTCAATGCTCAATAGCATGAAAATGACTGCAAGAATAAGTACACATTACGCGCGCACACACAATACACTTAATAAATTGAAAAGCTTCACCGAAAGAGCGTCTGCATCCCTCCGCCGTACACAAAGCTGGGGAACCCAAATCAGCTGACACAGGGAGCCTCTGTTCGGGACAATCAGTCCTCCTGGCGTTGCGTCCAACCCAGGAGAGAGTTCCTAAACCAGCCCATCCAGGCCCCCAACTTTTATAGTATTTACTAACGCCCAGGAGTCTTTTCTAGAAAAAGACCCCCTCCTTTACAAATTGTGCAATCGGCGGTACCCTTGTTCACCCTTCGAGACGTCTCCTCAGAACGGGCCAAGTTCCCAGGAGAGGACTCCAAGGTGAAGCTTGCATTCCTCCTTGTGTACAGGCGCATCCCCCTGTTGTTCTAACTGATAGCTCGTGGAATGTAAATAGCGCCCTTCGTACCAGGCAGATGGAGCGAAGTTGAGCAGAAAAACACCCCACCCTTCAGCTTGCCGAAGCTTGTGGAAAAACACAGAACAGTGCCTTACGCACCGAACCAGACTCGACAAAATGGAGTCGTGAACCAAAATGGAAGCGAAGGCCAATGAAAGCAGAGGCCAATGGTCCACACTCTGCACCACTGTTTACCTTGCACGTAGTGCTGCCGCATGCACGTAGTGTATGTAGCAATACATCTCCACCCTTGGACCATTTGGCCAATTTACAACTAAGTATATCCTATAAGCTGAAATGGCAATGCTCTTGGGCGAAACTGAGATAGAAGATTAGGCACACACTGAATACAACAACATAATGAAATTAAAATAACTGTTATGATAATGATTACACCAAAGATATAACGCAGTTGGCCTAAATTAGGCAGCCATCCAAAAGCCCAATCCCACCACCCCTTGTCAACATCCTGCTGCACCCCCTTCACCAACTTATGCAGGGCCTCTATGTGGGAGTTGATTGATATGGAGTGGTCGGATAAATTGAAGCAACATAATCCTTCAAAATCACTGCAGCCATGGTTGTGTTTAAGCAGTAAATAATCAATAGCAGCGCGATTCTGCAAAGCAGCTCTTCTAATTCCCTGTACATCTAATAACAGCTCAGCTAAGGCAGCTGATGTATAGTTAATATTCTTGACTACTAAACATGCAAGTTTATTAATAACTCTGGTATTATATACTGCAAGTCCTGGCACCCCTACGATAGAACTAGCTAAACTAACATATTCTGTTTTGGACAGCAATGAAATTTCAGAATCACAGTCCGTAGGTAATTGAATAGTGTCTCTGGTATAGCGAGGGTGTAGAGCAGTATCCATAGGAAACATGAGAAAGCCTAAGCGTGACCAGGCACAAGGCCCTCCGGTTAGATTGGCTGGAATATAAGTAAAAGAAAGATTACCACAAGAAAAGAGCCAACCTTTAGGCAACTTAACATTTTGAATGTGGCTGGCAGCAGGCACCACATGTTGGCAAAACATTGAATTATTTACATTCAAACAGGTTAGGTCAGTCCGTGAGTGGCACAACGTCCGTTGTGCAGCAGTTCAATTTTTGTCTCTTTTCTCCAATTTGAGCTGAGCACATTTACCTATTTTCATAGGATCACAGGTCAATGAATAGCACACATCCCCACTTGAGATGTTAAACGTGAGTATAGATGTCATGTTCCTCCACAACCGCCTGCCCACCTCCGGGCAATGACGGCAGTACTCATAGAGTGACAGATGGGAGCGAACGTCACTCACATCCACCATTCCATCCTGGTTTGTATTGTTAAAGATGTGTAATAATACAGCAGCAGGAGTGGGCACTGCCACTAGACAAGTGGTAATCAAATCTTGAACGCTTTGCATGTTACTCATACAGAAGTGAGATATATTCAGCACTTCCTGCGCTAGATGAATCCAAACATTGTTCGGTTGATGCAGCAGCGTTGGCATCTGCGGCTGACGGTTGAATTTTTGGGCTATGAGCCCCTCCCGCTCCCCGGTGGAGTCTCCCGAACGGGCTCCATACACCACACTCATGGCACAGGCACTCCACAGGATGATCTGAAAAGAACAAAGGACAAAACACTGTAGGAGGCTGGACTGGTTTGTAGTGAGTACCAAGGGGTACTTGCACCTTGCACCAGGCCCAGTTATCCCTTATTAGTGTATAGGGTGTCTAGCAGCTTAGGCTGATAGATAATGGTAGCTTAGCAGAGCAGCTTAGGCTGAATTAGGAGACGTGTGAAGCTACTACAGTACCACTTAGTGTCATATGCACAATATCATAAGAAAACACAATACACAGTTATACTAAAAATAAAGGTACTTTATTTTTATGACAATATGCCAAAGTATCTTAGAGTGTACCCTCAGTGAGAGGATAGGAAATATACACAAGATATATATACACAATAGCAAAAATATGCAGTATAGTCTTAGAAAACAGTGCAAACAATGTATAGTTACAATAGGATGCAATGGGGAAACATAGGGATAGGGGCAACACAAACCATATACTCCAGAAGTGGAATGCGAACCACGAATGGACCCCAAACCTATGTGACCTTGTAGAGGGTCGCTGGGACTATTAGAAAATAGTGAGAGTTAGCAAAATAACCCACCCCAAGACCCTGAAAAGTGAGTGCAAAGTGCACCAAAGTTCCCCTAAGGACAAAATAGTCGTGTTAGAGGGAGAATGCAAGGAAAACACAAATCAGCAATGCAACAATGATGGATTCCTGTCTGAAGGTACCTGTGGAACAAGGGGACCAAGTCCAAAAGTCACAAGCAGCTCGGAGATGGGCAGATGCCCAAGAAATGCCAGCGGTTGGTGCAAAGAAGCTCTTACTAGGCTGAAGAACTGTGAATACTGCAGGAACGACAAGGGCTAGAGACTTCCCCTTTGGAGGATGGATCCCCCACACCTTGGAGAGTCGTGCAGAAGTGTTTTCCCGCCGGATGGACGCCAACAAGCCTTGCTACACGCAAATCGTGCGTTTGGCGTTTTTGGACGCTGCTGGGGCCCAGGAGGGACCAGGAGGTCGCAAATTGGACCTGCAGAGAGAGGGGACGTCGAGCAAGACAAGGAGCCCTCACTGAAGCAGGTAGCACCCGAAGAAGTGCCAGAAACAGGCACTACGAGGATGCGTGAAACGGTGCTCGCCGACGTTGCACAAAGGAGTCCCACGTCGCCGGAGACCAACTTAGAAAGTCGTGCAATGCAGGTTAGAGTGCCGTGGACCCAGGCTTGGCTGTGCACACAGGATTTCCGCCGGAAGTGCACAGGGGCCGGAGAAGCTTGCAAAGTCGCGGTTCCCAGCAATGCAGCCCAGCGAGGTGAGGCAAGGACTTACCTCCACCAAACTTGGGCTGAAGAGTCACTGGACTGTGGGGGTCACTTGGACGGTGTCGCTGGATTCGAGGGACCTCGCTCGTCGTGCTGAGAGGAGACCCAAGGGACCGGAGATGCAGCTTTTTGGTGCCTGCGGTTGCAGGGGGAAGATTCCGTCGACCCACGGGAGATTTCTTCGGAGCTTCTGGTGCAGAGAGGAGGCAGACTACCCCCACAGCATGCACAAGCAGGAAAACAGTCGAGAAGGCGGCAGGATCAGCGTTACAGAGTTGCAGTAGTCGTCTTTGCTACTATGTTGCAGGTTTGCAGGCTTCCAGCGCGGTCAGCGGTCGATTCCTTATCAGAAGGTGAAGAGGGAGATGCAGAGGAACTCGGCTGAGCTCATGCATTCGTTATCTAAAGTTTCCCCAGAGACAGAGACCCTAAATAGCCAGAAAAGAGGGTTTGGCTACCTAGGAGAGAGGAAAGGCTACTAACACCTGAAGTAGCCTATCAGCAGGAGTCTCTGACGTCACCTGGTGGCACTGGCCACTCAGAGCAGTCCAGTGTGCCAGCAGCACCTCTGTTTCCAAGATGGCAGAGGTCTGGAGCACACTGGAGGAGCTCTGGACACCTCCCAGGGGAGGTGCAGGTCAGGGGAGTGGTCACTCCCCTTTCCTTTGTCCAGTTTCGCGCCAGAGCAGGGGCTAAGGGGTCCCTGAACCGGTGTAGACTGGCTTATGCAGAATTGGGCACATCTGTGCCCAAGAAAGCATTTCCAGAGGCTGGGGGAGGCTACTCCTCCCCTGCCTTCACACCATTTTCCAAAGGGAGAGGGTGTCACACCCTCTCTCAGAGGAAGTTCTTTGTTCTGCCATCCTGGGCCAGGCCTGGCTGGACCCCAGGAGGGCAGATGCCTGTCTGAGGGGTTGGCAGCAGCAGCAGCTGCAGTGAAACCCCAGGAAGGGCAGTTTGGCAGTACCAGGGTCTGTGCTACAGACCACTGGGATCATGGAATTGTACCAACAATGCCAGGATGGCATAGAGGGGGCAATTCCATGATCATAGACATGTTACATGGCCATATTCGGAGTTACCATGGTGAAGCTACATATAGGTAGTGACCTATATGTAGTGCACACGTGTAATGGTGTCCCCGCACTCACAAAGTTCAGGGAATTGGCTCTGAACAATGTGGGGGCACCTTGGCTAGTGCCAGGGTGCCCTCACACTAAGTAACTTTGCACCTAACCTTTACCAGGTAAAGGTTAGACATATAGGTGACTTATAAGTTACTTAAGTGCAGTGTAAAATGGCTGTGAAATAACGTGGACGTTATTTCACTCAGGCTGCTGTGGCAGGCCTGTGTAAGAATTGTCAGAGCTCCCTATGGGTGGCAAAAGAAATGCTGCAGCCCATAGGGATCTCCTGGAACCCCAATACCCTGGGTACCTCAGTACCATATACTAGGGAATTATAAGGGTGTTCCAGTAAGCCAATGTAAATTGGTAAAATTGGTCACTAGCCTGTTAGTGACAATTTGAAAGTAATGAGAGAGCATAACCACTGAGGTTCTGGTTAGCAGAGCCTCAATGAGACAGTTAGGCACCACACAGGGAACATATACATGCACACCTATGAGCACTGGGGCCCTGTGTGACAGGGTCCCAGTGACACATACATATAGGCCACAAACCTATGAGCACTGGGGTCCTGACTAGCAGGATCCCAGTGACACATAACAACCATACTGAAAACATAGTGTTTTCACTATGAGCACTGAGGCCTGGCTATCAGGATCCCAGTGAGACAGTGAAAACAGTGACAAACACCCTGACATACACTCACAAACAGGCCAAAAGTGGGGGTAACAAGGCTAGAAAGAGGCTACCTTCTCACACAACCCCCCCCCCCAAACGAAGGACAATAAGGCTAACCTTGGCCAGTTGAGACTTTATTGTCTAAGTGGTGATAAGTAGAGAGTAGCTCTGCAATAGACTGGTTACTCCCTTTATCATCCACTATATGGTTACTTCCCTGTGGGGATGTAAACCACCCTGTTTGAAGTTTTTTAGCTAAGCAACAATGTGAAGATGTATTTTCAGAGTTTCTATCAGTAAGTTTTAGTTTAGAGCAGTGGGAATTGTCCACTGAACCTATTTGTAGTGATGGAAATGCCAGACAGGGATGCTGTCTCAGAAAAGCCATAGCTGGGCAAAAACTTTGTCCATCTGGCTGGAAGAGAGAACAGGGATGCTGTTTCTCTTGAGTTGGAGCAGGGCAGGGATGCTGTCCTATCAGCTCCACACTAGGGCAGGGATGCTGTCCTAAGTGTTGTGAGGCAGTGCAGAGTTTCTGCACTAAAGTTTCTCTGGGAGGGTTGGAGGGATGCTCCATGTTAACTAAAATGGTGCTCTTTTTCTCACCAATGTTAGTTATCCCACAGAGAGGTACTTCTACCTCAGGGAGTCCAGCTTTGCCAGCTGATGATTCCCTTGGAACAGGTGCCACCCCAGGAGAGGTTTCTCCCACCACAGGAATGGTATCCTGAATGGTAGGGTGGTTAGGGGATACTGTGATACCCTTTTTACCTGTTGATGGAGAGGGATCCTGAGTTTTCAGGCCTTCTCTCCTTTGCTTTTTCATTTCAGTAGAAATGAGAGGGAACAATTCCTCAGGGATGCCCAGCATGGCTGCATGGGCATAAAACTCTACATCAGCCCAACCTGAGGCCTCTAGGTCATTACCTAAGAGACAGTCTACAGGTAAGCTAGGTGATACCACCACCTGCTTAGGGCCAGTAACTCCACCCCAACTAAACTGAATTATAGCTAAGGGAAGAAACTTAGTGGAGTTATGGACATCAATAATCTTATACTGTTGTCCAATGATGTGTTGTTCAGGAGGCACTAGGTTTTCAGTCACCAAAGTGAAACTGGCACCTGTGTCCCTGTAGGCCAAGGCCTCAACACCATTTATTGAAACTGTCTGCCTGTACTTATCCATTGTAAGGGGACAAGCAGCCAGTGTGGCAAGGCCAATGCCACTAGGTGTGACAGAAACTGTCTTGGGACTGATTACATCAGTTTCCACTATGGACCCATAAGTGAACCCAACTACACCCTTTGCTTGACTGTTGCCAGCAGTCCCACCACTAGTACCACTACTGCTAGGGGCACTAGAGCTTGATGTATTAGTGGTGGTAGGCTCAGGGGGTTTACCTGGACAGGACTTATCCCCTGGCCTATGGCCTCTATTTTTACACACAAAGCACCAAGGCTTTTTAATGTGTGCAGGTTGTGAAGAAGAGGAAGAATTTGTTTTATCCCCACCCTCTGAAGAGTGTTTAAGATTTGAAGTGGGATCTTTGGTTTTACCCTTATCCCCATGCTTATCTTGAGATTTTTCACCATCTTTCTTCTTATTGCCATCTTTGTCACCCCCTGTATGAACTTTTCTGTTCACCCTTGTTCTGACCCATTTGTCTGCCTTCTTTCCCAATTCTTGGGGAGAGGTCAGATCAGAGTCTACCAGGTACTGGTGCAACAAATCAGACACACAATTATTAAGTATATGCTCTCTCAGTATTGTGTTATACAGGCTGTCATAATCAGTAACTTTACTGCCATGTAACCACCCCTCCAAGGCCTTCACTGCCTGGTCAATGAAATCAACCCAGTCTTGTGAAGACTCCTTTTTGGTCTCTCTGAACTTTATCCTGTACTGTTCAGTGGTTAAGCCATAACCCTCCAGGAGTGCATTCTTAAGAACTTGGAAATTGTTAGCATCATTTTCTTTTACAGTAAGGAGCCTATCCCTACCTTTTCCAGTAAATGATAGCCATAGGATAGCAGCCCACTGCCTTTGAGGGACATCCTGTACAGCACAGGCCCTCTCAAGTGCAGCAAACCACTTGTTAATGTCATCCCCCTCCTTGTAAGGGGGAACTATCTTATGCAGATTCCTGGAATCATGCTCTTTTGCAGGATGACTATGGGGAATACTGCTGCTGCCACCATGGGTATCTAAACCCATTTTCTGTCTTTCCCTCTCTATTTCTAAAGACTGTCTATCCAAATCCAGCTGTTGCTTCTTGAGCTTCAGTCTGGTTTGCTCCACTCTCAATCTATTGAGCTCCCTTTCCAACAATCTGTCATCAGGGTGGGTGGGAGGGACATTTCTAGATACAGAGGTATGATGGGAATGAACCGAAGGAGACCTGTCCCTTACAGAGGGCACCCTAACAGCTTGGCTACCAGTATAATGTGAGAGCACATCATCAGTATGATGTGATTCAACCTCTGTACCAACTATGCTAGACTGTCTAGTAATGGGCAGGCTGAGAAGTTTCTTTCCTGAACCTTTTCCTGGGGGAGTCCCTGGATCAGATTGAGAACCATTAGCTACTTTTTCTACAGATTGGGCACTTATGGCCTTATCCTGTACTCTAAGCATATTAATTAACAGTTCTAAAGAAGGATTCTTCCCTACACTCAAACCTCTCTCTATGCAGAGACTCCTTGCTCCTTTCCAGCTAAGGTGATCATATGCAAGTTTGGACAGTTCAACTTTTTGGCCTGTGCCAGACATTTTTAGAGAGAGTTAAAGTGATAGACATAGAGAAAAAAGTTTTCAGAATTTTTTGGAAAGACAGAAAAAACTTTTTAAACTTTTAAGAACTTTTTGAAAGTTTAGAAGTACTTTTCAGCACTTAGAAAAGAGTGAAAAGAGGAAATGCAAAACTTTTTGGCTATGTGTATATACACTGACCTTGTTTTGTATATTTTTCTCTTATGAAAAGTACAATGACAAGAGTGGTAAGTAGTCTCAAAGCACTTATCCCACCACTGCACAACCAATGTAGGAGGCTGGACTGGTTTGTAGTGAGTACCAAGGGGTACTTGCACCTTGCACCAGGCCCAGTTATCCCTTATTAGTGTATAGGGTGTCTAGCAGCTTAGGCTGATAGATAATGGTAGCTTAGCAGAGCAGCTTAGGCTGAACTAGGAGACGTGTGAAGCTACTACAGTACCACTTAGTGTCATATGCACAATATCATAAGAAAACACAATACACAGTTATACTAAAAATAAAGGTACTTTATTTTTATGACAATATGCCAAAGTATCTTAGAGTGTACCCTCAGTGAGAGGATAGGAAATATACACAAGATATATATACACAATAGCAAAAATATGCAGTATAGTCTTAGAAAACAGTGCAAACAATGTATAGTTACAATAGGATGCAATGGGGAAACATAGGGATAGGGGCAACACAAACCATATACTCCAGAAGTGGAATGCGAACCACGAATGGACCCCAAACCTATGTGACCTTGTAGAGGGTCGCTGGGACTATTAGAAAATAGTGAGAGTTACCAAAATAACCCACCCCAAGACCCTGAAAAGTGAGTGCAAAGTGCACCAAAGTTCCCCTAAGGACAAAATAGTCGTGTTAGAGGGAGAATGCAAGGAAAACACAAATCAGCAATGCAACAACGATGGATTCCTGTCTGAAGGTACCTGTGGAACAAGGGGACCAAGTCCAAAAGTCACAAGCAGCTCGGAGATGGGCAGATGCCCAAGAAATGCCAGCGGTTGGTGCAAAGAAGCTCTTACTAGGCTGAAGAACTGTGAATACTGCAGGAACGACAAGGGCTAGAGACTTCCCCTTTGGAGGATGGATCCCCCACGCCTTGGAGAGTCGTGCAGAAGTGTTTTCCCGCCGGATGGACGCCAACAAGCCTTGCTACACGCAAATCGTGCGTTTGGCGTTTTTGGACGCTGCTGGGGCCCAGGAGGAACCAGGAGGTCGCAAATTGGACCTGCAGAGAGAGGGGACGTCGAGCAAGACAAGGAGCCCTCACTGAAGCAGGTAGCACCCGGAGAAGTGCCAGAAACAGGCACTACGAGGATGCGTGAAACGGTGCTCGCCGACGTTGCACAAAGGAGTCCCACGTCGCCGGAGACCAACTTAGAAAGTCGTGCAATGCAGGTTAGAGTGCCGTGGACCCAGGCTTGGCTGTGCACACAGGATTTCCGCCGGAAGTGCACAGGGGCCGGAGAAGCTTGCAAAGTCGCGGTTCCCAGCAATGCAGCCCAGCGAGGTGAGGCAAGGACTTACCTCCACCAAACTTGGGCTGAAGAGTCACTGGACTGTGGGGGTCACTTGGACGGTGTCGCTGGATTCGAGGGACCTCGCTCGTCGTGCTGAGAGGAGACCCAAGGGACCGGAGATGCAGCTTTTTGGTGCCTGCGGTTGCAGGGGGAAGATTCCGTCGACCCACGGGAGATTTCTTCGGAGCTTCTGGTGCAGAGAGGAGGCAGACTACCCCCACAGCATGCACAAGCAGGAAAACAGTCGAGAAGGCGGCAGGATCAGCGTTACAGAGTTGCAGTAGTCGTCTTTGCTACTATGTTGCAGGTTTGCAGGCTTCCAGCGCGGTCAGCGGTCGATTCCTTATCAGAAGGTGAAGAGGGAGATGCAGAGGAACTCGGCTGAGCTCATGCATTCGTTATCTAAAGTTTCCCCAGAGACAGAGACCCTAAATAGCCAGAAAAGAGGGTTTGGCTACCTAGGAGAGAGGAAAGGCTACTAACACCTGAAGTAGCCTATCAGCAGGAGTCTCTGACGTCACCTGGTGGCACTGGCCACTCAGAGCAGTCCAGTGTGCCAGCAGCACCTCTGTTTCCAAGATGGCAGAGGTCTGGAGCACACTGGAGGAGCTCTGGACACCTCCCAGGGGAGGTGCAGGTCAGGGGAGTGGTCACTCCCCTTTCCTTTGTCCAGTTTCGCGCCAGAGCAGGGGCTAAGGGGTCCCTGAACCGGTGTAGACTGGCTTATGCAGAATTGGGCACATCTGTGCCCAAGAAAGCATTTCCAGAGGCTGGGGAGGCTACTCCTCCCCTGCCTTCACACCATTTTCCAAAGGGAGAGGGTGTCACACCCTCTCTCAGAGGAAGTTCTTTGTTCTGCCATCCTGGGCCAGGCCTGGCTGGACCCCAGGAGGGCAGATGCCTGTCTGAGGGGTTGGCAGCAGCAGCAGCTGCAGTGAAACCCCAGGAAGGGCAGTTTGGCAGTACCAGGGTCTGTGCTACAGACCACTGGGATCATGGAATTGTACCAACAATGCCAGGATGGCATAGAGGGGGCAATTCCATGATCATAGACATGTTACATGGCCATATTCGGAGTTACCATGGTGAAGCTACATATAGGTAGTGACCTATATGTAGTGCACGCGTGTAATGGTGTCCCCGCACTCACAAAGTTCAGGGAATTGGCTCTGAACAATGTGGGGGCACCTTGGCTAGTGCCAGGGTGCCCTCACACTAAGTAACTTTGCACCTAACCTTTACCAGGTAAAGGTTAGACATATAGGTGACTTATAAGTTACTTAAGTGCAGTGTAAAATGGCTGTGAAATAACGTGGATGTTATTTCACTCAGGCTGCTGTGGCAGGCCTGTGTAAGAATTGTCAGAGCTCCCTATGGGTGGCAAAAGAAATGCTGCAGCCCATAGGGATCTCCTGGAACCCCAATACCCTGGGTACCTCAGTACCATATACTAGGGAATTATAAGGGTGTTCCAGTAAGCCAATGTAAATTGGTAAAATTGGTCACTAGCCTGTTAGTGACAATTTGAAAGTAATGAGAGAGCATAACCACTGAGGTTCTGGTTAGCAGAGCCTCAGTGAGACAGTTAGGCACCACACAGGGAACATATACATGCACACCTATGAGCACTGGGGCCCTGTGTGACAGGGTCCCAGTGACACATACATATAGGCCACAAACCTATGAGCACTGGGGTCCTGACTAGCAGGATCCCAGTGACACATAACAACCATACTGAAAACATAGTGTTTTCACTATGAGCACTGAGGCCTGGCTATCAGGATCCCAGTGAGACAGTGAAAACAGTGACAAACACCCTGACATACACTCACAAACAGGCCAAAAGTGGGGGTAACAAGGCTAGAAAGAGGCTACCTTCTCACAAACACGTATTATCATTCTCGCAGATAACATTTGTCAGCGGGAACATGTTCCCATTTGTCTTGACCAGGTCGCATAACTACCAGGACATTGTCTGGTCCAGTGGCGATGACATCAGCGGGTTGAGGAGGGTTATTTGGGGATTCAATCCACACTTTGGCCCCTGGGTTCTTGTCAGTAGATCCGAACCCTCCTTTGCCTCTCACAGTGAGAAGAGCTGGGGCGCTCCCCTTCTTAACAACACCTCCATAAACCGGCATGATGACAATTTGGGCAACGCGATCACCAGGTTGCACCACTAGGTCTGTGTCACCACTGTTCAAGAGAATGACTTTCAACTCGCCTTGGTAGTCTGCATCTATCACGCCTCCTAAAACCTGGATGCCCCTCAAGGCAAGCCCAGATCGAGGGGCGATCAGACCGTAATGCTCAGGGGGAATCTGAATTCCCACCCCAGTTTCAATCAGAGTGATGTCTCTAGGTTTCAATCGATGCATGTGTAAAGCATGTAAGTCAAGTCCTGCAGATTCTGGTGTAGCTCGATATGGGGCCAAAGCTCCTGGAGCTGTTTCCCAATACACAATGGTATTGCTCGTTGTAAACGGATTAATCTGTAAAGCAGGTGTGAGCATTCTCATGAGAGGTGTCTCAGCATTTGTAAGGGGTCGGTTGTTCAAAATTTGCAAAGCATCATACAAATTATCCCTCCACCCCTTCAGTGTCCCATCATTCAGTTTACGCAATTGTTCTTTCAGTAACCCATTCATTCTCTCAATCAGTCCCGCTGCTTGTGGGTAGTAAGGTATGTGAAAAATCCACTCAATATTGCGTTGTGCACAATAGTCCTGCACTAGTCTGCCCTTGAAGTGGCTGGCGTTATCACTTTGAATCTGGAGTGGCACTCCATAGTACAGAATCAACAGATCTAGTGTTTTCAGGGTGCTCTGTTGAGTTGCGCGCTTGCAGGGAAAGGCTATGAGATAACCAGAGTAAGTGTCTACCACGGTGCAGGCATACTGACACCCTCTGCTCACTGGCATTGGTCCAATGTAATCAATCTGCCAAATCTGTCCTGGCAATTTACCTCTACCTAGCTGGCCTCTCACCACCTGTGGGACCGGTCTGTGCTGTGCATGCTGACAAATGGGACATTCAATGATCGCTGTTTTAATCAAATCTAGGGGAAGATGCATCCCTCTAATCTCAGCCCACCTGTGAGTAGCCTTTTCTCCAAGATGTCCGCATTTCTGGTGTGCCCATTTAGCCATTCCCACCAAATCAGAACTCTGCGCCTCCACTTCAGCCTCTTGAATCTTGGCTCGATCGTCTGCAAGACAATTGAACCATCGGTCTAATGAATCAGTTGGACAGTGAGCGTCCACATGATAGACAGTCACGGTGCTTTGAGGTAACATTTCCCAGATCTCCTGCCATAACTCCTTCCCCCATACCTCTTTGTTATGGATTTTGTACTGATGTGCATGCCACGTGGGAAGCCAAGTGGCTAACCCATTGGCGGTAGACCAGGAATCTGTATAAATGTGACATTTTCCGGGTAGCTCCTGTTTTAAAGCCTGATACACGGCATAAAGCTCTGCATACTGGCTACTTTTTCCCTGTCCTGTAGTTGTCAAAAGCTTCTTGGTAACAGGATTATAGGACACTGCCTTCCAGTGCCTTTTCGCTCCAACATATTTTGCTGAACCATCTGTGAACCACACATGTTTTTTGTCATCTGCAGACAAGTCTGCGAACGGCTGGCCCCACCCTACTGGGGATTCACACACTGAAGGTACATCATGCAACATTTCGGAATTCTCCACTGGAGCCTGCGCTACCTGCTCATGCAAAACGGCGGTCCCTTTTGGACCCGCTCGTGCCCTGTCCTGGACATACCATTTCCATTTTATAATGCTGGCTTCTTGCGCATGTCCAATTCTATGAGTTTTTGGGGAACTCATCACCCACTGCATGATGGGAATTTCAGGCCTTAAAATCACATTGTGTCCCAGTGTAATTTGCTCAGTATCAACCAGGGCCCAATAGCAGGCCAGCAGCTGCTTCTCAAAGGGAGTATACCGCTCTCCTGCCTCAGGTAACTTCTTTGTCCAAAATCCCAGGGGCACCCTCTTTCTTCCTTGTTTTTGCCATAAACTCCAATTGGCATACTGCCCCTGGGCTGTCACATTCAATTCAATGTCTCCCTCTCGAATCTGCCACAAATCCAAAGCATGCTGAATGGCGTCTTTCGCCAATTCAAACGCGCGCTGCTCCTGCTCTCCCCATTCAAACGCATTTTTCTTTCGTGTAACTTTGTACAATGGGGCCAAAATCTGAGACAAATGGGGTATATGTTGTCTCCAATACCCGAATAGTCCTATAAAACTCTGGGCTTCCTTCCGATTTCGCGGTACTGCGAATTCCTTAATCTTTTGTTTCACTTTTGGCAACACTTCTCTGTGTCCCTGATTCCACTGAATGCCCAAAAATTTCACGCTCTGAGACGGTCCCTGCACTTTCTCGGGGTTAATCTCCCACCCTTGATTCTGCAAATGTTCCACCACCCTGTCTAGCTGAATTTGCACCTGTTCTTGCGTCTCTCCCTGCATCATCACGTCATCTATATAGTGGGAAATTTGCACTCCAGGAACCACTGGTACTTCATCCAAATGCTCTGCCACCAGCCGGTGGCAGATAGTGGGGCTATGTAAATACCCCATGGGTAATCTACAGAAGGTGTACTGACGCCCCGCCCATTGGAATGCCAGCTGAGGCTGGCTCTCAGTAGCTATTGGTATTGTAAAGAAGGCATTGGCAATGTCAATGGTTGCATACCAAGTCCCACTGTGTTTCTGTATGTTCTCAATCAAGGTAATGGTGTCTGGGACCGCTGCAGTCAGAGGAGGTGTATGTTTATTCAATTGGCGATAATCAATGCAAATCCTCCAACTGTTATCACTTTTACGAACAGGCCAGAGGGCATTATTCCACGCAGTGGTGATGGGAACTATTACCCCGGCCTCTAGTAAATCATGTATGGTCTGGCTAATCTCCTCATGTCCTCCCGGTATTCTGTACTGTTTCATTTGAATCACTTTAGTAGCTTGGGGAAGTGTTACCGGAGGAATCTTCAACAGCCCCACCCTTGCGGCGGCTATTGATATAAATCTTTTGGAACCAAATTGATAACATCCATCTTCCAAATGTAGGGTCATCCCTTTCAAAATGTCAATTCCAATAATGTATTCGGGAATGGGCACAATCAGGACAGTGTATTCTCTCTTTGGAAGCCCCCCTATTTTCATGGGAACCACTATCTGCACTGCCGGGGTTTCTTTTCCGCCCAATCCCGTAATGGTGAAGTACTGTCCCCTGAATTTTCTCGGATTGCCATGAATCAAAGTGGCCTCCGCTCCGGTGTCAACGAGGGCTCGAACTTTTTGAACATTTCCACGTTTCCAATAAATTTCTACTTTGACATGAGGTCTGTTATCTTTGCGAGCCCATCCCTGCACCGGAGTTTGGCCTGTTTCCTAATCTATTTTCACTCTGCGCACATCAGAGTCTGCCCAAGTCAAATCTGGATACAGTTTGCGGTAATTCTCAGGGAACTCCTCCTCCCTGTCTCTGCTTCGCAACCTCTCTGAGCTTACCAGCTCCCTCTCCCACTCTCTTCCTCGAGTTTTCCCAGAACCTGTCAGTTCCCGGTCTCTCTCTCTGCTCCGGGTTCCCTCTGCGCTTCGGTGCTCTTCCTCCCAATTTCCGTCCTCTGGGGATCTCTCTCTACTGTGGGGTTTTCTCCCTCTCTCCCCCTTTTCACTCTCACGCTCCTCCCCTCCTGCCTTTCTCTGGTTCACCACTTTGTTATCCTTCTTGTTCCCTTTCCTACTCCCCTCCTTTTTATCCAAACCGCGTTTGTGATACATTTCCCACATGTCCTTGGTGCTTATCCCATCAATTTCATTCCTGGTCACCCCATCTCGCATCAAGGCCTGAAACATGTCTCGCCTTGTCACCCTGTTGTTATCAGTACGATTCTCAGATCGTGAATTCCTCTCTGGCTTAGCCCATTCTCCTAAATCACTTAACTCACGCACCGCTTCTACCACCTGAGACAATGGGTTACCTGTCTGATTAATTAACAAAGTCATGATGACATGCTTATATGCAGGAGGAGCGGCCCTAATCAGCCGGTTTCGCACAGACACACTTAAAATTCCATTCATCAAATCATGGGCATTACCCATAAAGATAGCTGTTTTCATCCCTTCTTCCTTCAATCTCTGTACTGCATCTCTCAAAGTGTACCAAGGTTTATCATTAGGCGGCCAGTCTGACTCTGTCGGATACTTCTGAGCACACCCTTGCGCCGCTAGCTCTAACAAATTGGTCATGGGACCATTCCCTGGATAGGTTCTAAACTCATTTTGAATAACCGGGTCTGTACTTAACATACAAAGCCTCGGGGCGTCGCCGTGATCCAATTGGACCCCCTGGCCCCCCATATCGTGCACCCGCACCAACCACGTAAGCAATGTTTCCCCAGACCTCTGTCGAAATCTGTCTATCACATCACTTAGTTCTTGCTGTGTATAATCCTCCAGGGCATCCAACATCACCCCTCCAGGATTAGCTGGGCTATGCTGTAACTTTCGCCGATATATGGGCTGCGCACGGACAACATTCCTGCGCTCTGTCTTCTCCTGTCTAACATCTTGGCCGTCATCGCCCCCGGACCCATCTGAAAAATCAGATGTATCCCAGATGTTTCCATCCCAAAATTCAGGGTCAAAGGCTAATCCTGCCTGAGAGATAGCTAAATGCACCTTCTTTTTATTAACTTTCCCTCTTCGTTTCTTGTGTTTATATTTAGCTACGCTAACAGCCGTTCTCTCTGCAACCAGTTGGTACATTTCCAACTTATCACTTAATAATTTATTTTGACAAGCTAGCATGGTAGAGGAATTTCGGGCTTCCACTAACTCCTTCTCCAGCTGCTCGTGGTCTTTTTGTAACTGTAAACATTTTTCATACAACTTTCGGTACGCAGAAAGCAAGATCCAGCCTCGCCTCCCCAACGCACAAACCTCCCTTCCCTTGTCAATCGAAACTTTCCGTAAACAAATGAGAAGATCTTCAGGTTCCACATTTAACATACACGCATTCCAATTTTCACACAAACCAGCACAACGTGACCATTCCTGAGCTAAAAGTTTATACGGGGCAGTTTCCCATCCCGGTATTTCTATGTCTGGATTTGCTACCTGAGAACCTGCTTTTGAGCTCGCTTTGATCTTATTAAGCATTTTCCCCTTTTTTTTTTTTTTCGAATCCTGCCGACTACGCCAATTTGTGCTGCTTTACTCTTCAGAATATCAAAACTAGGCACTTCAGGATATTTTAAGGCACAATGTAAAGCAATCACTCTCAAACACCTTCGTAAGTAGAATAATCAAGTTTATTTAAGGGGCAAGTTCTCAGCTAGCAAAACTAAACCACTCTAATATATATATATATATATATACATCAGGAGAATAACATGAGAATAATGATAAAGATATAAGCACTCTGTGAATAATTGCAAGAGTAAGTGCATATAATACGAGCACACACAATATACCTCAATGCTCAATAGCATGAAAATGACTGTAAGAGTAAGTGCATATTACGCGCGCACACACAATATACTTCAATGCTCAATAGCATGAAAATGACTGCAAGAATAAGTACACATTACGCGCGCACACACAATACACTTAATAAATTGAAAAGCTTCACCGAAAAGAGCGTCTGCATCCCTCCGCCGTACACAAAGCTGGGGAACCCAAATCAGCTGACACAGGGAGCCTCTGTTCGGGACAATCAGTCCTCCTGGCGTTGCGTCCAACCCAGGAGAGAGTTCCTAAACCAGCCCATCCAGGCCCCCAACTTTTATAGTATTTACTAACGCCCAGGAGTCTTTTCTAGAAAAAGACCCCCTCCTTTACAAATTGTGCAATCGGCGGTACCTTGTTCACCCTTCGAGACGTCTCCTCAGAACGGGCCAAGTTCCCAGGAGAGGACTCCAAGGTGAAGCTTGCATTCCTCCTTGTGTACAGGCGCATCCCCCTGTTGTTCTAACTGATAGCTCGTGGAATGTAAATAGCGCCCTTCGTACCAGGCAGATGGAGCGAAGTTGAGCAGAAAAACACCCCACCCTTCAGCTTGCCGAAGCTTGTGGAAAAACACAGAACAGTGCCTTACGCACCGAACCAGACTCGACAAAATGGAGTCGTGAACCAAAATGGAAGCGAAGGCCAATGAAAGCAGAGGCCAATGGTCCACACTCTGCACCACTGTTTACCTTGCACGTAGTGCTGCCGCATGCACGTAGTGTATGTAGCAATACACATATCTCTCCCTCTCTCCCCCTCTCCCCATCTCCCCCTCTCCCCATCTCCCCATCTCCCCATCTCCCCATATCTCTCCCCATATCTCTCCCCATCTCCCCCTCTCCCCATATCTCTCCCCATATCTCTCCCCCTCTCCCCATATCTCTCCCCCTCTCCCCCTCTCCCCATCTCCCCATCTCCCCATCTCCCCATATCTCTCCCCATATCTCTCCCCATCTCCCCCTCTCCCCATATCTCTCCCCATCTCCCCCTCTCCCCATATCTCTCCCCATCTCCCCCTCCCCCCATATCTCTCCCCATCTCCCCCTCTCCCCATATCTCTCCCCATCTCCTCCTCTCCCCATATCTCTCCCCATCTCTCTCCCCATCTCCCCCTCTCCCCATATCTCTCCCCATATCTCTCCCCATCTCCCCCTCTCCCCATATCTCTCCCCATCTCCCCCTCTCCCCATATCTCTCCCCCTCTCCCCATCTCCCCCTCTCCCCATATCTCTCCCCATATCTCTCCCCATCTCCCCCTCTCCCCATATCTCTCCCCATCTCCCCCTCTCCCCATATCTCTCCCCATCTCCCCCTCTCCCCATCTCCCCCTCTCCCCATATCTCTCCCCATCTCCCCCTCTCCCCATATCTCTCACCATCTCCCCCTCTCCCCATCTCCCTCCCCATCTCCCCATATCTCTCCCCATCTCCCCCTCTCCCCATCTCCCCCTCTCCCCATCTCCCCATATCTCTCCCCATCTCCCCCTCTCCCCCTCTCCCCATATCTCTCCCCATCTCCCCCTCTCCCCATCTCCCCCCCCATCTCCCCCTCTCCCCATCTCCCCCCCCATCTCCCCCTCTCCCCCTCTCCCCATATCTCTCCCCCTCTCCCCCTCTCCCCATATCTCTCCCCATCTCCCCCTCTCCCCATATCTCTCCCCATCTCCCCCTCTCCCCCTCTCCCCATATCTCTCCCCATCTCCCCCTCTCCCCATAACTCTCCCCATCTCCCCATATCTCTCCCCATCTCCCTCCCAATCTCCCCCTCTCCCCATATCTCTCCCCATCTCCCTCCCCATCTCCCCATATCTCTCCCCATCTCCCCCTCTCCCCATATCTCTCCCCATCTCCCTCCCCATCTCCCCATATCTCTCCCCACCTCCCCCTCTCCCCATCTCCCCCTCTCCCCCTCTCCCCATATCTCTCCCCCTCTCCCCATATCTCTCCCCATCTCCCCCTCTCCCCCTCTCCCCATATCTCTCCCCATCTCCCCATATCTCTCCCCATATCTCTCCCCATCTCTCCCCATCTCCCCCTCTCCCCATATCTCTCCCCATATCTCTCCCCATCTCCCCCTCTCCCCATATCTCTCCCCATCTCCCCATATCTCTCCCCATATCTCTCCCCATCTCCCCCTCTCCCCCTCTCCCCATATCTCTCCCCATCTCCCCCTCTCCCCCTCTCCCCATATCTCTCCCCATATCTCTCCCCATCTCCCCCTCTCCCCATATCTCTCCCCATATCTCTCCCCATCTCCCCCTCTCCCCATATCTCTCCCCATATCTCTCCCCCTATCTCTCCCCATCTCCCCCTCTCCCCATATCTCTCCCCATCTCCCCATCTCCCCCTCTCCCCCTCTCCCCATATCTCTCCCCATCTCCCCCTCTCCCCCTCTCCCCATATCTCTCCCCATCTCCCCCTCTCCCCCTCTCCCCATCTCCCCATCTCCCCCTCTCCCCATATCTCTCCCCCTCTCCCCATATCTCTCCCCATCTCCCCCTCTCCCCATATCTCTCCCCATCTCCCCCTCTCCCCATCTCCCTCCCCATCTCCCCATATCTCTCCCCCTCTCCCCCTCTCCCCATCTCCCCCTCTCCCCATATCTCTCCCCCTCTCCCCATATCTCTCCCCATCTCCCCCTCTCCCCATCTCCCTCCCCATCTCCCCATATCTCTCCCCATCTCCCCCTCTCCCCATCTCCCTCCCCATCTCCCCATATCTCTCCCCCTCTCCCCATATCTCTCCCCATCTCCCCCTCTCCCCCTCTCCCCCTCTCCCCATATCTCTCCCCATCTCCCCCTCTCCCCCTCTCCCCCTCTCCCCATCTCCCCCTCTCCCCCTCTCCCCATATCTCTCCCCATCTCCCCCTCTCCCCATCTCCCCCTCTCCCCATATCTCTCCCCATATCTCTCCCCATCTCCCCCTCTCCCCATATCTCTCCCCATCTCCCCCTCTCCCCATATCTCTCCCCATATCTCTCCCCATATCTCTCCCCCTCTCCCCCTCTCCCCCTCTCCCCCTCTCCCCATATCTCTCCCCATCTCCCCCTCTCCCCCTCTCCCCATATCTCTCCCCATCTCTCCCCATATCTCTCCCCATATCTCTCCCCATATCTCTCCCATCTCCCCCTCTCCCCCTCTCCCCATATCTCTCCCCATCTCCCCCTCTCCCCCTCTCCCCATATCTCTCCCCATCTCCCCCTCTCCCCCTCTCCCCCCATATCTCTCCCCATCTCCCCCTCTCCCCCTCTCCCCCCATATCTCTCCCCATCTCCCCCTCTCCCCATATCTCTCCCCATATCTCTCCCCATCTCCCCCTCTCCCCATATCTCTCCCCATATCTCTCCCCATCTGCCCCTCTCCCCATATCTCTCCCCATCTCCCCCTCTCCCCCTCTCCCCATGTCTCTCCCCATCTCCCCCTCTCCCCCTCTCCCCATGTCTCTCCCCATCTCCCCCTCTCCCCCTCTCCCCATATCTCTCCCCATCTCCCCCTCTCCCCATATCTCTCCCCATCTCCCCCTCTCCCCCTCTCCCCCTCTCCCCATATCTCTCCCCCTCTCCCCATATCTCTCCCCATCTCCCCCTCTCCCCCTCTCCCCATATCTCTCCCCATCTCCCCCTCTCCCCCTATCCCCATATCTCTCCCCATCTCCCCCTCTCCCCATATCTCCCCCTCTCCCCCTCTCCCCATATCTCTCCCCCTCTCCCCCTCTCCCCATATCTCTCCCCCTCTCCCCCTCTCCCCATATCTCTCCCCCTCTCCCCCTCTCCCCCTCTCCCACTCTCCCCATATCTCTCCCCATCTCCCCCTCTCCCCCTCTCCCCATATCTCTCCCCATCTCCCCCTCTCCCCCTCTCCCCATATCTGTCCCCATCTCCCCCTCTCCCCCTCTCCCCATATCTCTCCCCATCTCCCCCTCTCCCCCTCTCCCAATATCTCTCCCCCTCTCCCCATATGTCTCCCCCTCTCCCCCTGTCCCCCTCTCCCCCTCTTCCCATATATCTCCCCCTCTTCCCATATCTCTCCCCATCTCCCCCTCTCCCCATATCTCTCCCCATCTCCCCCTCTCCCCATATCTCTCCCCATCTCCCCCTCTCCCCCTCTCCCCATATCTCTCCCCATCTCCCCCTCTCCCCCTCTCCCCATATCTCTCCCCCTCTCCCCATATCTCTCCCCATCTCCCCCTCTCCCCATATCTCTCCCCCTCTCCCCCTCTCCCCATATCTCTCCCCATCTCCCCCTCTCCCCATATCTCTCCCTCTCCCCCTCTCCCCCTCTCTCTCCCCATCTCCCCATCTCCCCCTCTCCCCATCTCCCCATCTCCCCCTCTCCCCATCTCCCTCCCCATATCTCTCCCCATCTCCCCCTCTCCCCATCTCCCCATCTCCCCATCTCCCCCTCTCCCCATCTCCCTCCCCATCTCCCCATATCTCTCCCCATATCTCTCCCCCTCTCCCCATATCTCTCCCCATCTCTCCCCATCTCCCCCTCTCCCCATATCCCCATATCTCTCCCCATCTCCCCCTCTCCCCCTCTCCTCCTCTCCCCCTCTCCCCATCTCCCTCCCCATCTCCCCATATCTCTCCCCATCTCCCCCTCTCCCCCTCTCCCCATCTCCCTCCCCATCTCCCCCTCTCCCCATATCTCTCCCCATCTCCCCCTCTCCCCATATCTCTCCCCATCTCCCCCTCTCCCCCTCTCCCCATATCCCCATATCTCTCCACATCTCCCCCTCTCCCCATATCCCCATATCTCTCCCCCTCTCCCCCTCTCCCCCTCTCCCCATATCTCTCCCCATCTCCCCCTCTCCCCATATCTCTCCCCATCTCCCCCTCTCCCCCTCTCCCCATATCTCTCCCCATCTCCCCCTCTCCCCATATCTCTCCCCATCTCCCCCTCTCCCCATATCTCTCCCCATCTCCCCCTCTCCCCATATCTCTCCCATCTCCCCCTCTCCCCATATCTCTCCCCATATCTCTCCCCATCTCCCCATATCTCTCCCCATCTCCCCATATCTCTCCCCATCTCCCCCTCTCCCCCTCTCCCCATATATCTCCCCATATCTCTCCCCATCTCCCCATATCTCTCCCCATATCTCTCCCCATCTCCCCCTCTCCCCATCTCCCTCCCCATCTCCCCATATCTCTCCCCATCTCCCCCTCTCCCCCTCTCCCCATCTCCCTCCCCATCTCCCCCTCTCCCCATATCTCTCCCCATCTCCCCCTCTCCCCATATCTCTCCCCATCTCCCCCTCTCCCCATATCTCTCCCCATCTCCCCATATCTCTCCCCATCTCCCCCTCTCCCCCTCTCCCCATATCTCTCCCCATCTCCCCATATCTCTCCCCATATCTCTCCCCATATCTCTCCCCATCTCCCCCTCTCCCCATCTCCCTCCCCATCTCCCCATATCTCTCCCCATCTCTCTCCATCTCTCCCCAGTTAGACATGATTGCGGCAGGTAGTGATCCTTTGTCCCGCACATTCATTCATTGGAGCATCTCCCCATCTCCCCATCTCCCCATCTCCCCATATCTCTCCCCATCTCCCCATATCTCTCCCCATCTCCCCCTCTCCCCTTATCTCTCCCCATCTCCCCCTCTCCCCATATCTCTCCCCATCTCCCCCTCTCCCCATATCTCTCCCCATCTCCCCCTCTCCCCATATCTCTCCCCATCTCCCCCTCTCCCCATATCTCTCCCCATCTCCCCCTCTCCCCATATCTCTCCCCATCTCCCCCTCTCCCCATATCTTTCCCCATCTCTCTCCATCTCTCCCCAGTTAGACATGATTGCGGCAGGTAGTGATCCTTTGTCCCGCACATTCATTCATTGGAGCATCTCCCCATCTCCCCATCTCCCCATCTCTCCCCATCTCTCCCCATCTCTCCCCATATCTCTCCCATATCTCTCCCCATCTCCCCCTCTCCCCATATCTCTCCCCATCTCTCTCCATCTCTCCCCAGTTAGACATGATTGCGGCAGGTAGTGATCCTTTGTCCCGCACATTCATTCATTGGAGCATCTCCCCATCTCCCCATCTCCCCATCTCTCCCCATATCTCTCCCCATATCTCTCCCCATATCTCTCCCCATCTCCCCCTCTCCCCATATCTCTCCCCATCTCTCTCCATCTCTCCCCAGTTAGACATGATTGCGGTAGGTAGTGATCCTTTGTCCCGCACATTCATTCATTGGAGCATCTCCCCATCTCCCCATCTCCCCATCTCTCCCCATCTCTCCCCATCTCTCCCCATCTCTCCCCATATCTCTCCCCATATCTCTCCCCATATCTCTCCATCTCTCCCCAGTTAGACATGATTGCGGCAGGTAGTGATCCTTTGTCCCGCACATTCATTCATTGGAGCATCTCCCCATCTCTCCCCATCTCTCCCCATCTCTCCCCATCTCTCCCCATCTCTCCCCATCTCTCTCCCCATCTCTCCCCATCTCTCTCCCCATCTCTCTCCCCATCTCTCTCCCCATATCTCTCCCCATATCTCTCCCCATATCTCTCCCCATATCTCTCCCCATCTCTCTCCCCATCTCTCCCCATCTCTCCCCATCTCTCCCCAGTTAGACATGATTGCGGCAGGTAGTGATCCTTTGTCCCGCACATTCATTCATTGGAGCATCTCCCCATCCCTCCCCATCTCTCCCCATCTCTCCCCAGTTAGACATGATTGCGGCAGGTAGTGATCCTTTGTCCCGCACATTCATTCATTGGAGCATCTCCCCATCTCCCCATCTCCCCCCAGTTAGACATGATTGCGGCAGGTAGTGATCCTTTGTCCCGCACATTCATTCATTGGAGCATCTCCCCATCTCCCCATCTCCCCCCAGTTAGACATGATTGCGGCAGGTAGTGATCCTTTGTCCCGCACATTCATTCATTGGAGCATCTCCCCATCTCCCCATCTCCCCCCAGTTAGACATGATTGCGGCAGGTAGTGATCCTTTGTCCCGCACATTCATTCATTGGAGCATCTCCCCATCTCCCCATCTCCCCCCAGTTAGACATGATTGCGGCAGGTAGTGATCCTTTGTCCCGCACATTCATTCATTGGAGCATCTCCCCATCTCCCCATCTCCCCCCAGTTAGACATGATTGCGGCAGGTAGTGATCCTTTGTCCCGCACATTCATTCATTGGAGCATCTCCCCATCTCCCCATCTCCCCATCTCCCCCCAGTTAGACATGATTGCGGCAGGTAGTGATCCTTTGTCCCGCACACTCATTCATTGGAGCATCTCCCCATCTCCCCATCTCCCCCCAGTTAGACATGATTGCGGCAGGTAGTGATCCTTTGTCCCGCACATTCATTCATTGGAGCATCTCCCCATCTCCCCCCAGTTAGACATGATTGCGGCAGGTAGTGATCCTTTGTCCTGCACATTCATTCATTGGAGCATCTCCCCATCTCCCCATCTCCCCATCTCCCCCCAGTTAGACATGATTGCGGCAGGTAGTGATCCTTTGTCCCGCACATTCATTCATTGGAGCATCTCCCCATCTCCCCATCTCCCCATCTCCCCCCAGTTAGACATGATTGCGGCAGGTAGTGATCCTTTGTCCCGCACATTCATTCATTGGAGCATCTCCCCATCTCCCCATCTCCCCCCAGTTAGACATGATTGCGGCAGGTAGTGATCCTTTGTCCCGCACATTCATTCATTGGAGCATCTCCCCATCTCCCCATCTCCCCCCAGTTAGACATGATTGCGGCAGGTAGTGATCCTTTGTCCCGCACATTCATTCATTTGAGCATCTCCCCATCTCCCCATCTCCCCCCAGTTAGACATGATTGCGGCAGGTAGTGATCCTTTGTCCCGCACATTCATTCATTGGAGCATCTCCCCATCTCCCCATCTCCCCCCAGTTAGACATGATTGCGGCAGGTAGTGATCCTTTGTCCCGCACATTCATTCATTGGAGCATCTCCCCATCTCCCCCCAGTTAGACATGATTGCGGCAGGTAGTGATCCTTTGTCCCGCACATTCATTCATTGGAGCATCTCCCCATCCCCCCATCTCCCCCCAGTTAGACATGATTGCGGCAGGTAGTGATCCTTTGTCCCGCACATTCATTCATTGGAGCATCTCCCCATCTCCCCATCTCCCCATCTCATTCCAGTTAGACATGATTGTGGAAGGTAGTGATCCTTAATCCCGCACATTCATTCATTGGAGTTTTGTCCATCTCCCCATCTCCCCATCTCCCCATCTCATTCCAGTTAGACATGATTGTGGAAGGTAGTGATCCTTAATCCCGCACATTCATTCATGGGAGTTTTGTCCATCTCCCCATCTCCCCATCTCCCCATCTCATTCCAGTTAGACATGATTGTGGAAGGTAGTGATCCTTAATCCCGCACATTCATTCATTGGAGTTTTGTCCATCTCCCCATCTCCCCATCTCCCCATCTCATTCCAGTTAGACATGATTGTGGAAGGTAGTGATCCTTAATCCCGCACATTCATTCATTGGAGTTTTGTCCATCTCCCCATCTCCCCATCTCCCCATCTCATTCCAGTTAGACATGATTGTGGAAGGTAGTGATCCTTAATCCCGCACATTCATTCATTGGAGTTTTGTCCATCTCCCCATCTCCCCATCTCATTCCAGTTAGACATGATTGTGGAAGGTAGTGATCCTTAATCCCGCACATTCATTAATTGGAGTTTTGTCCATCTCCCCATCTCCCCATCTCCCCATCTCCCCATCTCATTCCAGTTAGACATGATTGTGGAAGGTAGTGATCCTTAATCCCGCACATTCATTCATTGGAGTTTTGTCCATCTCCCCATCTCCCCATCTCCCCATCTCATTCCAGTTAGACATGATTGTGGAAGGTAGTGATCCTTAATCCCGCACATTCATTCATTGGAGTTTTGTCCATCTCCCCATCTCCCCATCTCATTCCAGTTAGACATGATTGTGGAAGGTAGTGATCCTTAATCCCGCACATTCATTCATTGGAGTTTTGTCCATCTCCCCATCTCCCCATCTCCCCATCTCCCCATCTCATTCCAGTTAGACATGATTGTGGAAGGTAGTGATCCTTAATCCCGCACATTCATTCATTGGAGTTTTGTCCATCTCCCCATCTCCCCATCTCCCCATCTCCCCATCTCATTCCAGTTAGACATGATTGTGGAAGGTAGTGATCCTTAATCCCGCACATTCATTCATTGGAGTTTTGTTCATCTCCCCATCTCATTCCAGTTAGACATGATTGTGGAAGGTAGTGATCCTTAATCCCGCACATTCATTCATTGGAGTTTTGTTCATCTCCCCATCTCCCCATCTCATTCCAGTTAGACATGATTGTGGAAGGTAGTGATCCTTAATCCCGCACATTCATTCATTGGAGTTTTGTTCATCTCCCCATCTCCCCATCTCATTCCAGTTAGACATGATTGTGGAAGGTAGTGATCCTTAATCCCGCACATTCATTCATTGGAGTTTTGTTCATCTCCCCATCTCCCCATCTCCCCATCTCCCCATCTCCACATCTCCCCATCTCCCCATCTCATTCCAGTTAGACATGATTGTGGAAGGTAGTGATCCTTAATCCCGCACATTCATTCATTGGAGTTTTGTTCATCTCCCCATCTCCCCATCTCATTCCAGTTAGACATGATTGTGGAAGGTAGTGATCCTTAATCCCGCACATTCATTCATTGGAGTTTTGTTCATCTCCCCATCTCCCCATCTCCCCATCTCCCCATCTCATTCCAGTTAGACATGATTGTGGAAGGTAGTGATCCTTAATCCCGCACATTCATTCATTGGAGTTTAGTTATGTTGCCCATCTCCCCATCTCCCCATCTCCCCATCTCATTCCAGTTAGACATGATTGTGGAAGGTAATGATCCTTAATCCCGCACATTCATTCATTGGAGTTTTGTTATGTTGCCCATCTCCCCATCTCCCCATCTCCCCATCTCATTCCAGTTAGACATGATTGTGGAAGGTAGTGATCCTTAATCCCGCACATTCATTCATTGGAGTTTTGTTATGTTGCCCATCTCCCCATCTCCCCATCTCATTCCAGTTAGACATGATTGTGGAAGGTAGTGATCCTTAATCCCGCACATTCATTCATTGGAGTTTTGTTATGTTGCCCATCTCCCCATCTCATTCCAGTTAGACATGATTGTGGAAGGTAGTGATCCTTAATCCCGCACATTCATTCATTGGAGTTTTGTTATGTTGCCCATCTCCCCATCTCCCCATCTCATTCCAGTTAGACATGATTGTGGAAGGTAGTGATCCTTAATCCCGCACATTCATTCATTGGAGTTTTGTTATGTTGCCCATCTCCCCATCTCCCCATCTCCCCATCTCCCCATCTCATTCCAGTTAGACATGATTGTGGAAGGTAGTGATCCTTAATCCCGCACATTCATTCATTGGAGTTTTGTTATGTTGCCCATCTCCCCATCTCCCCATCTCCCCATCTCATTCCAGTTAGACATGATTGTGGAAGGTAGTGATCCTTAATCCCGCACATTCATTCATTGGAGTTTTGTTATGTTGCCCATCTCCCCATCTCCCCATCTCCCCATCTCATTCCAGTTAGACATGATTGTGGAAGGTAGTGATCCTTAATCCCGCACATTCATTCATTGGAGTTTTGTTATGTTGCCCATCTCCCCATCTCCCCATCTCCCCATCTCATTCCAGTTAGACATGATTGTGGAAGGTAGTGATCCTTAATCCCGCACATTCATTCATTGGAGTTTTGTTATGTTGCCCATCTCCCCATCTCCCCATCTCATTCCAGTTAGACATGATTGTGGAAGGTAGTGATCCTTAATCCCGCACATTCATTCATTGGAGTTTTGTTATGTTGCCCATCTCCCCATCTCCCCATCTCATTCCAGTTAGACATGATTGTGGAAGGTAGTGATCCTTAATCCAGCACATTCATTCATTGGAATTTTTGTTATGTTGCCCATCTCCCCATCTCCCCATCTCATTCCAGTTAGACATGATTGTGGAAGGTAGTGATCCTTAATCCCGCACATTCATTCATTGGAGTTTTGTTATGTTGCCCATCTCCCCATCTCCCCATCTCATTCCAGTTAGACATGATTGTGGAAGGTAGTGATCCTTAATCCCGCACATTCATTCATTGGAGTTTTGTTATGTTGCCCATCTCCCCATCTCCCCATCTCATTCCAGTTAGACATGATTGTGGAAGGTAGTGATCCTTAATCCCGCACATTCATTCATTGGAGTTTTGTTATGTTGCCCATCTCCCCATCTCCCCATCTCATTCCAGTTAGACATGATTGTGGAAGGTAGTGATCCTTAATCCCGCACATTCATTCATTGGAGTTTTGTTATGTTGCCCATCTCCCCATCTCCCCATCTCATTCCAGTTAGACATGATTGTGGAAGGTAGTGATCCTTAATCCAGCACATTCATTCATTGGAATTTTTGTTATGTTGCCCATCTCCCCATCTCCCCATCTCATTCCAGTTAGACATGATTGTGGAAGGTAGTGATCCTTAATCCCGCACATTCATTCATTGGAGTTTTGTTATGTTGCCCATCTCCCCATCTCCCCATCTCATTCCAGTTAGACATGATTGTGGAAGGTAGTGATCCTTAATCCAGCACATTCATTCATTGGAGTTTTGTTATGTTGCCCATCTCCCCATCTCCCCATCTCATTCCAGTTAGACATGATTGTGGAAGGTAGTGATCCTTAATCCCGCACATTCATTCATTGGAGTTTTGTTATGTTGCCCATCTCCCCATCTCCCCATCTCATTCCAGTTAGACATGATTGTGGAAGGTAGTGATCCTTAACCCCGCACATTCATTCATTGGAGTTTTGTTATGTTGCCCATCTCCCCATCTCCCCATCTCATTCCAGTTAGACATGATTGTGGAAGGTAGTGATCCTTAATCCCGCACATTCATTCATTGGAGTTTTGTTATGTTCCCCATCTCCCCATCTCCCCATCTCCCCATCTCATTCCAGTTAGACATGATTGTGGAAGGTAGTGATCCTTAATCCCGCACATTCATTCATTGGAGTTTTGTTATGTTGCCCATCTCCCCATCTCCCCATCTCATTCCAGTTAGACATGATTGCGGAAGGTAGTGATCTATTATCCCGCACATTCATTCATTGGAGTTTTATTGTGTCGTACATCTCCCCATCTCCCCATCTCCCCATCTCATTCCAGTTAGACATGATTGCGGAAGGTAGTGATCCTTTATCCCGCACATTCATTCATTGGAGTTTAATTGTGTCGTGCAGCTCCCCATCTCATTCCAGTTAGACATGATTGCGGGAGGTAGTGATCCTTTATCCCGCACATTCATTCATTGAAGTTTTATTGTGTCGTGCAGCTCCCCATCTCCCCATCTCATTCCAGTTAGACATGATTGCGGAAGGTAGTGATCCTTTATCCCGCACATTCATTCATTGGAGTTTTATTGTGTCGTGCAGCTCCCCATCTCCCCATCTCATTCCAGTTAGACATGATTGCGGAAGGTAGTGATCCTTTATCCTGCACATTCATTCATTGGAGTTTTATTGTGTCGTGCAGCTCCCCATCTCATTCCAGTTAGACATGATTGCGGAAGGTAGTGATCCTTTATCCCGCACATTCATTCATTGGAGTTTCATTGTGTCGTGCAGCTCCCCATCTCCCCATCTCATTCCAGTTAGACATGATTGCGGAAGGTAGTGATCCTGTATCCCGCACATTCATTCATTGGAGTTTTATTGTGTCGTGCAGCTCCCCATCTCTCCATCTCCCCATCTCATTCCAGTTAGACATGATTGCGGAAGGTAGTGATCCTTTATCCCGCACATTCATTCATTGGATATTTATTGTGTCGTGCAGCTCCCCATCTCATTCCAGTTAGACATGATTGCGGAAGGTAGTGATCCTTTATCCCGCACATTCATTCATTGGAGTTTTATTGTGTCGTGCAGCTCCCCATCTCCCCATCTCCCCATCTCATTCCAGTTAGACATGATTGCGGAAGGTAGTGATCCTTTATCCCCCACATTCATTCATTGGAGTTTTATTGTGTCGTGCAGCTCCCCATCTCATTCCAGTTAGACATGATTGCGGAAAGTAGTGATCCTTTATCCCGCACATTCATTGGAGTTTTATTGTGTCGTGCATCTCCCCATCTCCCCATCTCATTCCAGTTAGACATGATTGCGGAAGGTAGTGATCCTTTATCCTGCACATTCATTCATTGGATTTTTATTGTGTCGTGCAGCTCCCCATCTCATTCCAGTTAGACATGATTGCGGAAGGTAGTGATCCTTTATCCCGCACATTCATTCATTGAAGTTTTATTGTGTCGTGCAGCTCCCCATCTCCCCATCTAATTCCAGTTAGACATGATTGCGGAAGGTAGTGATCCTTTATCCCGCACATTCATTCATTGGAGTTTTATTGTGTCGTGCAGCTCCCCATCTCCCCATCTCATTCAAGTTAGACATGATTGCGGAAGGTAGTGATCCTTTATCCCGCACATTCATTCATTGGAGTTTTATTGTGTCGTACATCTCCCCATCTACCCATCTCCCCATCTCATTCCAGTTAGACATGATTGCGGAAGGTAGTGATCCTTTATCCCGCACATTCATTCATTGGAGTTTTATTGTGTCGTGCAGCTCCCCATCTCATTCCAGTTAGACATGATTGCGGAAGGTAGTGATCCTTTATCCCGCACATTCATTCATTGAAGTTTTATTGTGTCGTGCAGCTCCCCATCTCCCCATCTCATTCCAGTTAGACATGATTGCGGAAGGTAGTGATCCTTTATCCCGCACATTCATTCATTGGAGTTTTATTGTGTCGTGCAGCTCCCCATCTCCCCATCTCATTCCAGTTAGACATGATTGCGGAAGGTAGTGATCCTTTATCCCGCACATTCATTCATTGGAGTTTTATGGTGTCGTGCAGCTCCCCATCTCCCCATCTCATTCCAGTTAGACATGATTGCGGAAGGTAGTGATCCTTTATCCCGCACATTCATTCATTGGAGTTTTATGGTGTCGTGCAGCTCCCCATCTCCCCATCTCATTCCAGTTAGACATGATTGCGGAAGGTAGTGATCCTTAATCCCGCACATTCATTCATTGGAGTTTTGTTATGTTGCCTATCTCCCCATCTCCCCATCTCCCCATCTCCCCATCTCATTCCAGTTAGACATGATTGTGGAAGGTAGTGATCCTTAATCCCGCACATTCATTCATTGGAGTTTTGTTATGTTGCCCATCTCCCCATCTCCCCATCTCATTCCAGTTAGACATGATTGCGGAAGGTAGTGATCCTTTATCCCGCACATTCATTCATTGGAGTTTTATTGTGTCGTACATCTCCCCATCTACCCATCTCCCCATCTCATTCCAGTTAGACATGATTGCGGAAGGTAGTGATACTTTATCCCGCACATTCATTCATTGGAGTTTTATTGTGTCGTGCAGCTCCCCATCTCCCCATCTCCCCATCTCATTCCAGTTAGACATGATTGCGGAAGGTAGTGATCCTTTATCCCCCACATTCATTAATTGGAGTTTTATTGTGTCGTGCAGCTCCCCATCTCATTCCAGTTAGACATGATTGCGGAAGGTAGTGATCCTTTATCCCGCACATTCATTCATTGGAGTTTTATTGTGTCGTGCAGCTCCCCATCTCCCCATCTCATTCCAGTTAGACATGATTGCGGAAGGTAGTGATCCTTTATCCCGCACATTCCTTCATTGGAGTTTTATTGTCGTGCATCTCCCCATCTCATTCCAGTTAGACATGATTGCGGAAGGTAGTGATCCTTTATCCCGCACATTCATTCATTGGAGTTTTATTGTGTCGTGCAGCTCCCCATCTCCCCATCTCATTCCAGTTAGACATGATTGCGGGAGGTAGTGATCCTTTATCCCGCACATTCATTCATTGGAGTTTTATTGTGTCGTGCAGCTCCCCATCTCCCCATCTCCCCATCTCATTCCAGTTAGACATGATTGCGGAAGGTAGTGATCCTTTGTCCCGCACATTCATTCATTGGAGTTTTATTGTGTCGTGCAGCTCCCCATGTCCCCATCTCATTCCAGTTAGACATGATTGCGGAAGGTAGTGATCCTTTATCCCGCACATTCATTCATTGGAGTTTTATTGTGTCGTGCAGCTCCCCATCTCCCCATCTCATTCCAGTTAGACATGATTACGGAAGGTAGTGATCCTTTATCCCGCACATTCATTCATTGGAGTTTTATTGTGTCGTGCATCTCCCCTTCTCCCCATCTCATTCCAGTTAGACATGATTGCGGAAGGTAGTGATCCTTTATCCCGCACATTCATTCATTGGAGTTTTATTGTGTCGTGCATCTCCCCATCTCCCCATCTCATTCCAGTTATACATGATTGCGGAAGGTAGTGATCCTTTATCCCGCACATTCATTCATTGGAGTTTTATTGTGTCGTGCATCTCCCCATCTCCCCATCTCATTCCAGTTAGACATGATTGCGGAAGGTAGTGATCCTTTATCCCGCACATTCATTCATTGGAGTTTTATTGTGTCGTGCATCTCCCCATCTCATTCCAGTTAGACATGATTGCGGAAGGTAGTGATCCTTTATCCCGCAAATTCATTCATTGGAGTTTTATTGTGTCGTGCAGCTCCCCATCTCCCCATCTCATTCCAGTTAGACATGATTGCGGAAGGTAGTGATCCTTTATCCCGCACATTCATTCATTGGAGTTTTATTGTGTCGTGCAGCTCCCCATCTCCCCATCTCATTCCAGTTGGACATGATTGCGGAAGGTAGTGATCCTTTATCCCGCACATTCATTCATTGGAGTTTTATTGTGTCGTGCATCTCCCCATCTCCCCATCTCATTCCAGTTAGACATGAATGCGGAAGGTAGTGATCCTTTATCCCGCACATTCATTCATTGGAGTTTTATTGTGTCGTGCAGCTCCCCATCTCCCCATCTCCCCATCTCATTCCAGTTAGACATGATTGCGGAAGGTAGTGATCCTTTATCCCGCACATTCATTCATTGGAGTTTTATTGTGTCGTGCAGCTCCCCATCTCCCCATCTCCCCATCTCATTCCAGTTAGACATGATTGCGAAAGGTAGTGATCCTTTATCCCGCACATTCATTCATTGAAGTTTTATTGTGGCGTGCAGGTCCCCATCTCATTCCAGTTAGACATGATTGAGGAAGGTAGTGATCCTCTATCCCGCACATTCATTCATTGGAGTTTTATTGTGGCGTGCAGGTCCCCATCTCTCCATCTCCCCATCTCATTCCAGTTAGACATGATTGCGAAAGGTAGTGATCCTTTATCCCGCACATTCATTCATTGGAGTTTTATTGTGGCGTGCAGGTCCCTATCTCATTCCAGTTAGACATGATTGCGGAAGGTAGTGATCCTTTATCCCGCACTTTAATTCATTGGAGTTTTATTGTGGCGTGCAGGTCCCCCTCTCCCCGTATCCCCATTGTTGGACATGATTGCGGAAGGTAGTGATCCTTTATCCCGCACATTCATTCATTGGCGTTTTATTGTGTCGTGCAGGTCCCCATCTCCCAGGTCCCCATCTCCCCCCAGTTGGACATGACTGCGGAAGGTAGTGATCCTTTATCCCGCACATTCATTCATTGGCGTTTTATTGTGTCATGCAGGTCCCCATCTCCCCAGGTCCCCATCTCCCCATCTCCCCCCAGTTGGACATGACTGCGGAAGGTAGTGATCCTTTATCCCGCACATTCATTCATTGGCGTTTTATTGTGTTGTGCAGGTCCCCATCTCCCCAGGTCCCCATCTCCCCCCAGTTGGACATGACTGAGGAAGGTAGTGATCCTTTATCCTGCACATTCATTCATTGGCATTTTATTGTGTCGTGCAGGTCCCCATCTCCCCAGGTCCCCATCTCCCCCCAGTTGGACATGACTGCGGAAGGTAGTGATCCTTTATCCCGCACATTCATTGGCGTTTTATTGTGTCATCCTGTAGGAAAGTACCATCTTGCCTTGCATGTTACCCCCATTTTTCACTGTATATATGTTGTTTTTAGTTGTATGTGTCACTGGGACCCTGTCAGCCAGGGCCCCAGTGCTCATAAGTGTGCCAGAATGTGTTACCTGTGTAGTGACTGTCTCACTGAGGCTCTGCTAATTAGAACCTCGGTGGTTATGCTCTCTCATTTCTTTCAAATTGTCACTAACAGGCTAATGACCAATTTTACCAATTTACATTGGCTTACTGGAACACCCTTATAATTCCCTAGTATATGGTACTGAGGTACCCAGGGTATTGGGGTTCCAGGAGATCCCTATGGGCTGCAGCATTTCTTTTGCCACCCATAGGTAGCTCTGACAATTCTTACACAGGCCTGCCACTGCAGCCTGAGTGAAATAACGTCCACATTATTTCACAGCCATTTTACACTGCACTTAAGTAACTTATAAGTCACCTATATGTCTAACCTTTACCTGGTAAAGGTTAGGTGCAAAGTTACTTAGAGTGAGGGCACCCTGGCACTAGCCAAGGTGCCCCCACATTGTTCAGGGCCAATTCCCCGGACTTTGTGAGTGTGGGGACACCATTACACGCGTGCACTACATATAGGTCACTACCCATATGTAGCTTCACAATGGTAACTCCCAATATGGCCATGTAACATGTCTATGATCATGGAATTGCCCCCTCTATGCCATCCTGGCATAGTTGGCACAATCCCAGTGGTCTGTAGCACAGACCCTGGTACTGCCAAACTGCCTCTCCTGGGGTTTCACTGCAGCTGCTGCCAACCCCTCAGACAGGTTTCTGCCCTCCTGGGGTCAAGCCAGGCTTGTCCCAGCATGGCAGAACAAAGGACTTCCTCTGAGAGAGGGTGTTACACCCTCTCCCTTTGGAAAATGGTGTGAAGGCAGGGGAGGAGTAGCCTCCCCCAGCCTCTGGAAATGCTTTCATGGGCACACATGGTGCCCATTTCTGCATAAGCCAGTCTACACCGGTTCAGGGACCCCTTAGCCCTGCTCTGGCGCGAAACTGGACAAAGGAAAGGGGAGTGACCACTCCCCTGACCTGCACCTCCCCTGGGAGGTGTCCAGAGCTCCTCCAGTGTGCTCTAGACCTCTGCCATCTTGGAAACAGAGGTGCTGCTGGCACACTGGACTGCTCTGAGTGGCCAGTGCCACCAGGTGACATCAGAGACTCCTTCTGATAGGCTCCTTCAGGTGTTGCTAGCCTATCCTCTCTCCTAGGTAGCCAAACCCTCTTTTTTGGCTATTTAGGGTCTCTGTCTCTTGGGATTCCTGAGATAACGAATGCAAGAGCTCATCCGAGTTCCTCTGCATCTCTCTTCACCTTCTGCCAAGGAATCGACTGCTGACCGCGCTGGAAGCCTGCAAAACTGCAACATAGTAGCAAAGACGACTACTGCAACTCTGTAACGCTGATCCTGCCACCTTCTCAACTGTTTTCCTGGTGGTGCATGCTGTGGGGGTAGTCTGCCTCCTCTCTGCACTAGAACCTCCGAAGAAATCTCCCGTGGGTCGACGGAATCGTCCCCCTACAACCGCAGGCACCAAAGAACTGCATCACCGGTCTCCTAGGTCTCCTATCAGCACGACGAGCGAGGTCCCTTGAATCCAGCAACTCTGTCCAAGTGACTCCCACAGTCCAGTGACTCTTCAGCCCAACTTTGGTGGAGGTAAGTCCTTGCCTCCCCACACCAGACTGCATTGCTGGGACCCGCGACTTTTGCAGCTACTCCGGCCTCCGTGCACTTCCGGCGGAAATCCTTTGTCCACAGTCCAGCCTGGGTCCACGGCACTCTAACCTGCATTGCATGACCTCCTAAGTTGTTCTCCGGCGACGTGGGACTCCTTTGTGCGACTTCGGGTGAGCACCGTTTCACGCATCCTCGTAGTGCCTGTTTCTGGCACTTCTGTGGGTGCTGCCTGCTGCTGAGAGGGCTCCTTGTCTTTCTCGATGTCTCCTCTGTCCCCTGACGCAATTGGCGACATCCTGGTCCCTCCTGGGCCACAGCAGCATCCAAAAACCCTTACCGCATGATTTGCAGCTAGCAAGGCTTGTTGGCGGTCTTTCGGCGGGAAAACACTTCTGCACGACTCTGAGGGATCCATCCTCCAAAGGGGAAGTCTCTAGCCCTTGTCGTTCCTTCAGAAACCTCAGCTTCTACTGTCCAGTAGCAGCTTCTTTGCACCCACAGCTGGCATTTCCTGGGCATCTGCCCATCTCCGACTTGTAACTTTTGGACTTGGTCCCCTTGTTCCACAGGTACCCTCGACTGGAAATCCATTGTTGTTGCATTGCTGGTTTGTGTCTTTCCTGCAGAATTCCCCTATCACGACTTCTATGTCCTTTGGTGAACTTTAGTGCACTTTGCACTCACTTTTCAGGGTCTTGGGGTGGGCTATTTTTCTAACCCTTACTATTTTCTAATAGTCCCAGCGACCCTCTACAAGGTCACATAGGTTTGGGGTCCATTCGTGGTTCGCATTCCACTTTTGGAGTATATGGTTTGTGTTGCCCCAATCCCTATCTGTCCCCATTGCATCCTATTGTAACTATACATTGTTTGCACTGTTTTCTAATACTATTACTGCATATTTTGGTATTGTGTACATATATCTTGTGTATATTTGCTATCCTCATACTGAGGGTATACTCTGAGATACTTTGGCATATTGTCATAAAAATAAAGTACCTTTATTTTTAGTATATCTGTGTATTGTGTTTTCTTATGATATTGTGCATATGACACTAGTGGTACTGTAGGAGCTTCACTCGTCTCCTAGTTCAGCCTAAGCTGCTCTGCTAAGCTACCATTATCTATTAGCCTATGCTGCTAGACACCCTATACACTAATAAGGGATAACTGGGCCTGGTGCAAGGTGTAAGTACCCCTTGGTACTCACTACAAGCCAGTCCAGCCTCCTGCATCTCATTCCAGTTAGACATGATTGCGGAAGATAGTGATCCATTATCCCACATTCATTCATTGGAGTTTTATTGTGTCATGCATGTCCCCATCTCCCCATCTCATTCCAGTTAGACATGATTGCGGAAGATAGTGATCCATTATCCCACATTCATTCATTCATTGGAGTTTTATTGTGTCATGCAGGTCCCCATGTCCCCATCTCCCAATGTCCCCAACTCCCCCCAGTTAGACATTATTGCAGAAGATAGTGATCCTTTATCCCGCAAATTCATTCATTGGAGTTTTATTGTGTCGTGCAGGTCCCCATCTCCCCATGTCCCCATCGCCCCATCTCCCCCCAGTTAGACATGATTGCGGAAGATAGTGATCCTTTATCCCGCACATTCATTCATTGGAGTTTTATTGTGTCGTGCAGGTCCCCATCTCCCCATGTCCCCATCTCCCCCTAGTTAGACATGATTGCAGAAGATAGTGATCCTTTATCCCACACATAAATTCATTGGAGTTTTATTGTGTCATGTAAGTCCCCATCTCCCCATCTCATTCCAGTTAGACATGATTGCAGAAGATAGTGATCCTTTATCCCACACATTCATTCATTGGAGTTTTATTGTCATGAAAGTCCCCTCCTCATTCCAGTGAGACAGGATTGCAAAAGATAGTGGTCCTTTATCCCACACATTCATTCATTGGAGTTTTATTGTCATGCAATCAATCATGTCCCCATCCCATTCCAGTTAGACATGATTGCGGAAGATAGTCATCCTTTATCCCACACACTGGCCGGACTCCCATCTCATTACAGTTGAACATGTATGTGTGGGGAAGTTACTGCTCCTTTATCAGGAACACTCATCGGACTCCCCATCGTATTCCAATTCAACATGTATGTGAGGGAAGTGAGTGGTCCTTTATCCCCCACACTCGTCAGACTCCCCATCTCATTCTACTTGAACATGTATCTATGGGGAAGTTGGTGGTCCTTTATCCCACAGACTTGTCAGACTCCCCATCTCATTCCAGTTGAATATGTTTGTGAGGGGAAGTTAGTGGTCCTTTAATTCGCACACTCATCAGACTCCCCTTCTCTTCTCATTCCAGTTGAACATGTATGTATGTATGTATGGGGAAGTTAGTGAGCCTTTATCCCTCAGTCATCGGTCTCACCATCACTGCATCTCATTCCAGCTAAGCATGTATGTGTAGTTAAATAAGTGGTCAGATATCCCCCACACTTGTTGGACTCCCTATCGCACCTTCTCACTCCAGTTGAACATGTATGTGTGGGGTAGTTAGTGGTCCTTCATCCCGCACACTCGTTGGACTCCTCTCCCCTCTTAATCCAGTTGAACATGTGTGTCTGGGGATGCTAGTGGTCCTTTATCCCACACAGTCATCAGTCTCCCCATCTCCCCTTCTCATTCCAGTTAAGCATGTCTGTGTGGGGAATTAGTGGTCCTTCATCCTGCACACTCGAGGGAATCCCCATCTTATTCCAGTTAAACATGTATGTGTGGGACATTTGTGGTCCTTTATCCGGCACACTTGTCGGACTAACCATCTTCCTATCACCAATCTTATTCCAGTTGAACATGCCTGTGTTGGGAATTTACTAGTTCTTTATCCCACACACACTCGTCGGACTCCATCTCATTCCAGTTGAACATGTATGTGTATGGAAGTTAGTGGTCCTTTAGCCTGCACACTCGTCAGACTCCATTTCATTCCAGTTGAACATGTATGTGTGGGGAAGTTAATGGTCCTTAATCCCGCAAAGTCGTCGGTCTCCCCAACTCATTCCAGTTGAACATGTATGTGAGGGGAAGTTAGTGGGCCTTTATCCCTCAAAGTTGCCGGTCTCACCATCACTGCATCTCATTCCAGTTGCGCATGTATGTGTGGTTAAGTAAATGGTCAGATATCCCCCACATTCTTTGGACTCCCTATTTCCCCTTCTTACTCCAGTTGCGCATGTATGTGTGGGGAAGTTAGTGGACGTTTATCGCACACTCATCAGACTCCCCATCTCATTCCAGTTGAACATGTATGTGTGGGTAAGATAGTGGCCCTTTATCCCGCACACTCGTCAGTGTCGCCATCTCATTTCAATTGAACATGTATGTGTGGGGAAGGTAGTGCTCCTTTCATCCCGCACACTTGCCGGACTCCCCATCTCATTCCAGTTGAACATGTATGTGTGGGGAAGGTAGTGGACCTTTATCCCCCAAACATGTATGTGTGGAGAAGTTAGTACTCCTTTAAAGTGCTTATTCGTCGGACTCCCCATCTCATTCCAGTTGAACATGTTTGTGTAGGGAAGTAAGTGCTGCTTTATCCCGCACACTCGTCGGAATCCCCATCTCCCCATCTCATTCCAGTTAAACATGCATATGTGGGGCAGTTAGTGGACCTTTATACTGCACTCGTTTGACTCTCCATCTCATTCCAGTTGAACATCTATGTGTGGGGAAGTTAGTGGTCCTTTATGCCGCACACTCGTCGGTCTCCCCATCTCATTCCAGCTGAACATGTATGTGTGGGGAATTTACTGGTCCTTTATCCTGCACACTCGTCGGTCTCCCCATCTCCCCTTCTCATTCCAGTTAAGCATGTCTGTGTGGGGAAGTTAGTGGTCCTTTCTCCCGCACAGTCATCGGTCCGCCCTCCTTGCAACATCTCATTCCAAATGAACATGTATGTGTGGGGAAGTTAGTGGTCCCTTATCCCCCACACGTCGGTCTCCCCATCTCATTCCAGTTGAACATGTATGTGTGGGGAAGCTAGTGGTCCTTTATCCCGTACACTCAACAGACTCACCATCTCTCCCTCCCCCAGCTCATTCCAGTTGAACATGTATGTGTTGGACGTTGGTGGTCCTTTATTCCACAAACTCGTCGGACTCCCCATCTCCTGATCTAATTCCTGTTGAACATGTGTGGAAGCTTGCGGTCCTTTCTCTCACACATTTGTTGGATTCCCCATCTCATTCCAGTTGAACATGTATGTGTGGGGAAGTTAGTAGTCCTTCATCCCGCACACTCGGACTCCATTTCCCCATCTTATTCCAGTTGAACATGTGTGTGTCTGGGGAAGCTATTGGTCCTTTATCCCGCACAGTCATCAGTCTCCCCATTTCCCTATCCCATTCCACTTAAACATGTATGTGTGGGACATTAGTGGTCCTTTTTCCGGCACACTTGTCGGACTAACCATCTTCCTATCTCCCAATCTCATTCCATTTGAACATGTCTGTGTTGGGAATTTAGTAGTTCTTTATCCCACACACTCGTTGGACTTCCAATCTCATTCCAGTTGAACATGTATGTGTGGGGAAGCTAGTGGTCCTTTATCCCGTACACTCAACAGACTCACCATCTCTCCCTCCCCCAGCTCATTCCAGTTGAACATGTATGTGTTGGACGTTGGTGGTCCTTTATTCCACAAACTCGTCGGACTCCCCATCTCCTGATCTAATTCCTGTTGAACATGTGTGGAAGCTTGCGGTCCTTTCTCTCACACATTTGTTGGATTCCCCATCTCATTCCAGTTGAACATGTATGTGTGGGGAAGTTAGTAGTCCTTCATCCCGCACACTCGGACTCCATTTCCCCATCTTATTCCAGTTGAACATGTGTGTGTCTGGGGAAGCTATTGGTCCTTTATCCCGCACAGTCATCAGTCTCCCCATTTCCCTATCCCATTCCACTTAAACATGTATGTGTGGGACATTAGTGGTCCTTTTTCCGGCACACTTGTCGGACTAACCATCTTCCTATCTCCCAATCTCATTCCATTTGAACATGTCTGTGTTGGGAATTTAGTAGTTCTTTATCCCACACACTCGTTGGACTTCCAATCTCATTCCAGTTGAACATGTATGTTTGGGGAAGTTAGTGGTCCTTTATCCTGTACACTCGTCTGACTCCCCATGCCATTCCAGTTGAACATGTATGTGTGGAGAAGTTAGTGATCCTTTATCCCGCACACTCGTCTGAGTCTCCATCTCTCCGTCATGATCTTCTCCCAAACTCCCCATCATATTCTCCCCATCTCTGTATCATCATAATCTTCTCCCTATCTTCTCGTCATCTCACCCATCATCTTCTCCCCATCATCAAATAAAATGACGCAATGGCACCACAAGCTCCTTGTAAATAAGCCACTGAACATTTATATCCTTCAGGACAGCGAGACATGGAGTAAGACTTACATGGTCATTGTCCTTTTAGGTGGCCTAAGGCTTAGAATACAACCTTCAGGCTGCCCCAATTTACACATTTTGATATTACCTAGTAGCTATGCAGCATCTATTTTTCCTTGAGTGACAAACATCCTTTCACTGGTCAAGAAAACAGAAAATTAGGGATGAGGAACATACCTATGGCTATTGTATCCAAGAAAAATCTGTCTTCGCACTTTTCCAAGTCAGATCTTACTGCAGTGACTATTTCTTTCTCAAGTAGTTGTTTTCATCATTGGTCAAAGATTCTTTAATCAATGCCAGATTTGAAGTATAAATATTTAGAATAAAGGTATATAAGATTGTCTTGTGTGGATAGCCTGATGACCTCTGTTATAGTAGTGGCGCAAGGTGAACTTTGATTTTCTGTGTACGTGAACTGGAAGCAAATCCTTAAGTAGACCCACCGTTTTCAGTAATATCTCAAGCACCTTCAGATAGTAAAAACCATTCACTTTGATATTGACTTCCTGTTGAAGTAAGCCTCAGCAAGGCCTACTAGTGCAAGGGGTTCGCCTTTCTCTGCACAAAGCCCTCAGACCATATAGGAAGAAGTTGGCACAGAAACTGAAATAAAAGACAAAGTTTATTGAACCTCATGAGGTGGTACTACAGTTCAAACAGCACCCTTTGGTAATGTTTGAAGTAGCACCCTTTGGTAATGTTTGAAGTAGCACACTGAACTAAGAGAGCATGGTCTTTTTATACCCATGCAGGGGCTAAAAGAAGGTGGTACAGTTATAGAAGCAAGACTTACATACATGTAAGGTCATATGGAAATGCACAGTCGACAGGTAGGAGGGGCTAACAGTTTCAAGGACTAGTTGACACATTACTGTCTGTTACTGATTACTAACAGCTGCAGATCTTACTGGGCATGTGCGAAAATGGGAGATCCTATATATAACTTGTCACTAGACAGATTTTCAAGAGTAGTTAACAGAAAGGTAGGACAGAGCACATGGCGAGCACATGGCAGAGAAAATGGCTGCCATGAATAAAAAATGGATCCCACCAAATGTTCATAATAGTTGCTAAATACAAGATGTCTTCTGCTAATGCTTAATCTAATCGCTATTAAATTACAACATTCCCACCCATATTCTCAGACATTCCACGATAGAGCCATCTGGCATGGATCATACCATTGTAAATGGTACCTCACACTCTATCTGGATCTCTTAGCCAAATTAACTGCTAGGCCATGTGGCTAGTGAAGATGTAAAACTCACCAAGAGATGCTTTTGCCTACAGCCAGGCATCAGATGATGCATGACTACTGATGGGGCCCTGATGTATTTATTTGAATGCCAGATTCTAAATGTGTTTTGATTTTAGCACCTTAAACAGCAGTGTCGATTGGGTAGAGGGTTGTAGAAGAAAATTTGTTCTTCAGCCAGGGCAATACCTATACTTGATGGTTGTTTTAGCACAAGGCCTTCGGCCACAGTCTTGTGTTGCAACACTCAATATGGCTGGTTAAGATTTGCATACTCTCCTTGCATGTCTATGCAATCCCCAAGTATTTTAAAATTGTTTGTTCTAGTGGATTACTTGTTTATCTTGTGTGAACCAGTGGCTTATTATGGCTTAATCACTGGATGTAAGATTGCTTTGAAGACCAGTTATGTTTCCATTTCAGGCTAATTCATTGAGGGCAAGTGCTGTAATATTTAGGAACTCTATTGAATTTGGCCTGCATGCATGTTCAAGGAAGTTCTCATGTAGGATATTTTTGTTCTGGTAACATTTATCTGTTCTCCAGTTTACTTTTGCAACAGGGGCCTGTGTGCATTTTGAATCTACATTTGTTTTCTAGGGTTACTCTTCCTCTGTGAAGAGTTCCCACCTTGTGTCATATGCAGGTCTTTAGGTCAGTGGTTCCTAGGTCAGATAATGTTTTTCTCTTACTTTATTTGTTACACCTATTAGCCTTAGGGTGGTCTTCTCCCAAACCTTTTGCCTTCATCCCTCCTATTTTTGCTGAGCTTGTTGTTGTCGCCTTAGGACTCTGTGCCTTTACCGCTGCTAATTTGTTTGTGCTCACTCACTAAAATATGTTAATTTTGACCAGCACCTAATTTTATATTTAAATTACATATGAGCCTCTAGTAATAGTGATATACCATTTACCCACAGCTGGTAAATTAAATGCTACTAGTGGGCCTGCAGCACATATGTGCAGCACACATTGTCTACTCACATAAGTAGCCCTTGAGAACATGCCTCTGCCATTGCAGCCTGCTAGCAGTTTCAAACTGACAATTTGGCTTGTCAAAATAAAAATCCTTGCTTCTAAGTGGTTACTCTTTCCTATTTGTCCCACCTTCTCCTCCTTTCTCTTCTCCCACAGAGCATGCCCCTAGTACTTGTACCTTTGCCATTGTCCCATTACAGCATCTTTGTCAGGGACTTTTTTCCCCCCATTTTCATTTCTAAATCACTTCATCTGCCCACGCTATTCCCCCCATTCCCAACACTTCCAACATGTTGCTGCTGGCATTTCATTTACCTTCTTCGCTCCTCGCTACTTGTTTTTTTAGCATTTGAATGAAAACACACACATTTGTTGGCCTTTCAATTAGTTTATTTGAAATAAACATTTAAACATTTTATAAAAGCAATTCAGACAAAAGCAGATGCTCACAGGATGAGCATGGAGTCAGGATCCCAGCAAAACAAACAAAAAAACAAAAAAAACGTTTTCAAAGTTCGCTTTGTGTGAGCACTTTCTGGTCACAAAACAATATTAAAGTTGATTAAAGAAAACACCATTCTTTGCTTTTCTAGTGACCAAAAAGTGCTCACCCAATGCAAACTTTGACAAAGGTTTTGTTTTCCCTGGGACTCCGACTCTGTTCTCCTGTCCTGTATGCGTCCTGTCATGTATGTGTTTTGGTTCGAACTGCTTCCTGGCTAAAAATTGCTCACTCACTGTGAGCTTGTGTTCTGAAATCTTTGCATGCCTCTTTCGATGTGCACCCATCCAAAACCTGTATGTTTTGTTTCCTTAACAAAGCATTTTCTTTTTTTTATTTCTGACCCAAAATGTATTCACCCAACGTAAGCTTTCAAAACTATTTTATTTTTGCTGGTCATCCATCACAGTAAATTGTAAATTTTTAAAACTCACCTTAGGTGTGCATTTTTTATAAGAAATAGCTTTATAAAGGCTCCTGAACATAAGGCTTGCCAATAGAAAGATTTCTGTTTTGTCTATAAATTATACATAAAAATGTATATTATCAAAACCTCAAGCACTTCATTGCATTTACAATTATAAGTACATAACATCATTTTTGCTTGCTTCACTATTGGACAAAGCAAAGGATATACTTTTTAAATTATTTGTTTTTTGTTGGGGAAGGTTTATGCATTTCATTTTAAAATAACATATTTCCAAGTAGTTAATATGCATTTTGGTGGAAAACAAGGGACATATTTATACGTTTTGACAGAAAACTGCGCTGACAGTTTTGCCTCAAAGTTTAAAGCCGGCTAACGCTATTTCTTAGAACCACCCTGGTGTCAAATTTATACTTTGACGCTGCGTGGCACAAACCACGGGTTAGTCATTTTTTTTACTTAAACCATTGCTCCAAGTCGTAAAGAAAAACAACGTTACCGCGCCGAAAATGACTTTTATTCGGTTTACGACGTTGCAGACCGAATACGTGCCTTTTTGGCACAATAGCGTCAAAAAATGGTGTAAACGCAGCAAAATGTGCAAGGGAGCCCCAAAATGGATCCCAGAAGCCATGAGAGACCCCAGGAAGACTATAACCAACCAGGAACCAGCCAGGAGGACCCAGGAGAGGGAGAAGAAGAAAAGGAAGTGCCGGTTCAGTGCAGAGGAGCAGGAAATACTGGCGAAAGAGGTGACGGAACACCAGCATCAACTTTTTGTCACCTCAAAATTGGCAATTGGGAGGAGAGGAAATTTGGCAAAAAATTGTCAATAAGATCATCAGTGTGGCAGAGGTACGGAGAATAGTCACTAAGTGCAAAGAAACGCTGGCATGACTGCAAGCACAGGACCAAGAAAAAGATGGCAAGGAACAGGAAGGCAGCACTGCAGACTGGAGGTGGGAGTCCAGCACCGCAGGAGGCCTTGGACCACATGGAGGAGATGGTGGCAGCCATCATCCCAGAGGAGATCATCACAGGTATTCAAGGACAGGGTAGCGCAGACTACCAGGAAACCACACCGATGCAGGGTAAGTTGCATAGGGGACAAAAATTGCCTAAATGTTAACTGTAAGCAGGAGGAGGTACATACCTACTACATAATGCATGTCAGCCATGATAATCAGGTAGTGGAAAGGGCAAAGGGGCACGGCACGGGTTCATGGGCTGTGCAGGGGAAGCCTGGGGCACAGCACAACACTACACCAACCTTTGCATGGGGGGGACTCAGCCATTCCACGACTGTTAGAAAGGCAAAGCCAGTCCAGGAGGGTAGGGTACAAAGTAAAATGGGCCTGCTGTCACACAACAGCTGGTATTGTCGCTACGTGAACTTGGGCTCAATTCCCAGTCTCAGGCCATATCCGCAAGTGGTATTTACCTTTGACAACAGTTGCCACTACCACCTGTGCTGTGTGTACAGGTCAAGTAGCCAATGGCAGTTATGTGCCCATGGATCAAACACACCCAAAATAGTACTTACAGGGGATTGATAACGTCATCAACCTGAACCCTCTAACAATGGGCAAATCCTGTCAAATGCTCATGTCTATAGGTGCTATAAACATCAGGTATTGTTAGTAACATTATAAGGTACACAGCAGTAATGTCATATCCATGCTGCACATTTCAGGGTCTACCCTGGGCCTGTTACAATAGCTGCAATGCCACCATGCAAAACCTCAAGTGTCATAGTGCTAAGGCAACAGCATTGAGGGGGAGGATGTGTTTCTAGCTAGTGAAACACACCTGCACAGTCATAAGAGGAAATGGAACACTGCTAGGACCATCAGTGCAATCCAATGAAGCACACATTCCCCAACATCAGCAGTACACACTACAAATGCCGAGACCTGTATCGTGCCATGCCAATGCTATACATAGTATATGGTAGGTCTCAGCAACATATAGGTGGATGTGAAATATCAGAGACTGGGTCAGTTCCGGATTGTGAAGTGTGGTGCAAGTGCCATCAGAACACCCACAGCCAGTGCAAGGCCACACCATGATAATGGTAGTAGAAGGAGGGTTGAGTAGTACAAGAAGGTGGCAACATACAATTTGGACAGAACCTACACCTAGAGGATGTGATGCAGACAATTCCCCAAACTGCCCACACTACATGTGACATGCAGGTGGGGCATAGGCCTGGGAGAATCCTAATCTTAATAGCCCGAACAATACCCAGGAACCAAGATTACAATGTTCAACTAATAGGAAGTCAGGAACATCACATTACAAATGCCACAACACAGACACACTTATTGTACAATATCACATTGCAGATGACGATGGCTCTCCTGGGGATATGCTTGTCCTAGACTTCCCTGATGAAATGGATGATGAGCTGACAAACATCAGCCAGCAGACCCTCCAAGATGTCCTTTGAACCCTCCAGACCCCACCTTCAGTCGCAAGGAGGAGCACAGGAGTAGCAGCCATCACAGAGGACCCACCCACCACCCCAGTGCTACGACCTGCCAGCTCCAACACAGCTAAGGACTCTGACACTGGTACCACCTTTGAGAGGACTGTAGTTGGAGTACAGTGGGAGCTGGCCAAGGAGGTGCAGGTGGGGATGCAAAATATGCAGCCAGCCTTGAGGGGGTGCGTTTGTGCATGTCATCTTCAGAACAGGTAGCAGCCATGCAAGCGCTAATATCCATCCTGCAAGGACTACAACAAAGTGTAAGGGAATTCACTACTGCAGTAAGGGAGTTGCCACAACACCTGGCACCCCAAACCTTTCACTGCGTGCACAAATGCAATCATGACCCCCTCAGGGCAGACCTGGCTGCCTACCACAGTGATGTAGCTGAAAAACCAGCAGCTCCTCCCTGCTGCAGTAATGCCCTTAATAGCCCCACAGTTGGCAGCTACCGAGATTTCTGGCTACACATCTTCAAAAACTGAAGTGTGTGTTTCCCCTTCAAACCCACCACCACCAAGGGCAGAGGAGATGACACACACATCAGAAGATGAAAACATGGAACAGATCACCTTCGCCAGTAGGAGTACCCGGTAGCACAAGTCCATGCCACATGGGCACTGATATCCTGGGTCCTGTGCTTGTTAACCTGCCAGTCTTGCAACAGTTGGTCACATGCACTGTTCTCCAGCACACTGTTTACCTTGACACTATGCTCTGTGATTTCTCACTACCTCATTGGAAATTCATGTTCCTCTGCACTGTATGACACTTCACCCCAGCATGTCCAATGACATGTCCCATTGCACTTGCTTAGCATCACAATAGAAGGTGTCACACTAATGGACTCACAATCCTGGATTATGTAATTATTGCACTACAGCACTTTCAAATAAATAGCACTTGCACAACCACTTTGTCTCTGTGTAATGTGACACATCAACTGTGTAGGAGATTAGTGATGTATGTTACATGTCTATGGCCATGAAATGTCAATACAACTGCGTTGAAAGATTGTGGGCTAATAACTATGCATTGAGGTCTGGATAGTATCATCTGAACTTACTGAGGCTTATTTCTGAAGTAAATTGAAAACTAACAGTATAGTGCTGTGTTGGACTGAAAGTCCACTTCAAGGTATGTAAAATCAATGTGTCCAGCATTCCCTTCAAGACAATCTTTATGTATGTGACATCTGACTATAAACTTTCATAACACACACACACACACACACACACACACCATACAGCAGGAATTGATGTGTACGAGTGTATGGACAATTATGTAACCTGTGGGTACAATGTAATAAATGATAGGTGTGAGTTATGTATACAATACTACATAAGATTATAACATCATTCAGCTTATCAGGGTTCACATGAACATCAGGCTGCAGGCAGACGTACCACAATGCCCAAGATTCCAAATCAGGACTCAAACGATGACAGATTTCAAAACCCATCCAAACTTCACAACACATTGGGAACCATAGTAACCTTGAGTGATGGGTGCAATGGATGGCAGATGCATTGAGAAGTAGCATTGGTGTAGCTGCCAATGTGACTGCACATTAGGAATTGTGAATAACCATGTCAATAATGGGATTCTGATGCAGGATGGAACACAAATGCAAATACTAAATTGACACTGTTCACCCATGCCAAGGCCCTGATCCCCAAGCATATGACACATACTATAAATAAGTACCTAAATATTTATTGAACAGTAAAAAAAGATAATAAAACTAGGGAAAAAAACTTAACTACCCTAACCTATCCTAACTACAAATTACCCACAACTGGCCCTAACTACCCTAATCTAAACTTACCTGTCACATTTAACTAAACACCTTAAACATCAACCTCCCCACCCCCTTATATGACGGGACACTTGTAGGACAACATATACTAACCTAAACACATACTATCTTATCCCAAACAAATATATATTTTTTGGGGTATTTAAAAAAATATATTTTTATATATTTTATTTATTTTTTTATATGCAAGCCCCAACATCATCCCCCACCCACCTACCCACAACAAAACACATGTACTAATATTAACCCCTCCACCACAACCCACTTATACTAACTAAACTAACAGCCTACTCTAACCTAACACTGAGCCCCCTAAACCCACTCAAGATACGAACCAGGAAAGAGGAGGGAGGGGAGAGAATCATGGCTGAGGGTCCAAAAGTCACACATTTGCCCTCCGCAGGATCTTCTTTATACCCCACAGTCTCCTGCTTTTGCAGGACACCTCCTGCTGCAGCCTGTCCATCCTGCGCAACATCCATTGCATGTCACGTCTCATAGACTGAAATTTGGCATTGTCGATCACTGAAGCTGGGGTTGTCTGTGTGCCAGTAATGGATGGTACTGCTGGTGCCTGTGCCGTGCTTGGAGGGGGAGTTGCAGGAGCTGCTCTCTGTGGGCTTGGAGCTGATGATGTAGGGGAACCTGCAACAGTGGCTGTCATCCTTTGTGTGACTGTAGTTGGAGCCGTTGTGGTGGTGGCTGTTGTGGGCAAGGATGCCCCTCCCCCTGGGCAAATGCTCTCCTGACCCTGTGGCTCTCATAGCGATAACACCATGCATTATTGCGGAACCCAGACTCCACATCTAGTATGTCGCTGTAACGCATCGCCCGCCTCTGGAATTCCCTGATCTCATGGACATTCATGTTGGCAGCTGTAAAAATAGAGAAAGCCAAACATTAGTGACATCATTATGTGATACATCTACAGATGATATTCTAACACTTCATCAAAATTAACTGAAACATTTCAAATCACAGTAGAGATCATAGAATGTCCCTGAGGAATGACAGGCCAACGCAGCCTACACGTGCACTATCTAACAGCACAGCAATGCTCAAAAAGGTGTGTACCGACTTAAATGATCGGTGAATCATTGTACTGCCATTAGTCACATAACAAATGCTGCAAGTACTCCACATGTGACATCCAGAACATAGTCCTTGGTTGGCCTGACAATCAAGGCCCACAAGATCTGTGATTTATAAATGGAATTTCCTGGACGGTATGCAGTTGCTAATCATCAGGGGGTATCCTAGGTTGGAACAAATGAATGTTAGAATTACATGTCTGTCTTCTACACTGGGATCCTCACACCTAGGTACACATTTCATAACCCTAATCTTGTTCTTCAGGGGGTGATGGGCATTCAACACATGCTTTCAGACATAAAGGACAGCCAGGAAGCTTTGGACAGCACAGGTAAGGAGGCTGCCAACTAGGATTGACTCAAACATTGGACAATCACATCCACATTTATGTTCCTAATTGCGGACAACTGTCAACATCAATTGATCTCACTAATACCGTTCCAAAAACAAGCACATAGATGCAAGCACCCATCTGGGCTTGAGCTGCATGCACACCTATGACATTCTACTCAAGTGCCACATAAACGTAGCACAACTTGTGGAGCTAGATGCTGCTAGGAAGTCAAACATAGTCCAACATGTTCATTAGTTAAGAGGGAGGCTCAAGTCTGTGGATAATACTTCAGCATCACTGGTCTGTGTGAATCAGGGTATGACTTGCTGACTAAATCATGAAAATGGCCACCTCCAAACTTATCATTGGCATAAATGTAGCAACAAATATCACCCTATTCACCTGTCCATGCCTAAAGCGCAGCACTAGAATCCCAAAATATGACTCTCCGCCACTCATTTTCTAACTCAAGCATGGAACAAAATTTCAAACTCCAGACAAGTCACATATCAGACCATGTGCCAGCACATCATACCTTGAAATGTGTCTAACACACAGGAGTCAATCACACAACAGCTGCAAACATAATACAGAACTAACATATCAACACTTACTGGATATGTATGGGTCTGCAAATCCAGCCACTTCTCCAATTGTGTAGGGGGTTGGTCCGCCTGTGAAACATGGAACGGTGAAATGTGCTCAATGTCTGTTCACTGTACAAAACTTGGAACAACAAATCACTTTGTGACTTTTTATACTATAGAGCAGCACCTCAGGCATGTACACACCCCAACAGACATACCACTGCAAACATGTATTGACCCTGTCTCTCCAGTAATTGATAGACGCACAAATGCACACATGCACTGGCCCTAACAATCATGTGGTGCCAAACATGATTACTTAATTTAGTGCAGAATTATTTGTAGAGGGTACTCCATTTCTTCATGTGTTGAGAGACATGCAAAGCCACATTCCTGGTGCACAGCAATACCAGTCACTCAGGTTTTTTGGCTTGTGCATCAAGGGACAATGGGTTACTGTGTGATGCTCATGTGGGTTGAGTTTTTAGTTTAGGAATTATTGTGCTTTCTATGGTCCATTATGTGTGCCTGTGTTGTATGTAGGTTACATATGCCACATTGGCAGTGTACCCAGAGCCGTATATGACCCTATGACGCTATGATGGCAGGGATCCTGTGTGTTACTTGATGACAATGTTATGATAAACATGGATTGGCCATTTATCTAAATCAAAACAACAAAGAAATATATTCTGACAGTGTATAATTTGGTCATCCGTGACAGAATACATGGGCACAGGTGTAATCATTGCACCTGACATGTGTTACTCAGTGCCTTGTGCACCTATATCAGGTATTGTAGATCACAGTTAGCCACATTCATTATCTTTCAATTGCCAAGTTGGGTGATCAGTGGTTATACAATGAAATGACACTGTCACCTAATTGAAACATGGTTTAGCAAATGTCCTACTTTAGAAATCTTGATGATAGGTCTCAATTTGTATGCACCTTGGGAATGGCAGCACTCACAGGAATGCTGGTCTGCTGATTTTAGCATACACCCATGTCTGTGATAGCCTTCATACTGAGAACTTAACAATTGTACATATGCTGTACTAGATCAGCAGGGGTGTATCAAACGTAAACTAGCAAACTATTTTGTCACTTTAAATGTATGATGGAAGCAGTCAGGGATCCCTTGCACAACATTATGCAAATAAATAATTTGTGACCATGCCTTCACAAAGTTCAGGGATCCCATGATGACCCATTACCTTATGAAAATTGCTTGTCTATAAAGTGACACAGATGGCAAATGCATCAGCTCTGTATCAGCAATTGTGCCCAAGGCAAAATAAAACACACAGGAACAAGAACATGGGGACAGATCTTGTATTTTTTATGTGTAGCATTTGCTTCATTTTTTTTTTTTTACGCTACAGCTATGGAAAGTAGCGCCAAGTATTTAGATAGTATCAAGTGTGCATTACTTTGGCATCTATAATTAATTTAAATGCTGCACAAACCAAGTCAAAATAGCAGCCTAAGATATTATCAGAGGTTAGGAAGATCTTTGTATGTATGGCCATGAATACAGTTCAGACATGTATTCAAAATAATGGGGACTACATTTGTTCCTTGCATTACCATGTGAAATACATCTCATTCCTGGTACACTCACAGGCCATGAATAATACTCTTGTTTGTGCCGCATTACCGTCATCTATAGACTAATTTACAAGATCAAGTTGTCTTTTGTAAGTTTGTGCAGCGTTTGCGTCAACAAATTACAGTAATGTGTAGCAAATATTGTATAAATCAGGGCCACTTTATGTTCAACTTGCATTGCACATGTCCACAAGCATTGCATGCAGCATGTCACCAAATCTGCTACGGTAACTACAGAACATTTTACTGAACACATTAGTCTTATTTGCACTCACCAACAGGTCCACCAATCACCACTCCCAGGTGGTCCAGCAGGCTCTCTGGCCACAAGGTCTGCTCAGCCATGTTTGAGCTGGTGGTCGTTGCGCTAGCTGTTGAATACTCTCTTCAGATGGAACAGCACCTTGGAGCACCTGAGCCTCCTCGACTCGGTGTGATACCCCCGTATCACCCTGCCACCAACCTCTAACATCAGGGGGAGGAAGTGGCACACCAGCCAAATGAAATCCCTCAGCTCCTCATCATCCTTTCTCCCCAGACGTGGCCTTCCCAATATGACAAGAATAATATAATATAGGATAGGAAAGGGAAAATAGGAAAAAACAGGGAAAGCAGGTAGGAAAATGAAACTTAAAGAACCCACAAACAGCCCAACAATACCCACTACAAACTCCCAACAGTACAAAGACAAAATTAGACACCAAAAATAACAAAAACACACTGATTTACTGAGACAATTACAAAAACAGATGACAATTAGAATGGCACACAGGAGACAAAAGTACAATGTGGACAGACACAACTCTCAACACAGCCACACAGTCTAGAAGACTCACAGACTGCAAAGTGAAAGTACACCCACTGTACCATTTCTGTAAACAGGATATCCTATTACATCATTTCCTGTCTCAAATGTGGTGCGGTTATATTAAGATGCGTGAACATTTTATGACGCTTATGGGTTTTGCTTCAATATTTTTTAACGAGTATGCTTAAAAATTACCCCGCATTCAAAGATCAATACATTTTTCATGGATAACCAATTTCATGGGGTGCAGTGTTGGAATTCACGCTCGGGACCAATTGATGTTTAAAGGCTGTGAGCGTCCTTCTTTAACACATGCGGCATATTTTGACTCATATGCATCTTTTTTGACGATTTTGCGTCAAAATATCTGTGTCATTTTTCTCATTTTTAAAATACATGAAGACTATAACTATACAAAGATGGGCTGTTAGGGCCTGCTATGTGTGTTCTAGTGTTTGGGCACATGTGGCAGACCGCACTACTGTGGACCATAATACTCATGTTGTGCCAGATTAGCACACTTAACTGACGCAACAGCATCCAAACATTTTGAATTAAAATTGGTATTCCCTAGTTTCAGGTGCATCAATGGAGGATAGTAAGGCTATGCAACTTTAAAAATGCACTCATGGCCTGTGTGTATGTCTGTGAATTGGCGATTTCAATTGTTGTTGGGCCTCTGTGTGAACATCACAAGACGTGTTTGCATAGTGTGCTTGTATGCAAGTGTTGTAATTGTGGATAACCATCAGATGTCATTCATTGAGGTACATCATTCATGATGTGGTTGTCATATCTGTTGCATCTTATGCTGTGTGAACTTCCCTGACTTTGGAGACAAAACATCTCCCATGACAAACTATACACAGGACAGATAGACAACGTTTGATAATAGCAATGTTACAAATGTAAGCCATCACATGTAATGGAATGTTGGATACCACTTCATGGTCACTTGTGTGTATACTACCAATGAGTCAGGCATTTGAACATGCTAGGTAGGTACAGTGTTTGTGACACAGAATCCCAAATCCAATCCAAAAAATTATGGAAATGATGGCATCCAGTACCTTGGGAAGGAAGGCAGAGAATGAGGGCTGTGAGATCCCGGCAACCGGGGCACCAGTGGTTTGAAGAGAGCCACTTGCCAACATATGGATGACAGGTAGCAGCTTGGTCTCTGGTCGAATGATGTGGGGTGTCTGCAAGCTGGGTGCCAACTGTGGGTCAATGTGGCGCAGCAGCTGCTGTATGGCTTGCCGGTTTAGTCTGTACCTCTGGATGATGTCATGTTCCCTGAGGCCCTGAAGGGTTGTCCTGGACCGGAATATCCTCTCCTGCCTTCGGCGTTGCCTTTGGGGTCACTGTCACTGTTGGTGTTGGGGAAGATGCTGCTGTTGCTCCTGTGCTCTACGTCTTCGTGCATGCTAGATGAATAGCACCTCCATGTCTTCCTTTTGGAGCCCTGATGTTGCTTCTGTGGGTTTTCCCTTAAGTACTGGTGTGTTTGCCCCATTTTAATGCCTGCCCTGACCCAGGCGTTAATTTTTTATGCAAATCGGGATGTGCAGCATTTTCCGGCTCCGCCTCCCAGCCGTGCGGCATTTTTGCGCTGTTGGATAAATATGCCGCACAGGTGTTTAAGTCATTTGTTGGGCGTGTACACCTACCTTGCATCTCATTAACGCAAGGTGGTTTGACGCATGCAGAAAATTACGCACATTCAGATTTTGACTTTAGACAGGTCTAGCGTCAACATATAAATATGGTGTTAGTTTTGCACCATATTTGCATAAAAAAGACACAAATCCGGCGCAAGCAGAATATAAATATGGGCCCATATGTTTTAGATTGGGAACACATGTTATTTCTGGCAGTGATAACTATCTTGGTTGCTTTCAGGTTTACAACCTTTCACTGGATAAGACTAATTACTGGATCCTATAGGACACAGATTCAGAATACTTTGCTTCCTCACAGCAGGGCTGTCTCCAAAATAGTTACAAAGCGTTGTTAACTGTTCAGACGTTTTAAAAGTGGGCTCAGCGCAGACAAAAGGCTTGCTGCTACACAAAGGTCACCTGCAGCCTCCTCCTCTATAACCTTCAGTAATTTCAATAACGTAAGGCCTATCCTTCACTAAGTGTCATCTTCATCTACTGAACTACTTTGCTGCCTTTGTAAATGGTGGTATTTTTTCTTTCAAATCTATTCGGTAACAGCACTGTTTTAAATAAGCAGTGATTATTTGATTTATGAGGTATTTTTAATTTTCTCTCTTTAAACACTCAAGCTCTCATGTTCTCACTCTCCGGTTGACATTGCTTCTTCTCTGAGGTGCATGCTCACCATGTCATAACATCCAACATGCATCAATTCTTTAGCAAAACATTAAAATCTGTTAATATTTCTACTCCTAGCCTTCCCCCAGCGTTTCTGTTAGTCTGCCAGCAATTCTGATGGTGGGGCGGTGAAAGTGGTATTCTATTCTAATTAGCATGGCAGATTTCAATTAGAATGCTAAATGGCAATATCTTTATTTTTTGCTGCAGATGGAGGAAGAAGGTAAATGGAAGTGCTTTAGTTATATGTAGGGCAAGAATTATGTGGAATAGAGGACCAAATAATGCCGTAGGGTTGACGAATTTATGTGGTAAGAAAAGGCCATTTATGCATTTAGAACGCCATTAGCTCTAACTCAACTCCCGCAAATGTGAGACATTTTGCATGATAAATGCTTGTTTAACTTGACTCCCTATACTGACAATACCAAAGTTTACAGTGAATCATATGTTTTATTAGAAGTTGTGAGAAGGCTTTACTGAGAAATACAATGGTAACAGTCAACATTACATGATTTAATGTAGGTCATTGAAATGTTTATTGACAATCACAAGGTTAACAGTGAGTTATGGTAGGCCTTAATGAACATCATTGTAAGATGGTGCCATTCATAGCAGTTTAACGGTGCTGCATTGATTTAGTATGATATATTTTAATCAATGTGGTTACACCTTGACAAAGCTTTTAGGTTTGCCTTTCGCAAACTGGGCCCCTTATGTTGTCACTAGAGTAAGTGGGGGGTATCATTGTCCTATGGCTCTGGGTTTGCGAAGGGTGTGAACTGTTAGGATGGTGTCACTATAGATATTTCAACCAGCCATCACTTTTATATTCAGAAATTAATATATAAAATCCAGTGCTGTGTCAAAGATACTTTTCCATTTCATTAGCAAAAGCACTGACTGCACAATAATTTTGTTTTGGTGAGAATCTATGAACTGGCATAAGAGGATACCTCCCCTGAGTAGGCCCTGTACCACTCTCCCTTGCTACCCTGAAAGAGTCAAGTGCTGTAGCTGGTGCTTTGTTTCCAAAAAAAATAAGTGCTAGGACCAGCCATTGCCCCTGCCAGCATTTTCCAATTACAATAACTGTTAGAATTGTCAGTCTCTAGGTGGCAGTGGCTTGTGCCTTGTCCAAGTACGGACACTTCCTTCTAGTCAGGGTTAGGGAGTTGCACACTTAAAATAAGCCCTGCTCACCCCCTTGGTAGCTTGGCATGAGCAGACAGGCTTATCTCAAAGACAATGTGTAAAGCGTTTGCACACAACACACAGTAATATAGTGAAAACACTACAAATGGACACCACACCAGTTTTAGAAAAATAGCCAATATTTATCTGTGTAACACAAAAACAAAACAATCAAAATCCAACATACAGTAATAAAGATACAAATTTTGTAAGAGTCAGCTTAAAATGCAGGTCCTTGAAGTCAATAGCTGCGTCTGGGTCTATCACGGTGTCATGAGCATCAAATCCATCAGTTCAGGTTGACCGTAAGGTTGTGGGCCAGCTACGCTGTCGGGAAGACCTGAAAACAGTACCTTATAAATGAAGGGGGTCATGGACCTTCCAATGAGATCCAAAGTTGTGGTGACACCAGCGACGGCAGGCATCAGTTCTGGAGGTCGGTGCAGAGGTTGTCAGGCCTTTGAAGTCACATGCGTTGCAGATCGAGCTCTGTGAGGGTGAAGTTGGGAGCACTGGTGTCTGAGGCATTGGGACAGCAATGTGAAGCGGACCGATGCAACATGTGGTGCCCACAGTGTAGGAAAGTGTCACTTTTGGCTGGTTACCCCTCCCCCCCCACTTTTCTCCTGATAATGCTGCTGACTTCACTGAGAGAGTGCCGGGATCCTGCTAACCAGGCTCCAGCACCAGTGTTCTTTACCTACACTGTACCATTGTACCCACAATTGGCACACACTTGGCACACAGCTAAGTCCCTTGTAAAAGGTGCCAGTGGTACCAAGGGTTCTGGTGCTTAATTTGCACCGTAAAAGGGTCCGTAAGGGCTGCAGCATGTACTGTGCTACCCTAAGGGACCCATCACCAAGCACATGCACACTACCTTTCTCTCCACCAGCACACACAATCTGCTATGGCAAAGTCAACATTCCATCCCTCTCAGGGTGCCATGCCCACCAACCACTGCCTGTGGTATAGATAAGTGAGCCCTCTAGCAGACCTTACAACCCTAAGGCAGGGTGCACAATATCACAGGTGCAGGCATAGCTGCATGAGCAATATGCCCCGACAGTGTCTAAGTCCATTCCTAGACATCGTAAGTACAGTATGCCCATGTTTAGCACAGGGACTGGGAGTTTGTCATCACAAACTCCACAGTTCCATGATGGCTTAACTAAAGGCTAGGAAGTTTGGTATCAAACTTCTCACCACAATAAACCCATGCTGATACCAGTGTTGGATTTATTTTACAATGCACCAAGAGGGCATCTTAGAGATGCCCTCTGTATTTCAACCAAAGTTTTAGTGTAAGACTGACCAATCTGTGCCAGCCTGCCACTAAAAGACAAATTTCTGACCCCATGGGGAGAGAACCTCTGTGTCCTCTGGAGTCATAAATAGACTGCAGGAACTTTAACACTTGGCAATGAGCCTCAAAGGCCTCCTGTTACAGTGCCCCAGGGCACTCCAGTGGAGATGCGTGTCCCCCAGACGGAGCCCCACTTTCAGCAGCAAGTCCAGCAGGAAAGTTAGGTAAAACAGGGAGGAGTTACAATTTTAACTGGGTCCCACCCTTATGGTGTCGAGAGTTGAAATGACCCCATCCCTGAATCCTCCATCTTGGTTTGGAAGACAGGGACCAATAGGTTTAGGAATGTGCTTCCCTCCCCAGAGGGAGTGGGCACAGAAAGGGTTTGGCCACCCTCAGGACAGTAGCCATTGAGTACTTCCCTCTAACCCCTGTAACACCCCTCAATCTAGTATTTAGGGGCACCCCTGAACCTAGGTCACCAGAATCCTGGTGACCTCAAGAAGAAAAGCTATGTACGAATCTCCCAAGGTTCAGGTTTGGTTAGGAGGGGCAGAATCAGACATAATTTCGATCTCTAGAGGCACTCACCTGGGTTGTCCTTGTTCACCCCTGGTTGCATTATTCATCGATCCTTTTCTTATCAAACTTGAGGAGAGTACAGATATCAGCCATGTCATCCATCATGAAAACAATTACAAGATTCTTGCTTATGCTGATGGCATGACTGTGATAACAACTGATCCAGAGACAGCCCTTAAGGAAATTGAAAGGCTGGCTAAACTGTTTGGTATCTACTCTGGCTATAAATTAAATAGGGATAAGACCCAGTTGGTCTGCTCAGGTCAGATTAGCATGGGTGACGAGTGGGTCGTATCAGAAGCTACATATTTGGGGATTGGAGTCTCGGCCCCAGTCAGTCGGTAAAATTAAACAGGGTCCCCCTGTTTAAAATAAAAAGGGATCTAGAAAGAATGCATCACTTAAAGTTTTCCCTTCTGGATGCTGTAATATATTAAAAATGAATATACTCCCCAGAGTTCTATACTTACTTCGAACTATGCCCCTGGAGTTTGCCTCAAACCTGGCCAACCAATTTCTGGCAATTTGCAGCAATTTTCTTTGGGGGTATGCCAAACCCAGAAGGGTCCTGAGATTCATAATCCTACCAAGAGCCCGGGGTGGATGGGCGGTTCCTCACTTCACACTATTTGTTTTCTACAGCATATGAATATATTGATAACCGGGGATAGTGAGGGGTGCAACTACGCAGAGTCCCCCTGAATGTATGAAATTATTCAGGCCAAAGGGTGGGTTTCAAGATGCATAGAACCCAGTTACTTTAAAACAACATGCTTTAAGGTCTTGCGGGAGCATATTTGTTTTGGGGGCAGTTAACATTGGTTTCCGCTTGGTAGCTTTAATTTTTACAATCTAATCTCTGCCTCGATACCTCCCCCCACCCCCTCGGTTTTTCACGGCCCTGTCCTGGATATCTGGAGGGTCAGGGATTTATATTCTAATTCCCTGCCTAAATCTTTTACGGAGTAACAAATTCAGTATGATCTTCCCTGGAAGCACTTTTTTCGTTTTTTGCAAATACAGGACTTTTTCCTTTGTCCAAAAAAGGATCTCCCCCTATGGATAAAATCTCTATAATAGAAACTATTAGGTGGGGACAGGATAGGGATACTCTGTAGTTTATTAAGGGATACACTGGGTTGATCTTTCTTTCCAGAATCAAAACTGGGGGGATCGGCTTGGTCAGGAAGGGACTTGGCTGGAGGAATCATTAGAATTGGCTGAAAAGATTCTTTACAGCTAGCCTAAAGTCTCAACACTACAAGGCCTCATTCAATCTGTGTTATACGTCTGCCAAGACCTTTAAATTGGCAGGCTTTGACGGGAAATGCACCTGCTGTAGGGGGTGCAGATGCTGAAATTATACTTATGTTTAATGCCTGCCACAAGCTGAAGCCACTGTTGCTGTCAGTGGAACAGTTCCTTAGTACAATTATCAAGGGGCGGTTTTGTCTCACCCTCATTAGTGCTCCTGGAGGTAACAGACCCGGAGGAGAATGAGGTGGTAAAAAAGGAACAATACTTCTTATTCATGGTGATGGCAGTACTCCATTTGTGTACGCCTCTGACTGGTTAAAAGGGGAGCCCCCAACATTGGAAAACTGGAGGGTGATATTGTTAGCCATACATTGTATAGATGGGAGCCTATATAACCTTAAATGTCATAGAAAGCGTTGTTCGAGAGAACAAATCTGGTTGTCCCTGACCAGATGGTCAAAAGAATGTCAAAAGAATGTATCAAATGAGCCGGGGGGTCAGCAGCTATTGATTTATGTTGTCCCTTTGTCTTTTCCATCCTTTCTAGTAAGGTATGTGACATTGATTTTCTGTTTGTTTCTTCCTCGGTGTCGTCGTAAACGATTTCGAAGTTTTTTTTTTTTATGTAACATTGTCTTGCCCCGCCAAAAAAAGAAGAAACAGGAAGGAGGACTGCTTTGCCCACCCTAGCAGAGAAGACTCCAGACGCCAACTGACTTGGCCACAGCCCTACCAGCCTGTCTGCAGCTTCAGAAGCCCTGCTACAAAAAGGTGATGCATTCTGCAGGACCAGCAACCTGTACAAACCCCCAGAGGACTCCCTGCCCACCAGAGGACCAAGAACCCCTGGAGACAGCTGCCCTGTCCACAAGAAACTCTAAGAAGGACTCCAAAACCACCCCAGATCCGTGAGTCCTGCCCACTCTGCACCCAACGCTCATGGCCAGAGTCCAGGTGGCCCACTGGTCCACAGCAGGTCCCCAGGTGATTCTGCCTTGTGTCCACCCTGGATTGACCCCTCCTTGCCAACATGACAACACCTGCAGCCTAAATCCGGGGGACCTCCTGACTGCGAGAGAACCAGATGAAGATACCAAACATGTAAAGGTATCTCTACACAGGCAGTCCCCAGGCCTTGGAAAATCCGACTGACAGCCCAGCAATGTTCAGCAGGTGGCCCTCATTCTCCAGCCTTTGGTTTCCAGAATCGGCCCCCTGGACTCAGCCTTCAGCATCTTTGTGGCCCCCCAGGACCCCCCTTGTGTTTGGACCCTGCACCCAGTTGCCCCTGTGCTGCTGAGGGTGTGTTTGGTGCTAACCTGTGCCCTCTTCCTCCCTCCCCGGTGTTCACCTAAACCCCCCAGATCTGCCCTCCTAAGTCCCAGGTACTTACCTTCCAGCAGATCTGTTTCCGAGTGCCCGCAGTCTCTATTGGATCCCATTCTAAATCTAATGCCAACTTTGACCTCCGCACCCGGCTGGACCCTTGGTGCTGGTGGTGTATTTTTATGGGCATCTTGAACCTTGGCCAATGGACATCCTATCCCCCAGAGACAGGAGCTGTAAGTCAAGTTCTTACCTCAAAAATGCACTAACACTTCCCCAACAGGACTGTTCTGAAAAGTGTCAACTTTTGAAAGTGAAAAGTATTACTTGCCTGTAAACTGTTTTATTTACCAAACTTAAACAACATTTGGTACATATTCTTGATACCTTACAACTGTACTTACCTGCAACGAGAACCTTTTGGTTCTAGAAATAAAGTATCAAATATATTTTTCACATATAAAATACATTGGCCTGGGGTTAGTCATTGAGTGTGTGCCTCATTTCTTGATTGTGTGTGTAAAACAATTGCTTTGTACTACCCTCTGATGAGACTAACTGCTCGACCACACTACCACAAAAGAGCATTAATATTATTTACTTTAGCATCTGTTAAGCCTCAGTGGAACCTCTGGTCTTTGTACACACTATCTCATTTTGATATAGTATGTACAAAGCCAGCTTCCTACACACAGGTCACAGTGGATCGGTGACGGCGTCCGGTATTGATGGTGAAACAAAAGGCCATGATGAAGTCTGGCGATGCAACATGCAGGCAGCGCCATTGATATTGTTGAAGCGCTGTCGCTGGTTGACCTAAGGTTGCAAGGCAAATCGGGCAATGCTTTGTGCGATGTCCATAGGTCACAGTGCAAGCAGTGACATCGATGGACCAGGGCCGCGGTGTGGGATGAGGAATGCTTTGTGTACCTCACGAGTGGTGTCCACAGGCCATAGTGCAGGCAGCAGTGTGGATGTTGGAGTGGATCGGTGTCATTGGTGATACCAGGGCTGTGGAATGAAGCAAGGCAATGTGATGAGCGGGGCCCACCGGTCACAGTGCAAGGAGCAGCTCAGTGACCGTGTCGGGCAGCAGCTTTGGTGAGACTAGGGTTGTGTTGTGAAGTGGGGCGATGCTCTGTGCAGTACCTTCAGGTCACAGTGCAGGCTGAGGCATCGTTGGCAGCACTATAGTTGTTTTTTTCTGTTGCAGCACAAAACACAGTTGCAAGTGCTGTTGGCAGATGATCTTGAAGTCTTTAATTTTCCTGAGACTTCCAACAGGAAACTCTAATTCAAGCCCTTGGAGAAACTCACAAAATAGGTTGCTGAAAGTCCAGTCCTTTCACTGCCCAAGACAGAAGCAGCAGGCCAACACAGTAAAGCATGCAGCAAAGTGGAAGTCCCTCCTGACAGCTTCTCCAGTTCTTCTTCTTGCAAGTTCCTTAGTCCAAAAGAGTTCTAAAGTTCTGGGGTCATGGCCCCAAAACTTATACTAGTCTAGCATTTGAAGTAGGCAAGCTTCAAAAGCAGTTCTCCCTCCTCAAATCACAAGATCCAGTTCTTTCTTGCTCTGTCCCAGACACACTCCACAAGGAGAGACTTTGTGCAGGACAGGTCCAGACCTATTCAGGTGCAAGTGTCGGCTCCACCCACCACTCTAGCCCAGGACAAGCCGTCAGGATATGCAAGGCACACCTAAGCTCCTTGTGTGACTGTCTAGAGTGTATGCAGGCACAGAATGGTTATGCAAGAAAACTCCCACTTTCTACAAGTGCCATTTTCAAAGCTGCAGTTTAAAAAACATCTTCAGTAAAAGATATATTTTTAAATTGTGAGTTCAGAGATCCCAAACTCCACCTTTCTATCATCTTCCCATGGGACTCTGCACTTGAAAGGTTTCATTATCAACCTATGAAAGAGATAGCCTTTTAATCATGAAAAAGGAAATGCACAGTATTTCATTATCAGGACCTGTGAAAACACACCACAGGTCCTACTGTCTAAATACACTGCACCCATGGTTTACTTACATGCAATAAAAGGGAAAGGGTAGCCCTGCCAAGTGGGTGCACTTGCCAGGTCCTTATGGCAGTTTAAAAGTGCTCACACATACATTACAATGGCAGGTCTGAGACATGGTTATAGGGCTACTCTTGTAGATGGCACAATCAGTGTTTCAGGCCTACTAGTAGCATTTAATGTACTGACCTTGGGTACACATAATGCACTACACCAAGGACTTAATAGTAAATCAAATATGCCAATCCTGGATAACCAATCATAATAATTTACACAGGAAGCACTTGCTCTGTATCACTGATCAGCAGTGATAGTGTGCAGAGACGACGAACAAGCAGAAATGAAGTCCAGCATACCATAAAAAAGAGGAGGTTGGAAAGCAAAAAGACAGAGGAAACACTACAAAAGTTGCCAGGTCTAACTATAACTAATAGCCATCTCACTTCTAAAAGTGTAACAATTCTGACTACTCCAGGCCACCCAAAGTCTAAAACTTGCATCAATGGCAGATATTATTAATTTGAATGTATATTGAAGTATTAAGCAATGCTCGTCTGCTCATCCCAAAATTTGATAGACCGAGCCACCATGTGGTAGATTGTCGGAGCTGGTGCTGAGAGTAAAGCGATGGTGCCAAACCCTGGAAATCACCAGCTCATGTTAAGTACTGGCTATAATAAAACTCTGTGGGCCATATTTATACTTTTTGACGCAAAACTGCGGTAACGCAGTTTTGCATCAAAAAAATTTGCGCCGTCTAACGCCATTTGGAAGCGCCATGCGGGCGTCAAATTTATACTTTGACGTACGGCGGCGCAACCAACAGGTGGGAGTCATTATTTCGTGACGCACACAGCGTCCGTCTGTCGTAAAGGAAACCAACGTAAATGTGACGCACATCACTGTGGGTCGATTTACGACAGCGCAATCGTGAAAACGCCATTTTTTTTCACGCTATTGCGTTACATTTTGGCGCGAAAACTGCCCTTTCAGGAGAGGAGACCCAAAATGGATCCTAGATGCCCCAACAGACCCCAGGAGGATGAGAGCAGACCAGGAACCAGCCAGGAGGAAGCATACAGGAACCAGGACATTTAAAAAAAAAAAAAGAGAGTGTTGCTTCAGTGCAGAGGAGCAGGAAATCCTGGTGAAAGAGGTGACGGAACACCAGCACCAACTTTTCATCACCTCTAAATTGCCACTCAGTAGGAGAGAGGCCATCTGGAAACAAATTGTGGACAAGATTAACAGTGTGGCTGAAGTACGCCGGACAGTCACCGAGTGTAAGAAACGCTGGCATGACTGTAAACGTAGGACCAAAGAGAAAATGGCCAGGAACAGGAAGGCAGCAATGCAGACTGGAGGGGGGAGTCCAGCACAACAGGAGGCCCTGGACCACATGGAGGAGATGGTCGCAGCCGTCATCCCGGAGGAGATTGTCACAGGGATTCAAGGACTGGACAGCGCAGACTACCACGACACTACGCACATGCAGGGTAAGTCGCATGGGGAATTAAAATGCAATAATGGGGACTGTAAGCAGGGGGGGGATACCTACTACACAATGCATGTAAGTCAGCACATATATGAAGTGGCATGGGGAAAGGGGCACAGCAGGGGGGCATGCCCAGTACTGACCGAAGCTGGGGCACGACAAAATACAGCAACAACAACAGTCCCACGGGGACAACCTGTAATTACAACAAGAGAGCCAAGGGAAAGCAGTGACAGGTGGGAAGGACACTACCTCAAATCCACATCCAGGCACTTGTATTGCAAAATCTATTCCCCATCAACTAGGTCCCTACCTGTAATGCAGTAGTAAATACAACAACTGCAACTTAACTGCCACCACAGTTGACAATAACACCTCTCATCTCTGTGCAGCTATAGTACCAAATGGCAGGAACCCCACCCTGGAACATACATACCTAAATTAGGGGGTGAGGATGACATCTGCAATTACTCCTAGAAATAAGACAAAGGTACCAGTACACTCAAATGCCGAATGTCCATAACTGACACATACATAAGCCTAAGTAAATAGCAATAGGAGCCACACAGCACTAACGACACACACATGCTGCATACGTCAGGGTCCCTCACGTGCCTGCCTAACAAGGCTACATCACTAATGTCATACTGCTCAGACAACAACATTGAGGAGGGGACACAGGCAACTGGTCACAGAAACACATCTGCACAGTCTTACAAAAAAATAGGACATTCATACGATAAACAGGCCAATCCAGTAAGACACACATGATACCCCATCATATACAAACATCAACAATGTTTACATCCATACCACATCCTAACATTGACATGCATAGGTAATGCCACGTAACATGTACAGATCATGCAATGTGAATAAAAAGTGTATGGGGCAGGGCCTGAGAGGCAAGTGTGCTGGCAGGGCAGTCACAACACCCACAGTCAGTCAAAGTGTAGTGTGGCAAGTGAAACGTATACTTTGCGCTTTAGCCTCAGGCTGGAGGCCTTTGTGCATCTTTCCCTGAATGTACTTATACTCATTTGCTCACATCTAAGTGCCTCAGAGCACTTTGCACTAAATGATTCTCATTGCCCTTCCTATCAGTTAATGTAGCAAATAGTCAGTCCTAAGGTGTTGTCAATTAGTCAAATCACCCTGTTTTGCCTACTTCTGCAATGGAGTTTGCCAGAACATATTCACTCTGTGCCCCAGTCAAGGATACCGTCTGGTACGTTGCTGATAGATGTGGTAGGGTTTAAGGTTTGGCATTCCTGCGTAGGGAAACTTTGTCATCACCATGACATATGTCTTTTAAATTCACTTCCTCGTCCCAAGACACGCATGGGGGAGTTTCCAAACAGAAAATCACAACTAGATGCTGCCTGCCTTGCTGCTGATGCACAACCAGATCCCAGCCCATTCCTCTGATATGAGGGATGATGTCTCCCCTGTGATTCAGACAGGCAAGCTCCAAACTTAACATGCTGTGCTATACATAGAACAAGCAGAGGGAGAGTAGAAACTGTTAGGCACCATGATAGCTGTGTACTAATGTATTACTCTCCTGCAGACTATTTCAATTCTAACAGTGTGTATTGTTTGGGTTATTGGGGCTCACACCTAAATTCCTACAAGTCAGTTGTACAATGAAACTTCATATCAAACAAATACTGTCTTTGTCATTTGTGTATGGGAACATACCGGAAAAGATAGAAATGTGTAGGACCTGAGTGACCACCACTTCCCTGAGAAGTTCCAAAGATGTCATGCGCTCGGATGTCTAAACATTCCTTTGATGTGGGAGACCAGAGGCACTGCTAGTTAGTCTTAGCTAAATTGAATATCTGGGTGACAGAGTTATTTACAAGTGGGTCAAACTTAGTCCCCCACACCATTAGCTATCCTACTGCCTAGAAAGCCAAGAATCACATGTAGGATAATGAGAGCCCACCCAACAAAATGTCCCTCCATAACAATAGTGAAACACCGAGTGAGGAGTAGGACAAAAAAACGCCTATTCCTAAATAATTACAAAGCAACACCTAGAGGCGACCTGGCAGACATGTCTGAAAGATCCATATCATACATGTGACACACAGGTGGGCCATAGGCCTACAACAATGCCCTATGACGGACAGCAGATACCTAGACAAACACAGAGTACAAAGTTAAGGCATCCAAAGGCTTGTATCTTAGTGCAAAATTGTCACAACACAGACACACTAATTGTACCCTGTTTCATTGCAGAGGAACACGGATCTCCTGCTGATATGCCTGTCCATGAGTTCCCTGATGACATGGATGACGAGATCATCAACCTCCCACAAGAGACCATTGACATGGTCCTTGAAAGCCTCCAAACCCCACCTTCAGTCACAAGGAGGAGCACAGAAGAAGCAGCCACCACAGTAGAACCACCCGCCACCCCAATTGTAAGACCTGCCAGCTCCAACACAGCTGAGGACTCTGACGACACTGGCACCAGCTTCTAAAGAACTGTCATTGGGGTCCAGCGGGAGCTGGCCAAGGAGGTGCGGGTGGGGATGCAAACTATGGCAGCCAGCCTTGAGGGGGTGCGTTCGTGCATGTTGTCAACTGCTGATCAGGCAGCTGCAATGCAAGCCAGAACATCGCTCTTGGAGGAACTTTTAAAAACACAGAAGGAAATCTGCACAGCTGTTATCCAGTTGACACAACAACTCCAACTGCAAGCCAGTCAACGTGTTCACGAATGCAACATAGAACCCCTCAGGGCCGACCTGGCTGCCTACCATCGGGATGTGGCTGCCATTCTGAAAAACCAGCAGGCCCTCCTTGCTGCAGTACTGCCCTTCATTACTCGACAGGGATCAGCCCCCGGGATGTCTGCCTCCATGTCTTCTAACACTGAGGTGTGTGTTGCCCCTTCACAACCAACAACAACAAGGATACACCAGGCAACACACACATCAGAAGAAGAAGACATGGAACAGATAACATTCGCACGCAAGAGTACCCGGAAGCCCTAGTCCCTGCACCATGGGCTACTCTGACCAAGGTCCTACGTTTTGACACATGCCAGTCTCACTACAACTACCCTCAATGACTGTTCGGCAATCCACTGTAAGACTTGTCCCCATTGCCAGTGAATGTTTCTCTCCTACTATTTGGCAATTCCTGTTCCTCTGCACTGTCTGTGACATCACCCCAGCATGTCAGGAGCATCATCCACACCCCGTCTGTAGGATCACCATGTAAGAATGCACCAGAACGGACTCAGCTAACATTGTGAATGGACATTTTGCATTACACCACCTAAAAATAAATATCACTTGCACACCTATTGTGTCTCTGTGTCATTTCACACTTCAACTGTGCAGTACATAACTCCAAAGTGGCTGTGTGGCAACAATGTCGATTCTCTATACTACTGTCCTGATTTCATGTATACTGAAACATCTGTGCAGTGGCCAGGATTGCATCATAGCTTTACTATACTGAGTAAAATAACTGATGAAGGGACTAAGCACACACAATCATGCTGTGTTGGACAGAATGATGCACCATCTATAGCTATTCTAGACAACTAATGGTGGCTGAGAAATGTAGGCACCATGCAATACTAAAATTAGAAATTATGCAGTAAAATGAAAGGAATGATAAACAAATTACACTGCATCAATTACCCTTACGGCGTATACTTCCATGAAGGAAAGTCATGCTGAATCAGTACACACATGATGTAGGTCAGCAATGACAGCAACAAGACAAGAGTGTGAACAAATCCTCATCTACAAAGCTCTCCCTGAACTTCACAATGCTGTCCGACCTATCTATTTACCTACAATAACAAGTCTGGAAGCACTCTTTGTGAAGTAGGATACATACCAACCCCAAACCTTGATGATCAATGCACACTACCAATGGTGGCTCTCCCACATGGTGGATACTTACCAAGTTAGCACACGGGTAGCTGGCATGTTAAACCTCATTAGCCTGGGGATAGCGAGCATGGAACACAAATGTCATACTAAAACTTTCTGCTACACTGATGTCAAGGCCATGAAAAGGTAGCACCTAACGCATCAGGTAAAGGGTCAACAATTTTTTTTATTTCAAAGTAGTAATAAAAGAGGCAACTAAGGGAAAGGTAAACCTACACTAATCTAACCTGACTACTACTAACCCACAACTGTCCCTAACTAACCTAAGCTAAACTTACTCTACACATGTAACGAAACGATCTAAACATCAACCCCCCACCCACCATTAAGAGACAAGACACATGCAGGACAACACTTACTAACCTACACACATACTATACTATCCTAAACAAACATATATTTTTTTGTATTTTTCTTTTTTTTTTTTTATTTAAACAGGAATCCCAACATTGCCCCCCACCCACCCACACAAAAATATTAGATAGAAAGAAAAAGGACCCCCCACCCTCTTACCTAACACTAACTAAGCTAATTTCCTATACTTATCCTATAACTAACCCCCCAAACCCAACTAACAGTATGAAAAAGGAAAGAGGTGAGAGGGGAGGGGTAAAAGTTCAGGAGGGCAAAATGACTACAGATTTGCCCTCCGTAGTGTGCGCCGGATGGAGCGCACCTTCTTCTTGACCTCATTCATGTCCTCCGTCAGGTTGTCAACCTTGCGAATCAACCTGTCCAATTTTCTGGACAATGCCTGGAAGGTTGCAGGGTCGATAGGAGGGTCAGTGCTGGTCTGCGTGCCGGTGGAGGTGGATGTTGTTGCTGGAGTGGAGTGGCCACAGGACAGCCCTGCTCCCAACACACGGCTGGGTCCAGGTCTGGAGGAAGATGCCTGGTCCGTTGCTGGGTCCCCTTGGGCAGACCTGGTGGATGTAGTGGCGGTGGTTGTTGGTGGCACCGTTGGGGGAGCCTGTGGTGTGGCATACCACGCCCCGGAGGCCCGATCCGAATTATATCTGCGGGCCATCCTCCGATACCCACACTGCACCTGCAGGATGTGCCTGTACCTCATTGCACGGCGCTCGAAATGGTTGCGCTCTGCGGCACTCAGGTTTGCAGCTGTGAAGAGAAAAGGGAAATATTGAGCATTGAATTTACAGTGGGTTGAATACCACAATGGGTCATTTGTCCATTACTAGAAATGTATTGTTTGCAGCAATTGTTACAACATAGTTCACGGAAAGGCTCAGAGGAAGTACATGTGAATCATGCATACCTAAGGGCATATCACACCTAGCATATCCATGTCTCTACATGATGGATGACATCACCCTAAACTACTCATCCAAATCATACCTAAGGCATGAGACATTATGGCACCAGCTCTTCCGCATACTGACTTCACTACATATGTCATTCTATGTGATAACAATCACACTCCTCACTCAATGGCATTTGGAATTAGTTGTGTGCTAAGATTGAACCCCTGGCCTAGAATCATATGTCCACACTAGGGGTCAGATGTAGGAATTTTGAAAAATCAACTAGCAATTTGCAAAGCAGAACTGTCTGACACCGTCTGCGAGTCGCTATGGGGTCCCTAAAACCCACCTCATGAACATCAATGATGTGGGTTCCAAGTTGCCCCACCTTAGCAACTATGGGCACTCACGGGGATGGAGGCCTGCTGGGACCAGCAGAACTCCATAGACGTGACTGCTTTTAAATAAAGCAAGTTATTTTTCCCCAAGTGTAGGACGTTTACCTGAAAGGAAAATGAGCTGCAATTAGTTAAAAATCACAACAATTCAACTTGGAAATGTTCACGGTAATTATTGGTCCCTTAGACCACTGGCTGTTTTGCGCAGGATTATTTTGGTCCACTCACAAAGGTGAAGGTTTACAATGAGGACCCCTTCCAGTCAGCAAGTTGGTTACCATCCACTTCAAGTGGATGATAACAGCTACTCACTTTGCAACCACGTACTCGGTTGCAAATGGGATTGCCTACCACTGTGATTTGCAAGTAGGTCTGGTAAACCCCTTTATCATTTCCATTTTGAAAAGCATTTTCCTAATATGTACATGACCACCAAATACATTTTGGAATAGGAAACAGACGTTTGGAAATCACAAACATATATTTATGCCATTTGCAACGTGTAGACATTTTTCTCCCTCTGGCCCTAGGTACTAACTCAAGTCACAAAAGGTGTTAAGTACGTGTAACATACTGGTTGCTACAGTCCTAGGTACCCTGTTTCACAGTAACATCCCAGTCTTTGTGGGTGGTGTGGGAAGAACAACCAACAATCCCATGTTCAATGCACACCCAGGAGTGTACAGAAAGTTCAACAAGTATGTGCCTTCACACACAACACCTATGAAGGGCTAGCAACACGTTGTAGTCAGCCCAACCTTGTCACATCCCAGGTCCACACATGTCAAAATGATATGACTTAGCCCAACATAACATACTATTAGTGAGGCATGTTTTACAACACACACAGAGGAGATAGAACACCCATTCACATGATTCAACTGAACACCTAGGCCATTGCACTCAAGTCACACACACTTCGAGTTCACCTTGTGGAAGTACGTGCCCCCAGAAGATCCGACCTACAGTGTACACAGTCCATCCTCAACTAGGAAGAAACACTTGTCATCAAAGCCATGTGCCTCAGCTATCTGGGAGACTGTCAGTCTGATATGCAGACTCAGTTCATGGCAAGTCCCTGACCAAGTCTAACATTGACCAGTGTATTCCAAATGAGTCATACCATTCCCAATTGCCGCCCTAATTGAATGGGCTACAGCCCCTCAATCTGAGAGATGACTAGGTATTGCTTTACAGAAACATAATTCAAATTTGATATCACACTAAAACAACAAAGCCAAAGAACGGCCAGCACATCAAATCATGAATTCTCTTGAACACACACTAATCCATCATGCTTCATTACAAAACAATGAAAATAGCACTCAGGCGACACTCACTGTAGGTATCGGGGTCGTCAAAATGGGCCACCTCTCGTACGGGGCTGGTCCACCTCTAAAGCATGAAACAAAGATTATACTCAGACTGGGTGAACGGACAAATAATTTCTTTTACAATGACAGTGTGAATATGACATGGTAATGATAGACTTTCACACATGCTCATCCTGCATGGATGACTTTGTATTCAACATCATCATTGGATGAGTCTCCTGCTCCAGTGTCACACCCTACTACACTCATGCAGTGGCCAGGACAGTCATGTGTCGTCCAAGTTAATCCTCCATTAGTATGCCCCAACAATAATGTTATCCATACATCTCAGCATGTGCATCCCAGAGAGACATTCCAAAACTGGTTCCATGAGGACTGCATGACCACTCACAATCAAACAGCCTATGTGGACAGGTTCAACACACAGCAACCAGACACACATGTGACATATGTGTGAACAACATGACTAACTTCATGTGACGTGAAGGCAACACACATGTATAGCATCATCATGTGTTTCCACTTTTCTGTCTAGCTATGGCGTCTACATATGTAGGTATGTTGTTTCTACATGATGTACTCACTGGCCATTATGACCAGTAGAGTACAAATAGAGCAGTTCACGTGTTGCTTTTCTGACACAAATGCAACACTACATTACATGCAGCTACAGGCATCTGGTATGTGTTGCAAAAATGAGCCATCGGACTGGTAGCATAGGTCTTCATACACATTCTGCAACAAATACACATTAGGACACATATGTATACCTTTGTAGCGCAGCATTTGCAACATTTTGTGACGCAGAGAGGGGGCGACTTAGCAAAATACAAATAGATGTTGGATTTTAATGCTGTTATTGCGTGTACATGTGTTTCAAAAATGGGGATTTATGTGTATAACCATGGGCCTAGGTTTCCCTAGCATTACACACAGTCAGCTACTTATTTTGAAGATTGGCTAACAATCATCACATGTTCACACACAGATTTCTATCATTCCCATTTAATTGATTTGTACTCACCAACATGGCCACCAATCCGGAGTCCCAGGTGGTCCAGCAGGTCCTGTTCCCTGGTGATCAGATCTGCCCAGCGGTGCTTGAGTTGGTGGACATTTCGCAGACTCCCGTAGACCCGGACCAGGTGATGGCGCACCTTCTCCCACCGGATTTTCCTCGCCTCCGTGTGATACCCCTGTATCACACGGCCCCCAGCTTCCAGCATTAGTGGGAGGAAATGGCTTACTAGCCATATGAACCCCCCCAATTCGTCTTCACCCATCCTGGAGAGGCGAGGCCTACCTGACATATTGAGAGGACTAAAAATGGACCAAAGAAATATGAAAGTAAAAGTGGGAAATGGGGAAAGGTAGAGGTGTGAAAGAAAAAGAAGGAGAACAATAGCCCAACTAACCCCCCAAACTATGCTACCCACAACAGACTCCCACAGACAATACAAACTATCACAGGTATAGACAAAATAACACTAAACAGACTGAGACAATGTTATACAACAATAATAGATTGACACTAAGACAAAATACAAGGCACACAGGACACTAAAACAGTAAAACACAGGACAACACCTTTCACACAACCACACAGTCTAGATCAATCTGAGACTGCAAAGTGAAAGTGAAAGTTAACTCCCAGTACAGATTTGGTAAACAGGATATCCTATTACATGACTTCCTGCATAAAATGGCCGCCGTTTTTATTTTCCCGTTATGCGTCATATTTTCACGCATACACAGTTGTGCGTCATTTTTTTTACGCATTACAGTGCACATGAGGCCGAGTCAAAAAATATGATATGAATATTAATAATTTGTAATGTACATGAGATTACCAACATATTGTCCATGTAGCGTCAATTTTACCACGCATACATCATGGGCGTCATTTTTTTTACACGTACAGTAGTGCACATGATGCGGAGTGAAAAAATACGATATGAATATTAATAATTTATTATGTACATGAGATGACCAACATATTGTCCATGTAGCGTCAATTTTACCACGCATACATCATGGGCGAATTTTTTTTTACACGTACAGTAGTGCACATGATGCGGAGTGAAAAAATATGATATGAATATTATTAATTTATTATGTACATGAGATGACCAACATATTGTCCATGTAGCGTCAATTTTACCACGCATACATCATGGGCGTCATTTTTTTTACACATACAGTAGTGCACATGATGTAGAGTCAAAAATATTGTGGATGTAAATTATACTTTGAAGGCGAAAGATTAATACACTTTTGGATACATTTGTATTTGACTCTGCATTGTGTGCACTCATGTACGTGAACAAATTATGACGGCCATGCTGTATGCGTAGAATATGGAGCAAATTTATCCTTATGTCTTCATGTTTTTACCTTTGGAAAGGTGATTTGTCATGGTCAAACGGTGCGATGTGATACACATTTGTGTTTGTATATGACACATGTCCGTTGTTTTATGTATAGAAGGCATTCACACTGTAATGTTTGGGATACGTTAACTAATGTATTGACCATATTTGACAACATATTTGGAGAAATTGCTGATGGCTATTTTGAAATGATGGATGGGATACCATTATGTATTCCGTCTCCAAAATGTGTCCACATTTATGATGGTGATGCTTTTATCTGTAGTCCTAACAGGGAGTGGGAGAGTCACTTTCAGTTTTTATGGGGCTGACCATGTCCCATTATGATTTTGTGTTTCAGATTTGTCTTGGACTTGTGACATGGAGGCCACACATGTGCCTTATGCATGTGTGTGGTTCACAAGTACATGATTCTTGTATGTTTTGGGGGCGGTAGAGGTGGACTTAGGCCCCCAGCACCCTAGGATTTGACCATCCAGAATAGCTACTGTATCCATGGAGTATATTTATTATATCATGGCAAACCTGCAGCAGCGGGCTAATGTAAGGCCATATGGTATGAATGACTGTTGACCATTCATTCATCTCATTAGCCCATTTGACGTTTGCAGTAATGATGAATTGGAGCTAACTTGCATACCATTTTCCTATGACTATGTTTGCAAGACTCTCAGCGTTCCCGATGTGATAATGAGAAGAATTTTTTGTTGTCTGTGTCCCTTTCTGCATAAACTGGTTTAGTGTCATGATACAATCTTCCTGCAAGGTTCAAACTGGGACACAACTGTGATGGCCTACTTTCAAATATTAGGTTGATTGTATGACATATGTGTACATGTGTGTGGGAATGTGGATCCACTATCACCTGTCTGGGTGTATGTTGTCACTGTAACTTCAAGGTCTCCTCCTGAGTTAGTGGCAGCTGATGTTTTAGCAATTGTGTATTGCTCATATCACACACTTGAGAGAAGCCATTGATGACATGGTCACGTACACATGGATGGTCCCACCCTGTCTCTGAACACGTGTGATGTGACTTTCAAATGATCCCCAATTTTGGGCTGGATGAGAGACTGTTTCAGTTGTTTGGATCCGGCATGTGTAATTGTCACATTTGTACTCTTGTTGGGCTCTGTGTATGGTAATGTATCATGTCACATCCTACCCTCTGTGCATACAGTTGTGATGTTTATTTTTGGTGTGATGAATGTTAAAGCATTCTTGCTCAATGAGACGACATTCATCTTCAGCAATTTCAAACTAAAGGTGGTCAGAAATGAATAGGCCAAAGCATGATGTGGTGTTTGTTATCTGTGTTTATTTACAAGTGTGGAATACAAGTGATTATAATAACTTAAGTAAAAAAAATTGTTCACAAGCTGTTGGCGCCTACGCACTCCTGCTGCCGTGTTAGGTTGTTCCCCCTCCTGTTGCAGGCCAGCATCCTCCTCATCATCATCCTCAGGCATGTCTGGGTCCGGTTCAAGGAGGGGAATGTTCCTTTTTACACAAATATTGTGTAATATGGCACAAGTGAGTATGATCTTACAGACCATCTCTGGGGAATAGAGTAGGCTACCGCCAGTGATGTCAAGGCAGCGGAACCTTGACTTTAGGATCCCAAAGGTCCGCTCCACAATGCTGCGTGTCCTCTTGTGGGCGTCATTGTATGCCCGCTCAGCAGCAGTATTTGGGTTCCCATATGGTGTCATTATCCAAGACTGGATGCCATACCCCTGATCAGCTGAAAGAGAAACACAGAATGGTATCAATTAGATGTAGGAGGCACTGTTGTACGTATCTTTGATGGAAGTAGTTGTGTTGTGTTGTCTGACTATTTTGTGTACTAATGTGACAACCTATGGTTGTTGGTGGAACTTTGGCATTGTTTTTTTTCCTTGGCTGAGCAAGTGTTTGTTGGCTAACTGTTTGTCAGCAGGATGTATTGGTTTCTCAAGTACAGTGTGCCCTCCCTTGCATTGTGACTTGTGACACAGGTGTCCGTGTGTCCTCACTGGGGGTGTGATGATAGTTCCATGCAGAGTTGAAACATGAAAGTGTATTAGAAACATTCATATTAACATACCCAGGCCATCCCATCCCTCAAAACTTATGCATTGTATTAGTGTACAGGTTATTGTGAGCCTTCCAATTTGCAAGGTGACATTTAGGCAACCACAGTCAGGAATGTCTTCACACTAAGCTGTAGAGTAAATTCCAATGTGTGAGAGGTTCAATGGTGACTTGTGAAACATGGCTAGTGATGTGAGTACCTCAGTGAGTTCCTGTCTAGGCGTTGCTATTGTGGTGTATGGGTTGTTTATCCTAGAGGGTTTCTGTGCAGTGAGTATATAAGTAGATTTTTGTCCTTACCAACAAGTAGTCCATTGCCATACCGTCCATCCTGGAAGTGTTGGTTGATGGTGCAGTGACGGAAGATGAATGCGTCATGTACACTCCCAGGATATTTAGCCACAATGTTGCTGATCAGTCCTTGGTGATCGACTATGGCCTGCACGTTGATGGAATGTGTGTGCTTCCTGTTGCAGTAGAGGTGTTCACTCGCAGCAGGTGGCACAAGGCGTACGTGTGTGCAGTCGATTGCACCAAGGACGTGCGGAAAGCCACTGATGGCGTAGAACCCCTGTTTAGTTTCCTGCTGCTTCTGCACTGTGTTAGGGAAGCAGATGTGGCGGGTTGTCAGTCCAATGATGCCATCCAGTACTTTAGGCAGGAATGCTGAGAAAGATGGTTGTGATATTCCACCAACCAGGGCACCAGTTGTCTGAAACGAGCCACTTGCCAGCAGGTGAAGTACGGCAAGCAGCTTTGTTTCTATTGGGTTAGTACGTGGAGTCACTAAAGTGGGGGCCAATTGCAGTTCAATATTTGTCAGCAGCTGCTGAATGGCCTGCCAGTTCAACCGGTACCTCTGGATGATGTCTCGTTCCCTGAGGCCATGCAGGGTTGTTCTTGGGCGGAATATTCTCTCCTGCCTTCTGCGCTGTCTTTGGGGTCCCTGCTGTTGTTGTTGTAGCTGCTGTTGTTGCTGCAGGGCTCTGCGTCTACGTGCACGCTGAAGAAAAAGCACCTCCATGTCTCCCTGTTGCTGCTCTGCTGCTCTGCTGCTCTGCTGCTCTGTTGTTTGTTCTGTGTGTTCTGATTAAGTACAGGTGTGTTTGCCCCATTTTAATGCCTGCCCTGACCCAGGCGTTAAAATTTCACGATATTCCTGCTTTGCGTGATTTTTTTGCGCCGCCTGCCGCACGGGAGTGATTTTTGCCCGGAAGCATAAATACGACGCACCGCTATGTGCGTCGGTTTTTGGACGGGAACGCCTACCCTGCATGTCATTAATGCAGGGCGGGGTGCCGCTTCCAAAAACTGGCGCACATAGCGCCATTTTCCTTGTGCGCCGGATCGGGCGTCAGGGTTTAAATATGGGGCAACGTTTGCGCTCAAAGTGCGTCAAAATTTTTGACGCACATTCGGCGCAAACGGAGTATAAATATGCCCCTAAGTTTGCGCCGTTTTTGCGTCAAAAAGCGGCGCAAACGCGGCGCTAAAAAAGTATAAATAAGGGCCCTTGATTCCCAGTAGATAAGATACTCTGGCCCGTATTTATACTTTTTGACGCTAAACTGCGCTAACGCAGTTTAGTGTCAAAAAAATTAGCGCCGGCTAACGCCATTCTGAAGCGCCATGCGGGCGCCGTACTTATAGAATGGCGTTAGCCGGCGTTAGCCGACCGGCGCTGCCTGGTGTGCGTGAAAAAAAACCACGTACACCAGGCAGCGCCGGCGTAGGGGAAAATGGCGTATGGGCGTCTCAAAATGGGGCAAGTCAGGTTGAGGCAAAAAAATCGTCTTAACCCGATTTGCGCCATTTTTTTGGGGCGCCCATCCCCCATCAACATGACTCCTGTCTTAGCAAAGACAGGAGTCATGCCCCCTTTCCCAATGGCCATGCCCAGGGGACATAGTGGCATGTAGGGAGGCACAAATCATGCCCCCCTATGCCACGAAAAAAAAATAAAAAAAATACTTACCACAACTTAACTTTTCTTCCCTGAGATGGGTCCCTCCATCCTTGGGTGTCCTCCTGGGGTGGGCAAGGGTGGCAGGGGGTGTCCCTGGGGGCAGGGGAGGGCACCTCTGGGCTCATTCTGAGCCCACAGGTCCCTTAACGCCTGCCCTGACCCAGGCGTTAAAAAGAGGCGCAAATGCGGGGTTTTTTGCCCCGCCCACTCCTGGGCGTCATTTTTGCCCGGGAGTATAAATACCACGCACATGCTTGGGAGTCATTTTTTAAGACGGGAACGCCTCCCTTGCATCTCATTAACGCAAGGAAGGTGTTCACGCCAAAAAATGACGCTAACTCCATGAACTTTGGCGCTAGACGCGTCTAACGCCAAAGTATAAATATGGAGTTAGTTTTGCGTCGAATTTGCGTCGAAAAAAACTACGCAAATTCGGCGCAAACGGAGTATAAATATGCCCCTCTGTTGTGGACTTATTACCAGTGAAGGTATACATATGTCTCAACTAATAACCCTCCTTCTTGCAGACTGCATCGGGTAAATGCGGTCTGTTGGAAAAGGCAAACCACACTGTCAGGTCTGTGATGAGTAACACTACAACCCGGAGTAATGAATATTACTCGTATGCATTTACGGGGACATCAGCTTCATGGGAAATGGAATTGAACTGCTGTTCATGAATCCCGAGAACTATCCAGCATTTATTCTTAAACGTAGGTCTCTTGCATAAAAAATAAAATTCTTTCATATGATGATTTTGATCGTGTTTCTTCTCTTGACAAATCCTTTTTGATTACTTCAATGTGCAAAGGCCTTCTTTGTTTAAAAAAAAAATAATTAAAACAGAAAAGAAAAAGAAACTGAAAACAGGTACTGAGCTTCCACTATATAGTTACGTGCTACTTTTAACATAACCAGCAGATGGCAGGCGCGTATTGTAATATTAAGTCATCGTGTGCTTTTTTTAAAAAATATTTCTGCTTTTCATTTCACTTTCACTATATGCTTAACAGACTTCTAAACACTTTCAGAGTCTGAGCTATATTTATTTTCGGCTTGTCTGAAATCAAGTTTTGCTAAACCCTTTCTGAACCCGTTTTTTTCGTTCTTCTTTAATGTGCTTTCTTTGCCATTTCGGTCCGAAGCTCACATCTATGAATCCTCATACCTGTAATGAGGTTCCAAAGTGCTTCTCAGTAGAGTGGCAACACTGTACTCTGTAGGTTGTTAGAGTGGTTTTATAGTGTTCCCTATGTGTTCAGTGCTGTTGTCTCATTAATGAGAACTGCAAGTAGTTTCTCTGCGTTTATTGCAGCAAATGAGTAGCTGTTTACCGGAGCAATGAGCGAAGGGAAGGGGAGTAAGAGATTCAATCGCATTCAGTGATACCTATTATCACTGTCTGGTTTACTAATCTGTCTTTGTAGAACTGCTTGTCTGGAACTGGTTAGACGGTCTTTACAGTGAGAGTCCAGCACCATCTTTTCCAATTCCACGTGGTCTTGATTATTTCCTGTCTATGCTACAATAAGTGCAGGAGTTTGAGTTTCGCTTCTGAAGAAAGGAGAATGGGCCACCCATTCACGCTTTCTTGAAGGGTTGGACGGACTGTAGTGGTGCCAGCCTTGGGCGGAGGGTTCTATTTTGCGCACACCGTCTAGGTCTTTTTAGACAAAAGATGCTCCAGTCCCATGGATGATCCTGTCTTGAAGGCTGTGTGTTTGCCCTTATGTAACCGTATGGTGCTCGGATGATGTAGTCGGGAAGGCATACATGCACCAGTTCCCTATAAGTGTTTGTAATAGGTAGACTAATGTTCCAGCATAGAGCATATTGTCACGGTTCAGGCTCAACCAGATCAGGGTGATGGTAGCCAGAGCCAGATATGAGAAAATGTGTTGTAGTGAGCCTTAGCAAACACAGGGTTACTTTATTACATTTAACAAGGCTAACTTCAGATTGACACTAGCTAGAAAAAATCTTCAAACACTCATCTTCATAGTTAACCAAAATCCAACTTGAAGCTAAGGTCGAATTTTATCTAAGAATTTCAGAAGTTATGAATTTAGAACATCACTTGTTTTCTGCCTAGTTTCTAGAAGCCTTTTCAGTTGATCTCCAAATGTCACTTGGCAGCCTGTCATCCTCCGGCAAGAGGCATGAATTGCTCTAATGAAAGGGAACAAAGGGGTCTTAGATGGGAGGCGTTGTGACGTCCTCCTGACAGGATGGGGATGTGCCCATAAACTGCACAGGCTTCAATGGGGGCATTCCATGTCACAGGAAGATGTAACACACACCTACGCCTGAGCTTCCATACTCCAGATAGTCAGGATGGCACCAACCCAACTGGAAGGAAAATCTGTTTCAGAATGGATTTGCAAGGGGAGTTTTTAATATCCTTAGATATACCACAGGTGTGACCCAGCCCTCTGCCCAGGGCAAGAAAGGTTCTGCCATGTTGGGTTTGGAAGAACAGGGCACTGTGGGATTGCTTAGGATATAGACCCCAGGAAATGATGTCACATTGGGTAGGGTTGCCCCGGAAACCTTTTCCCTATTGGTCAGTTCCCCCACCCACAAGCTAGTGCCAGGCATCGATTTGGCACCATTGGACACCATTTCATAACCTGTGGAAGACAGAAAGGCTGAACCTGCTATGGACCCTGTGAAGAGACCCCGAGGGCTGTACCTACTCCCACCTGTACCCAGGGATAAGAATTGGACTTTGAAGTGGCTGAATTTTTAGGCCACAGTGCCACAAAAGCTGCAGGAAACCTATTTTTTTCAAGAATGTAGCTGATCAGTTCCAACTGGAGTTTCCCTGGCCCCTATTGATGGTGTATGGGATAGCAAGTCTGGTCTTTGGTTGGCAGTCAGGTTGCCTCCTGTCCAAGCTAGGACCCTCTCTCTGTTCAGGGTAAGTCATACACAATCCAAATTATCCTGTGCCCACCTTCTGGTAGTTTGGCACTGAGTAGTCAGGTTTAACTTAGAAGGCAATGCGTAAAGTATTTGTGCAATAAATCATGCAATAACAGTATAAACACCACAAAAGTACACCACACGGGTTTAGAAAAATATACTATATTTATATGGTTGAAATAATTTCAAAACGATCACGATGCAATAAGTACAAGTTGAAATATCACTTTTGTAATGATAGTCTTTAGTGCTTAAAAAGCAATGTGTCTCTTGCAAGCACACAGCACCTGGTTTGTGTCTAAATTATCCACAAAGGACCGCAGAGGAGTAGATGCATAGAAAATGGGGAGGTGTGCGTTGGTTTCTCCAGGCAGCTTCTCTTGGCAGGTTCTGGTTCAGAGTTACTTTCCCAGAGGGTATCTTGTCAAGAAGTGTGAGTTGGAAGGGTCAGCGGCCCAGTTTAAATACCCAAATGTGCCTTTGAAGTTGGGGAGACTTCAAAGAGTGTCATAGAAGTGCACGAAGTCCCCTTTCAGTTCCATCATGTCTGCCAGAGTCCCAGTAGGGGGTTTGGCAGTCCATTGTGTGAGGGCAGACCACTGTCCTTTGACATGTAAGTGACAGGCCCTCCACCCTCCCAGCAAGACCGATTCAGTATGCAGGTGTGACTGAGCATCCTGTGTTTGGGGTTGTCTGAGTGAATTGAACAAGGGAGCTGTCAACTAACCCAGCCAGACGTGGATTGTAAGGCACAGAAAGCTTTAAGTGCAGAGAAATGCCCACTCTCTAAAAGTGGAATTTCTAAAATAGTAATATTAAGTCCAACTTCACCAGTCAGCAGGATTTTGTTACTATTCTAGCCATACTAAACATGACCTTGTTACTCCTTTCAGATCAAAATCTACCACTCACAGTATGAGTGTAGCCCCAATGTTAGCCTATGAAAGGAGAAAGCTGCATAGCAGTGTAAAACGAATTTAGGTGTTTTACACTACCAGGACATATAGAAACACACAGGTCCATGTCCTTTTCCCTACATAGCACCCTGCCCTATGGTTTACTTAGGGCCTACCTTACAGGTGACTTATATATAGAAAAGGGGGTGTTTAAGGCTTGGCAAGTACTTTTCAATGCCAAGTTGAATTGGCAGGGAAACTGCGCACACAGGCCCTGCAATGGCAGGCCTGAGATGGTTAGAGGGCTACTTAAGTGGGTGGCACAATCAGTGCTGCAGGCCCACTAGTAGCAGTTCTACAGGCCCTGGGCACATGTAGTGCACTTTTCTAGGGACTTATAAGTAAATTAAATAAGCCAATTGGGTATGAGCCAACATCATGTTTTAACGGAGAGAGAATATGCACTTTACCACTGGTTAGCAGTGGTAAAGTGCGCAGAGTCCTAAAAACCGTGTCAAAAAGTGGAGGGAGGCAGGCAAAAAAGCTCTCGGGTCTGAGTCCAAACCCCCATGTGGTGTCCATAAGGACCTGGGCCCTTAACTCATGTTAGAATGCACTCCTTTGACCCTAAAACCTGCACAACAAGACACTTAGAAACTTTTTCAGAAAATTTCATTTAGAGAACCAAAGGAGAGCAGGACTAATGCCGAAGCTGTAGTCACCATCTTGAATCATTGGCCAGATTCAACTTGCTGGTTTACCCCACTGAACGAGGCACACATTGCACAGCATGTGACCACCAAGGAGACCTTTCTTGGTACAGATTTCAGACCTTGCCTGCTGGGAGCTTTCCTACTATCAACAGGTTCAGTCTGAGCCAAGGCTCCCACAGTGACCCATTGAAGAGGACTTTTCTCCAGATAATCATCTTAGTCAGAAGGTAAACTTTCTACCAGGTCAGTCCTGGTCTCTATATCTAAACAGGAGTAGCTCACATTTGACCATAACTTTTGACTTTCACCCGATCTAGCAACACAATTCACATTTTGCAATTTTAGGCACTAATTTGACTTAACATTCCTAAAAATATGTCTGGTTCCCTTCATTCAATTTTTGTTGTTTTCGTGTCTTCATTAGGTTTTACTCTATTTTCATAAATTGGCGTGGGGGTTATTGTGCTGTTTCCTAATTTTTAGCTGTTTTGATACTGACAAATGCTTTATATATTTCGTCTAAGCTAAGCCTGTCTGCTCCCTGCTACTGCTACCAAGAATTGAGCTCAGGTTTAAATTATTGGTCCCTGACTGGATCTTGTATAAATTTGTGACATAATTACTTGGTGAAGACTCACATTCCCTCCAACAAATAATCCATTATCTCACAGCACCCCAGAGCAATTTTTTTTAAATCGGAATTCCAAAGGGTCTTTGTTCAATAGTTACCAGATATATTGATGCTACTTTGCTTGCAGCCACTGACTTCCATTACACACACAACAAAGCATTCTGGGGGTTGCTCAGATCCTTTCTGATTTGTAAAATGAAAGTACTGAACTGGAGGGGTTTTGTCCCAGTGACATATAATCACATAGTACGACTGAAGGCAAACTCCTAAACTAAGCTGGCTTTAAGTTTTAGAGTTTTACAATGGAGGAAAAGGAATAAATGTGGCCTTTAGAGGGTAACACCCAGCCAGACCTAAACACCAGTCTGTGTTTTTCTGCCAGATTTGTATTCTTTTATTCTCTACTTCAACAGAATTGTACGTTATCAAGTTTCAAAATTATTCGAGTGTCTGCCTAATTGTGTAGCAGATGCGCCACTTCCTTTAAGCACTAGGTGTTGGGGGTAGCTGATGACAGTGGTTGTTTTTATTTTCTCACCCGATGTGTATTTTCCTTTCTACCCGAATGAGTACAATGCATACATTAGGTTCAGTTTCCCCATCACCTTAGTGACACCACATCCAACATAGGCATCCATGCAACACCACTGACAAAATTATACAGTGTAGCTCACACCACATTATTAATGCAAGAGCTAACAAGCATTTACAATGCATCGGGTCTCGCGTTTGCTCATGTTAGAGCTGATCGCGTTGTAAACTCCTAACCCGAATTTTCACCTATCGGGCAAAAGTGCATTTATGCACATAACCCGAAAAAGTGAAATCAAGTATGTAAAGCGCTCGACTTCTGCCAAGCGAGATCGGGCTCGTAAATTAGAGAAAAAAAAGTCCACGAGCCCAATGGAAAACCGCGAGCCTCGCATGTTTTCTGTACTTGGTCGCTGCGCTGGAGGAGGGCTAGCCACCGGAAAAGGCATGCCATATGCGTGCCTTCGACTAATGAAAGCAAGCAGATTTTATTAGGGAAGCCCACCAACCAATAAAAAACACTGATGTGAAATTATCAGGGTTCCGAGCCCTTTTATAAATACAAAAGAGTCTCCCTGAGAAACGCATGCGCGAGCACATGCAACGCAGGCTCGACCCTAAAAATGTGTATTTATGCCTCCTTCCGAGAGATTCGCAAAATTTAGAGTCGATGGTTTAACTGTTTTGGAAACTATATCGTGTTCTTGCTTTAGTTAGTGGTTGTTAAGTTCCAGGTTGAAAACTATAGAAATAATCTAAACACTTTGGTGCAGCCGGGTGCATGTGTTAAGTGTTTCCTAGAGACATTCTTAGTCTGGTCTGCAGAGATCTCCAATTATCTTGACATCTCACTTCAGGACTGTAGCCTGTAGGCCGCTCAGACTATTTCTGTCATTACATTACGGTACTTGCGTTTTTTTGGGCCTTGCATATAGATGTCCTAACCCGTCTCTTGTTGAACACCTACTGTGAACAACACAAGAAGGGTTATTCCCTACTTATGTTTGGATAGAATTCTTGTTTCTGTAGCATTCAGCACTCCATGGCTTGTTCTCCACCCCCCTCTCCGGCACCTTCTCCTACCCTTCACATGGTACACATTGCACACCCTTCCCACTCACTCTGGCACGCTATATAAATGTCCTGCTCAGTTTGTACGGAAATGCTTCCCTTTTCAACCCTCTGATGCAACTCCATGTTTTTTCCCTTTGGCTCCTCTGATAGACATAATTTGAATAGCCCCTGCATGGTCTGCGTTCTGTTCTGGCCATGTGAGGCCTGTCAAATTCCTCTCTGCTCCTCTCGGTTCTCCCAGAAATTCCAGAAATAGAAGGAGCCATCTCCCTTGCTCCACTGCGTTAAACCGATAACTCGAATTGTAGTTACCTGCAGTGACTTCCCGCTTTACCTGCACCTTAACCAGACAGCCAAACGCTGCTCTTGCTATCTATAATAAAGTCAAAGGAAAAGAAACATTGATAAAGCCAATAGTGTGGTCATTTAATCCTGAGCCGGATTAGTTTTGCCAGTGCTTTGTATGTGTACCAGGTGCAGTTAATAAAGGTGCACACCAACAAGCACCTTGGGCCAAATTTATCAAACTTTTATGCAGCTCAATGAGCCACCTAGCGGCTCTGTACCGCACGAAAGGGAAAGGGCAGGAATGGGCCATATTTAACATTATACAGTGCATTACTGTCCTTTTCTTGCGCTGGCTCCCTTTTGGCAGCCTAGCACTAAAGCAGGCACTCGTGTCATGGTGTAAGGGTGCCTGTATGCAGACAGGATGGCTTTTGTGCAGAAAGGGACACCTTCTTGCACAAAACCAATCTTCAGAGACATTTTCCTTCTTTTATGTGTGATGCACAATGCAGCATACATAGAAAACAGAAGAAACGAGGAGTAATAACAATATTTTTCCTTGTTACTTGTCCCCTGGGGAGGCATAGCATTTTGATGCATTCACCAGGTCTCCCTCTAGTGGTAAATATGGGAATGCGCCAAAATCCATGGGTGGATACGTGGAAACACCCACTCTCCACCCATGGAACTCCTCCCTGGGGCACAGTAACGCAAGGTGCGATTTGTACTGCCTTCCATTACTCCAGATTTATCGAGCCACTCAGGGCCATGCAAAGTGGCCTGCGTGGCTTGATAAATCTGACTTTAGTGCTGTCACCCTAGTGCCCAAAGGTGGTGCAACACTGATAAATCTGCCCCCACGGCTGTTTCACCGTAGTCTGGAGAAATGATTAGAAGTGGACTTTTCAGATACCTTTCTAACATAACTATCCCTTTGTTACATCTCAGAGCCAGCATGTTTGGAAATACAATAGTAATAAGGTGCGCGGTACCATAACATTTCAATTCAATCTTCAGGTTCTCAAACTACTATCACCTTCGTCCTTAAAATTGACTTAATATTTCTCATTTATTTTCAAGTCCTATACAATTAATTAAAGTTCTATTGTTTGGTCAAATGTGTTAGTTGTCTAATTGTAATTTCCCTGTACTGGTCGTTGACTCTATTATTCTGACAGGTAACGTGCATTAGGGTTTTTCTTAAATGGTTAAAGTGCAGGATCAGTGCATGGATTTGATTACGTCTCAGAAATCGGATACATTTTAGAACTGCTACTAATTGCAAGTGCAGGTGGCATGTTCTATTGTGCCCACAGTTCACCAGAGCTGAAAATGTCTTAAATTGGCATTTCTGAGGGAAAGCCTAATACATATATGTATATGTAAAGTTTGCCAGAGAGACTGTTGTGACTTCTCAAGATAAGTAGCAGATATGGCAGAAGCATTTTAATCTCAAATGACTACTATGTGCAAATGCCTGTTCATACTTATTGAGAATTCATAAGAAGTTACATTTTCACCCTCTGCGCAGATTTATTTTCAAGTATGTTATGTTATATGTATTTGTAAAGTACACTAGCACCCACAAGGGAATCACTCAAGCACATACAATTCTTATACAGTCTGTCCATTAGTTTCAAATTTACTTTCTGGCACTTCCTCCATTTTTCTTGATTCACATCAGTACAGTCATCCTCTGTATCAGTACACTAACAGCCAAGCTCCAGCCGATACGTGTTTCATCTACTGGGATGTAACCCACTAACTTCATCAGGGCTGTAAACAATGTATACGTGTACTCACTGTAAGAAAGTTCTATAATACATCACGCAAAAGATTTTTTTAAAAATAACTACATTAACATACCTTCCCTATCACCGTTTCCCATGCAAGTGCAAACCAATAATAGCTAATATATACCTCTCTAGGTTAACATGCGTCCGTGTCCATGTAAAAGAATATACTGACATGCAACATTATTTGTATAACAGTGTTAGTGTTCATTAACTAAAAATATATTTTGATATCAATTTACGTAACATAAGTAATAGAACATTCAAACCAAATTGGGTAGAGACAAAATCTTGTATTACACTATAGTAATCATTATTTGTATATGATATTTTCCATAACTTAAATTGACTATATCAGAATGGATTAATTGTTTCATGCAGAAACATGTGGAATCCACTGACCCAAGTTTGAACCCAGGTGCCAGCACTACTCATGTGCTCACCGAATAGCCCTTGAAGACCTCTAGCGTGCTAACTTAATGAGATACCGTTTCATAACAACATCCAAAGGCACTTCTAGTATTTTCTCCAAGTCACAATATTAATTCTCATTACTGCCAATAAACAATAAAAGACTTAATGGAAAAACACCAAAAGCATACCAAACATGTGTTTACAGGAGGGTGCCCCTGTAGTCCAACTTGAAAATGACTTGGGCATGAATTCCGATTTTATGGTATTGCTTGTGAGCCATTTTAAGATCGTCAGCATGTGTCAGTGATGAGTCTGAAGTTTTTAGCATGGGTGCTGGGTGTTGCCATCTGTTTTGAGTTCCACTTGGCACTAGTTGGAGTTACAAGGTGAGGTGTTCTTGCTAAAGATCACTACTTCTGTCATGTTAGTTTTGAGCTTTAAACAGTTGGCTTTTATCAAATTACCAACCTTGGTCATGCAGGTTGCTGAAATTGTTTCTTGTGTTGGGGTTCTTGCCTGAGAGGGAGATGAGTGGTGTGGTGTCAGCATAGGAGACAATATTGGTGTCATGTACACAGATGACATAAGCTTGAGAGATCATGTTGAGTTAAAGATGGTAAGGCTGAACAATGAACCTTGAGGCACTCCTCAGATGAGTTAGCAGCCTTCCGAGGAGTAAGATGCCAGGGCGACAGTTTTCTCTCTAGTAAGAAGGGGCGGATCCAGAGGAGAGAGGTTCCTTGGATGCTAGTCTTATGCAGGTACCTGATGAGGATGGGGCTGGGGCAAGACCATGTCAGATGGTGCAGAGAGGTCTACGAGAATGAGAACTAACCTATCTCTTCTGTCAAGGATCATGTGGATGTCATCTGGGGTAGCCATGAGTTTTTTCTGTACTGTGGTTGGGCCTGGACCCACACCATGTGGCATTGAGGGGCTTTCAGTTGCTGAGCTGGTCGTTGGGGTGTCAGTTCATTGTTTTGTTTAAGACCTTGGCCAGGGATGGTAGAAAGGAGATGGGTTTGTACCTAGAGAGCATGGATGAGTCTGATTATAGTTTCTTGAGCAGAGGTGTGACTGTCATGATTCCAGATATCCAGGAATGTGGCTGAGCCAATGGATGCATTGATGATGGGGTTAGCGCTTTTCTAATAGGAGCCATTTGGTTAAGTTGTGGTGGGGAGAAGAGTCAGATGGGGCTCCTAAGTGGATGTACCACATGGTAGCAGCAAGCAATGAAGTCAGGGTTCATCCTTCTGCTGTGATGAGAACTTAAGTTGCTATGGTGACAGGTTCCATTTGAACATCCAACATGGCTTATATGGAGGTGATTTTGTTGCATAATAATTCTGAGAGCTTGTTTTGAATGTCTTACAAGGAAGTGATGATGCTGGGGGCAGCAGGAGGAGTGATGAAATCTGATAGAGAAGATTCCCTTATTGCTGTTTGTGTTAGCATCAATTTGGTATGCAAAATCTGTGTTCCTGGTGTTCTGTAACTGCTGGTGGTAATGTCTTATGGTGGATTGAAGATGTATTTTTCTGTGGTGTCTTTACTTGTTCTCTTTACAGTCCAATGGCCTGCAGTGTTTTGTTACCCTTAGTTTTTTTATGTAGCAGCTGGCCTGAGGTTAGGCTCTTGCCATTGGCTTGAACACGAAGGGAGCCAAGGTGTTGGTACATGCAGTGATCCAGTCATTGAGGTTCTTGATGGCTTTAGGAAAGTTGTTGGTGGCTTTGACTGGTTCAAGGAGAGGGCAGAAACCCACTCCTCTTCTGTGATACTTTTCCCGCTGCAGCAGGTGGATACATCTGTGGTGATGCAGGATGAGTATGTTTATACTGGCCATGTCGTGAATTGACCAGGTCATAGTTGCTGGCTTGTTGACTGTGATGTTACTGATTGAGGAGAAAATCCAATAGGTGTCTAGCAGTGTGGGTGGGTGCAATAATATGCTGGAGGAGGCAGAGGTTTGAGATATTTTCTAGAAGGGCTGTACAGTTTGAGTTGGTGTGGTTTTCTAGGTGAAATTTAAGGTTTCTAAGGAGGATGAAGGTGCTGGCATTGATGAAGTCTGCGACAAAGTCTATGATGTAGATTGTGAAATTGGTGTGGGGTCCTGGTGGTCTGTATAGAATGGTTCCACCTAGGGTGAAGTTGACAGTGATGCATATCTTGAATGTGAAGTGCTGCAGGTAGCTGTTGGTGGTATCCATGTAGGTGATGCAGCTGATGTTGTCATTGAATATGATGGTTACTTGGCCTCCAAGCTTGTGCTGATGGTCTTGTCTGGGAATCTTGTAGCCAGCCGGGATGGTTGTATCAATGTCAGGTGCAGCAGTTGGGTTTAGCCATGATTCTGATGTGGAAGAGCACATCTGGATCTCCTGTAGGTCCCATATCTCCATGAAGTGTTTGATAACCAACCGGGTGTTCAGAAGCATGCATGTGAGTGTGCCGTATTGCATGGGTGGCAGTTACTCTGTGTAGAGTGACCAGGTTGTTGGTTTCTGTTAGTGTAAGCAAGTGGGATGCTGGGTGCTGTTGATGGAAGACTGGTACTCGTAGGGTGTGGGAGAATGCATAAGAACCCCCTCCATGTTGTGTGGTGTGGAAGCAGTGTGGTGAGCAGCAGTCAGGCGTGAGACTGTGGGGGTGATGGCAGGATAGCAGTGAGTAGGAGTATCAGGACTCATGGAGGTGGGCGTGGTCCAGGCATGTATGGCAGCAAACCGGCTTGCCTCTAGTGTGGCTTTGGCACATCAGTGGTGCACCCACGGTGTTCATCTACTGTCTCTGAATTGCAGCCACCAATAAGTAGGTCTTGGGAGTGATGAAGAACACAGGGGACAATGGGTGGTTTTCAGAAGGATAATGGGAAATTAAGTTGTCTTTCTTGGCTTCTTCTTTTAAAGATGGTTTTTCGCAGGAAACCAGTGACATCACTCCCTGTGCTGGTGGATGATGGAAGTGCAGTGTTGTCACTTCCTGTGCAGATGAATGACAGGAAATGAAGTCCTCCTGCTTAGATTTGTTTTAAGGATGGTTGTGGTGATCAATGATGCCACCAGAATAAAATTAAATTGAGTTGCTTATAAAGCGCGTGATTGCCAATGGTGTCGTGGTGCTAATAACTACATCACTGAGAGGGGAACAAACCAACAAGACTTGCAGTAACATTCAACTACTTTGAACTTGAGAATAACCAGGTTTTAAGCTGTTTCCTAAAACTGCATCGATGAGATTGACTTCTTAAATATTCAGGTAGGTTATTCCAGAGATGTGCAGTATGATACACAACTGCTACCTCCCCAACTCTTCCTCCTGAATTTACCAGTCTAAGGGCCAGATGTAAGATTCTGGCCCATTGCGATTCGGTAATTGCGATTTTTAAGAAATCGCTATTACCGAATCGCAAAGGGCCATGTATCCCATTTGCGAATCGGTAATAGCAATTTCTTAAAAATCGCAAATCCAATTACCGAATCGCAAATTGCGATACTGTCCCCATTCGCAGCTATGGGCCTCTTGGCCCATAGCTGTGAATTTTTTGCATTTCCTAAATTGCGATTTCTGAACCATCGCAATTTGGGAAATGCAAAAGGCCAGGGTGCTGGGGGCCTAAGGCCTAAGGCCCCCTCTCCTGAACCCCAATTTATTTATTTTCTCCATGTAAAGTACACACATGTCAAAAGGGCATGTGTGCTTTACATATGACGTTTAAAAATGCAGTTTTACTGCATTTATAAATTTTGCATTAGGTTACCACCTGGTTGCAGACAATGATATTTTGCATGTGCAAAATACCATTCTGCGAAAAATCGCAATTTGCTATTGTTTTTTTTTGCAGAATTGCCTTGCGACCTGGATTTTGCAAATCACAAAATACGATCCGCAAAATCCAGGTCGCAACCCAAAAAATCACAATTTTTGCGATTTCTATTTTGTGGTCTGCGAATTCCTCTGATGCATTGCAGACCACGATTTCGTACTCGCAAACGGCCGATTTCGCCGTTTGCGAGTGCAAAATATTTTGATACATCTGGCCCTTAGTCTTAAATTGCGTCGAAAATAAAGTTTGAGCAGGACTGTACCAAATAAGAATTCTCTTCAGGTATGCTGGACAATCTCCAGCGTACCAGAAGAGAATCAAAATTAGAATTAAAGTTTAAAAAAAAAAAAAAACTGTTTTAGCAAACGTTTAATGGGGCAGAAAATGGGACTTGGCAAGCATTTTTTTAAAGATCGTCTGAGATGTTAATAAGACATCAAACGCGAGTGAAAAATAAACCCTTATCTTGTCTACTACTCCCAAAGTTTCCGCTTATCGAAAACTATGAATGCAGTTTGGAGATCTTCTCTTTATTGTAATTGAGTTCACATGCCAGGAGAATGCCAATGTGTGCCATCTCAAAAATGGAATGCAGTGTCCAGTGGGATGAGGTAAAGCAAATATTTATTTCTTGCTAATAAGGATCTGGTCATACAGTGAAACTGTTCCACTGATCTACATTCACCAAAATGGCAGGGCTAACTGAAGTGATGTTATACCTTATTTGGCTTTTAAGTACACCAGGCAAGTACCAGTAGAACCAAAAAGCAAGTCATGGGTAGACCCTGTTGCCTCTATTTCACATTTCTGTATCACTCACGTTAGATGCTTCACTTGCCATTTTAGCAAGATGCTTTTCTCATTTCGCACATTGCTGCTCTCTGCTCATAGGGGCTCAGAAGATATTCCAGCACTTGTAATTATTAAATCAGAGCAGTGGTGCTCGAGTTTTACTATCAGGACACAAATTAGGGACTGAGTCGGCAGAGGTCCCTGCAGTCTGAAATATTTGTGCATTTAATGCATTTTTGCATCTCCTTAGAAGAGCAAGTATGATCATAGCAGGACTTGGAAATGTAACCAACAGAATGGGAGAAAGGTAAGCAAACAGATAAACATTGAGGCACATTAGGGTGAGAAATGCAAAGAGAAAAGGATTTTAGAATAAACAGATTGTTATCCCTATCTTCCGGCTACCTTTTTCCTCAGAGTCAGAAATATGAACTACATTATATCAGACACTTCCACAGCAGTCGTTTTTTTTCATCCAACTTACTATTTACTTTTTCCACTTGTGGAGCCCATATTATATACATTTCCCTGGTGGTGTAATGGGCATTGTTAGAAATGGGGTCTTTGGTTGGCAGTCAGGTTGCCCCCTTTCCAAGCAAGGACCCTCACTCTAGTCAGGGTGAAGTAGAATCACGCTCAGTTAACCCCCGTTCACCCCCCTTTTTAGCTTGGCACAGGCAGACTTAACTTCAGAGTGCTAGGTGTAAAGTATTTGTACCAACACACATAGTAACTCAATGAAAACACTACAAAATGACACAACACGGGTTTAGAAAAATAGGAAATATTTATCTAAACAAAACAAGACCAAAACGACAAAAATCCATCATGCGCAAGTCAAGTTATTAATTAAAATGTAAAAGTCTTCATGTTGTTTTAAACACAACGGTAATGCTGTTAGGATGAAAATGTACTTGGGTTGCGTCAAAATAACACGCACAGGTGAGTGTGCAAGCGAGCTTGTGCGTTTTCTCTCCTTCTCTGGTCAGGTCGGCATACGTTGTTTTTCCTGCCTTCAGAGGAGCAATGCGTCAATCCATGCAGCACTCAGGTTGCGTAATTTTTCAACACACAGCAAGGTTTGCATCAAAAATCCTGCCGCACAGTGTCAGCAAAACCGTGCAGTGTGTGTTGCGACGTTAACAGCCTCCGTCAGCGGGTGTGAGTGTCATTCTTCCAACTCTGTGTGTTGATTTCTGCCGCAAAGCCGCCGGTGTGTCTTTTTTCAGCCACGTCTCGGAAGGTGCATCAAATTTCTCCCTGTATGCCAGTCTGTGTGTGGATTTTCATTCTTGGTCTGCCAGCTTCACCTTCCAAGGCCCCAGGAACTGGATAGGGCACCACTTGGCAGGGCAGGAGTCTGAGCAGAGAGTCCAAGTGCTGCCAGAAGAAGTCTTTGATGGCTCTGAGACTTCAACAACAGGAGGCAAGCTCAGGACAAGCCCTTGGAGATTTCTTCGCAAGCAGGAAGGCACACAAAGTCCAGTATTTGTCCACTTGCACAGGCAGAAGCAGCAACTGCAGGATAGCTCCACAAAGCAGTCTCAGGCAGGGCAGCACTTCTCCTCAGCTGTTCTCCAGGCATAGGTTCCGCTTGATGTCCAGAAGTGATCTAAAGTCTGTGGTTTTGGGTGCCCTTCTTAAAACCCATGTTCCCTTGTTTGTGGAATCCTGCCTTGCCCAGGTCAGGCACCAGACACACACCATGGGGTTGGACACTGCATTGTGTGAGGGCAGGCACAGCCCTTTCAGGTGCGAGTGACCAATCCTCCCCTCCCTCCTAGCACAGATGGCTCATCAGGAAATGCAGACTACACCCCAGCTCCCTTTGACAGGTGGGCTGTTTGCACCTCTCTAGACAGTGACACAAACTGACCCAGACAGAGAATCCACAAACAGGCAGAGTCACAGAATGGTTTAAGCAAGAAAATGCCCACTTTCTAAAAGTGGCATTTTCTAACACAATCTTAAAAACAACTTTACTAAAAGATGTATTTCAAAATTGTGAGCTCAGAGACCCCAAACTCCACATGTCTATTTGCTCCCAATGGGAATCTACACCTTTAATCATTTTTAAAGGTAGCCCCCATGTTAACCTATTAGAGAGATAAGCCTTGCAACAGTGAAAAACAAATTTGGCAGTATTTCACTGTCAGGATATATAAAACACATCAGTATATATCCTTACCTTGAACATACACTGCACCCTACCCATGGGGCTACCTAGTGCCTACCTTAGGGGGGGTCTCTTATATGTGGAAAACGGGAAGGTTTAGGCCTGGCAAGTGGGTACACTTGCCAAGTCGAACTGGCAGTTTAAAACTGCACTCAGACATTGCAGTGGCAGGTCTGAGACATGATTACAGGGTTACTAAGGTGGGTGGCACAACCAGTGCTGCAGGCCCACTAGTAGCATTTGATTTACAGGCCCTGGGCACCTCTAGTGCAATGTACCAAGGACTTACCAGTAAATCAAATATGCCAATCATGGATAAACAAATCAACAATACAATTTACACAGAGGATATGCACTTTAGCACTGGTTAACAGTGGTAAGGTGCTCAGAGCTCAAAAGCCAACAACAGGTCAGAAAAATTAGGATGCAGGAGGTAAAAAGATTGGGGATGACCCTGCATAAGGGAAAAAGTCCAACAGGCATGTGCACCTTCTTACGGCACCCCTGGGGCATTTGATATTTAAAAAATGGTGCTGTAGACACTTGCACATCTGTAAGACACCAGTCACAAGTAGGATTGACATAATTCTGAAGAGGCTTTCCATTAGCATAGAGATGTGGTCCCATGATAATGAGCGAAACATTTTGCGCCTGCACTGGCATTTTATTATTGATGTAGGTGGAGACCAGCTGATTCAATCAGCTGGTCTGCCATTCCATAATGTGCTGCCACCAGGTAGGCACAAGTTTTTGGCTGCCCTGGGGGTGGCTCATGATCCAATAGCTCACACTGACCAGGTCTGTGCTTGGTGCACCCATTTAAAGCTTGCTCCATGCCGACCATGGGAGATCACCCTATACAATAAAGACCTCAGTAGGGGCTGTCACAGACCTCAAGGAGGGGCGGGGGATGGGAGACGAGGATTTGGGGGGGGGGGACAATAAATAAAAACATTTGTTTTAAAACATACCTGCACAGGCTCCCCCATGCAATCTTGGTGCTGCTCTCATGCTATGCCTAGCATGAGAGAAGCATCAGGATTGGTCTGAGTGGCTTGGTGTGCGGCTCAGACAGTGCACTAGAATCTGTGCTCTTCCTCCAACCCGGAATTGCAACACAGCCTAGTTGGTGAAACCTAAGTACACAGTAAGACGTCTGGCCTAACTGACATTCGCTGTTAGGTGCACTCACTCCACTCCTCATCTCCGCTCCCATGGCCCAGCACCAACCCTCCCTGCACATGCTGGCTCAGAGCCAGCAGCTGAAAAATAAATTGATAATCAAATATTGTTTTATTTTTCAGCTGCTTGCTCTGAGCCAGTGGGGCGATGCTCCTCCATTGCAGAGGAGCCCCCCTCCCGATAGCCCCAGATGTTCAAGTAGTTATAATTGGTCCAAAACAAACTTGTGATGAATTTCCATCATGACAGGGTACATCTTAATTAGGTCACTGAGGGGCATATTTATACTCTTTGCGCCGAATGTGCGTCAAAATTCTTGAGGCACAATCGGCGCAAACACTGCCCCATATTTATACTGTGACGTCCGACCCCGCGGGTGTCAAAGTTCCACCATGGGCGTCATTTTTTGGAAGGTGGAACCAGCCTTGCGTTAATTATATGCAAGGTAGACGTTCCCTTCCAAAAAATTACTTTAAGGCCTGTGTGCCTTATTTATACTGTGACGTCATTTTGACGCACAGGAGGGGACAGGCCTTAAAAAAACGGCGCCCAGCCTGATGGGTGCCATTTTTTAACGCCTGGGTCAGGGCAGGCGTTAAGGGACCTGTGGGCTCAGAAGGAGCCCAGAGGTGCCCTCCCATGCCCCCAGGGACACCCCCTGCCACACTTGCCCACCCCAGGAGGACACCAAAGGATGGAGGGACCCATCCCAGGGAAGTTAAGGTAAGTTCAGGTAAGTTTTTTTTTTTTTCCTTTTTTTTTGTGGCATAGGGGGGCCTGATTTGCGCCCCCCTACATGCCACTATGCCCAATGGCCATGCCCAGGGGACCTAAGTCCCCTGGGCATGGCCATTGGGCAAGGGGGCATGACTCCTGTCTTTGCTAAGACAGGAGTCATTTAAATGGGGGTTGGGCGCCAAAATAAATGGCGCAAATCGGGTTGAGGCCAGAATTTTGCCTCAGACCTGACTTGCCCCATTTTTTGACGCCCAAGCTCCATTTTCCCCTACGCCGGCGCTGCCTGGTGTGAGTCATTTTTTTTGACGCACACCAGTCCGCAGTGCCGGCTAACATCATTCCATAAATAAGGCGCCCGCATGGTGCTTTGGAATGGCGTTAGCCGGCTGTAAGATGTTTGACGCACAACTGCGTTGGTACAGTTGTGCGTCAAAGTATAAATATGGGCCTGAATTTTTAGTAACCGTGACAGAGAAATTGGTTGTGAATTGTTTTGGGTGGCCCTGGAATGTTAGTGATGACAAAACCAGTGAATGATCACTTCATCCATATAAAAGACTAATTTTAAAGGTTGTTTTATCTTCAGATTTGGATTTGAACTACTAATTCTTGGTAATGGAGACTTTTGTAACTCTGCAAGACTTTTTCAGGTACTTCTTTTCTTAATGGTTCTTGAGAAAAACGGCTGATTCGCTGCATTGGTGCAATTATCATTTAGGTGAAAATCTCTGTATCCTTTTTTGTTTAAAAAAAAAAAAGCCGATGGCAACAGATGTAAATATTTTTGTTTTCCAAAAGCTACCAGTTTTTGGGATGGGGGTTAGCATTTTGTGGAAATTGAACACAACGGTCTTGAGTTAGAAAATACATACTTTTTACAAAATACTACGTAGGCCCACAAAGGAAAAAACAGTGCGTCAGATTTCCATAGAATTTTAAACTGAGTGTCAGATCTTGTCGTCAGTCTGTAAGATGCAGAAGTGTAAAACAAAGATTAGAGGAACTGGAGCTAAAGGCGTGGCGACAAACTGGCTTGCCTTATGCTACCATTGTCTAAGAAGTCATGAAGATAGTGGCAGGAGCAGAAGGTACAGGCACTCTACAAGATCTGGTTACTTTTACTAATTTTAATTTCTTGCATTTAAACTAGCACATTGAATGCAAAGAGGAGACTGTTGAAAAGCTAACGTTTGGGTAAACAGTCATCTCTACCATGTCTTCCAGAGCATAGGATGGGTGATGTTATCAAGGTCAATGTATGTTTTTAAGAACATAACTGAGTCAGAAATTAAAAGTGAGATGAAGCTAGTGGTTTTGTTTCTGCTGTTGTAAATAGGTTCAGATCAGAGATTAGTGATCACAATCAACAGAGTGAATTGTGTTGGCAGATTAAGAGCATTGAGATCCTGATGCTGGAGCAAAATAGTAGTGACGATTTTGAGACAAGGCAAAAATAAGCTAAAGGAGAAGATGCTGATTGCTCAGACAAAGCAGTTTGAGAAAGGATCACATAATTAATTGGGTTCAAAAAACCTTTGTGCAGATTGGAATAAATCAGATGAATCAATGTATGCAAGGTAGAGGTAATAGGATGAATGCAAATGTTACACAGCATGTCTTCATTGTGAAATGGTTGGACACTGGGGAACAGAATGTAAAGAGAATCCAATAGGATTCAGATGACTTCAGATCAGTTCCAGCAAAATCAGAGGCAGCAGGATGCTGCATATGCAGAATACTGAGCAGAATATGCAGATTCAAATAATTTCGAATTTCCATCTCAACAGCTCCAATGATGCAGCAAAATATGAGAATTAAAATGCAATATAATCCAGGGTACCAACAAAAATACTATCATTCTAAATGATGAGATGGCAAGGAGCAGTTCAAAATGACAGTGCCTTATGCTGGAGGAAAATGTCATGCTTGGTGCATTCTTGACATAGACCAGAATGGTGGCAATATTGACGAAGGGGTCAATGGCGCCCTCATTTAATTTTTTAACCCTGTGGGGCTACCCATTCTAAAGTTCGTTCAGTTGAAGATCCAAACCTACCCCTCACAAGAAGAGAAGTCCAAGTAGTAGGGATCAGCAATAAACAAACATTTGAATGCAGTTATAGCAGATGTTACAGTCAAAATAGGACTGTAAAAGAATCCATTTTCATGAGATTCAGGTCTAGTAAATTTGCCTGGAAGGGATCTTACTCACAAAATGAAGTAGGTAATATATTGTACAATGTACACCACATGGTGTGGCAATTGCCATGCAAGATAAGGATTCCGTTTTTGAAATAATTCAGAAGACACAAGTTGAGTCATATCCAGTTATGACCAGCCTCTGGATTTAAGACATGCTGTCAAAGAAGTATGGGATTTCAGTGCCAAAGGAATTGGACTATTTAAAAAGGTAGAACCAGTCAAAATAAAAATTAACCAGATGCACTATTTCTGAGGACTATGCAGTACAGACTTACAAGAGAGGCTGAGAATGGAATGAAACTAGAAATTGAAAAAAATATTAAGCAGGGAATTCTTCAAGAACTGCTTTGTAGTCCTTGCCATTCTCCAGTGATGGGAATTAAAAAGCTAAATGGCAAATGGAGGATCATACAAGATTTCTGACCAATATAATTGTTGAGCCTTGTAACTTGGTGGTACAGAGTCCAACAGTAATCTTGTTCCAGATTCGATCAGAAGCAGAGTAATTGACGTATGAAAAGTGTTCTTCTCAATCCCTCTTCAAGAGGAGTCTCAGAATAGGTAGAATCAGAAATTATTTGGACTATAATTGCCAAAAACTCAGTGAAGGGGGGTGTGGCTAAAATGGCGGACTGAACGGACGCGCGGGTCCGATCTCCGCTGCCCCGGCTTCTTAACTTCCTCGGATCTCCCAGCGTGGGGGGGCTGCGAAGTCCGGCCGTGGTTCCCAATGTGGGGGAACCCCTGGGCACCCCACAGAGCTGAGTGCCCTCACGGCTGGATCCCCGCGTGTGAGGTGAGGCGCATCGGAGCTGACGCCGGAGGCTGGCGTGAGGGCTGAAGGGCGCGCCCTGTCCTGACGCATGCCTGGGACACGGCGGCTCGGCCGCGGAAGTGGCGGCTCTCGGGACCAGGGCCTCTGAGGAGGGAATCTCCACCAGGAGTCCAGGGCAACGCCAGCTGTTGGTCCTGGAGATGGCGGTGCCTGTTTGCTGGGTCTATGTATAAGGGGCCTAAGAGGACAGAGGTGTCTGAGGTACGGCTGAGCGCGCGGCAAGGTGCTAGAGGTGCTGCCGGGCACTTGATGGGCCTCGGCCTTTAATCGGCGGTGCGGTCGGCCCGCGAAGGCCCTAGCCAAAGCAGGGCTGGACTGCTGCAGGAGGCCACACGACCATTGGCGGTATTGGGCGGCCAGGAGCACTTGATCCCCGGGTGTGAAGAGCAGTGGCCCGACTGGCTGACCTGTCCTTCCGCGGTTTGAGGTCAGCAGTGATGGCGACCTCTAATGCAAAGAGAGACCGGACGGTGAGGGATATGTTCACGGAGGGACATCCGGTTCTGGGTGAGGCACATGAGGAACCGCCGTCCACGAAAGGCCCTGAGATGTGGAGGGAGATGGCAGAGGATGAAGTGGCACCTGTTACAAAGGCTTTTCTTTCCTCCCTGTTTGATTCCCTCCGTAGCGACTTACAGGAGCTCCGCAAGGACATATCACAGGAGGTGAAGGAGGTACGGGTTGAGCTTACCTCCCTGGGTGAACGAATAGCACAGGTTGAAGATGGGGAAACAGCCCGGGGTGAGAAGCTGGCAGACCTGCAGCAGGAGGTTATTCTCTTGCAGGAGCAGCAAAACCTCCAGATGGCAGTGGAAGATCTGGAGAATCGGTCCCGCAGACATAACATCCGCATTAGAGGGGTACCGACTGGGGCAGAGAAGGAGGACATTGGTGGTTTTGTGACAGTGTTCCGCTCTGTCCTTGATCCGGAGGAGCCTCTGGAGATCATCCTAGACAGAGTGCACCAGGTGCGTCACCCTGGTGGAGCAGGGGACCGCCCGCTGGATATTTTGGCTTGCGTCCAAAACTTTGGGCTGAAAGAAAGCATCCTGCAGCAAACACACAACCTCCCGCAGGTCCACTTTAGAGGTCATCAGCTCCAATTATTCCAGGACCTCTCGGTTCAGACTTTACAGGGACGGCGTGAGTTTAAGCCTATCACAGAGCACCTACGTGAACATGGGGTGTCGTACTCGTGGGGTCACCCGTTTCGCCTTGTCTTTCACTGGGAAGAGCAGCTGTGTCAGGTGAAATTGTTGACGGCGGTAAACCGAATCCTGGGTTTAGAGGAGGATACTCCGGGCTCGGCCTTGATGCTGGGGGTGGCCGACGGGCTGCGCCCGCAGTGGTGGGGGAGGGAGAAACGAAGAAATAGACGGCATCCTACTCTGCCGGAGCAGATTCCGGAACGTCAAGCGGCAGTCAGCAGTGTGGCGGCTGGGACAAGTGCCTAGGTGATGGGAGCCGGGAGCTGTTGATCGGTTGGAGGCAGCTTGGGCGAGCCTACGATCCTTCGAGCAAGGTCCGAGCTGCTGGTCAGTGGACCTGGTGGACGATACAGTGTGGTTCTACGGCCTCATTGGGACATTTCCTCTGCGGGATGTGTGGGAGAGGACTTTGTTACTTTGAGCATTTGTTGTGTGTTATATATTTATGTTTTGCTTCCCTGCGAGACTCATGTATATGGGCTACAATGGGCGGGCCGTGCGACCTAGAGTGGCTGAGATATTGTGTTAGGCCCAGGCTTCGGTCGCCCTACAGATCCCTTTCCCCCTCACAGCAAACTCTGCCCTGTGATGTATGGCAGTTAAGTGCTTGTGTCTGAATGTCCGAGGGCTTAATAACCCGACCAAGCGGCTTGCGATATTGTCAGCCCTAGAGAAATCTGGGAGCCATATCTGTTTATTGCATGAGACGCACCTGTTGCACAAAGACAAGTTCTGCATGCGCTTGCGCTGGTTTCCTAGACAACTTTGGTCCTCGGCGGCTTCGAAGCATGCAGGGGTAGCAATATTGTCTCAAGGTCCTTCACTGGGGAAGTGGTGGGGAAGGTACTTGAAGTGCAAGGCAGGTTCCTGGCTATTAGAGTAAGATTGGGGGCCTTCTTCACCGTTGCCTCCCTCTATGCTCCAAATGTTCAACAAGAGGCATTCTTGAGACAGGTAGTTTCCTCAACACTTAGCTCACCAGATAGCGCCATCTTGGTGGGCGGAGATTCTAACCTAGTAATGGACAACGAGCTTGACCGCTCGGTCCAACGCTTTGGGCAGGGAGGGGAGCTATCAGAGGCTGGATGAGAGTGGCTGGCTGAATGTGGGCTGGAGGATGTATGGAGGAAGCTTCACCCCATGCTGCAAGATTATTCCTTTTATTCAGCAGCGTCCAAGACTTACGCACAGCTTGATCTCTTCCTGGTCTCACACAAGTTTCTGCCCCGAGTTAAGGAGGCCACGATCGAACCGAGGGCCTTGACTGATCATGCTCCGGTTACCGTAGAGCTTTCCGTGGAAGTTGGTCGAGTGGGTACACCGACTTGGCGTTTTAGGGATTCCTTGCTGCAGAGCGAGACTGTAGTACCGTCGCTTCGCGCGATCATGGACTACATTAGCTTTAATGGCGATGGTAGTACTTCTGTGGAGACGGTTTGGGAGGCTTTGAAAGCTGTGGTGAGGGGCGAGGTAATGGAACTGCCCGCACAAGACAATAAGACACGGAGGGAGATAAAGGAGTGGCTGGAGCAGAGGGTGGCTATACTGGAACGTGCCCACAAATCCACGGGCGCGCCGAGAACTTGGCGGGAATTAGAGAAGGTGAGGCAGCAACTGAAAAGACTAGACTGGGATAGGGTAGAGCATGCAGTAGTGCGACTTAAGCATAAATATTATATTGGCAGCAACAGGTGTGGGAAACTCTTAGCGCACCGACTGCGAGCGCAACGGGCGGCTTTGGCGATCAAATTAATTTGTTCCCCTTCAGGGGGGGAGGCCCACTCGAGCGACCAGATTGCTGAAGCTTTTGCAGATTTTTACCGGGGCTTGTATGCGGCAGAGGTGCGGGATGACACGGCTCTGGAACCCTATTTAGAGGACACAGCAGTTACCCCTCTTGGAGAGGGAGGTGTCGCTGCTGGATCTGCCGATGAGAGCAGAGGAGGTCATATCAGCTATCTTGTGCCTAAAGGCTGGAAAGTCACGGGGTCCTGATAGGTACACAGCATTATTTTAAAAGACCTTCTGTGCGGGGCTCGCCCCGCTCCTTGTGCGTCCTTTTAATTCCTTTCAGATGACAGGCGCTTTGACGCCTAGTATGTTAGATGCTACCATTGCTGTTATACAGAAGTTGGGTAAAGACCCAGAAGAGTGCGCTTCATACAGACCGATTTCGCTTCTGAATATTGACGCCAAGCTGTTTACTGGGATTCTTGCACATCGCCTTAACCCTTATATGCCGGGTCTTATCGATCCGGACCAGTCAGGTTTAATCCCACATCGTCAATGTGGCGATAACACAAAGTGGCTTCTGCATTAAATAGACCGATCTTGTAGGGCCACGCTCTTTTAAGCTATAGATGCCGAAAAGGCATTCGACAGAGTTCACTGGCCTTACCTTTTTCAGGTGTTGAAGTGTTTTGGTCTGGGCCCCGGGTTTAGATCTTGGATACGATGCGCCTATCAATCCCCTAGGGCGGCAGTTCGGGTTAATGGCGTGCTTTCCCTACCATTCCCAGTTAGGCGCGGGACTAGACAGGGATGCCCGCTCTCACCCCTCTTGTTTGCGCTCTATATGGAGCTTCTTGCGTAGCGCTTGCGAGTCAGTCCTTCAGTCTCAGGTGTGAAATTCAGGGGGGACCACCATCTTATTACTCTTTATGCTGACGATGTTATTCTCAGTGGCAGAGCCTATGACCTCGTTGCCTGCGCTATTGGGGATATTAGATGAGTTTAGCCATGTTTCAGGATTTAAGGTGAACATGCAGAAATTGCAGATCCTGAGCTTATCAATGAACCCGGATCTGAGAGCGATATACCCCTTCCTGTGGGGTCGTCAACACACCTTTATTACTTGGGTGTAGATCTGGCGACATCGACTGCGAAGACAGCGAGCGCGAATTATACGAAGCTGGTCCGTGAGGTACAGCGAGATCTGGAGTCGTAGGGGAGACATAGGCTGTCATGGCTGGGTAGAGTGGCGGCGGTTAAGATGACTGTTTTACCGCGTATTCTTTATGTATTCCAAGCGCTCCTGCTGACCCCACCTCCCCGGACGATTGCCACTCTTCAATAGGTGGTCCTGAGGTTTATTTGGGAGGGCCGACCGGCACGACTTCCGCAACAGGTTTTGTATCGCCCTAAGAATGGGGGAGGATTAGCGATCCTGTCTCTCCTGCGTTACTTCCAGGCAACGCAGTTGCTCTTTCTTTTAGAGTGGAGCAGTCCGCTCATGGAGAAACACTGGTGCTTTATGGATCAAGCAGTAGCGGGCTCCCATATATGGAAGGAGCCCTGGCTCCTATGTCGGCATAGAGCTAGGGGACTTTATTCTTCTCCGGTCACGGGAGTAACCCTGCGAATAAGACACTGTGGCTTGTCATTTGGGGTTGACGTCTTTCCTGTCCCCGATGACCCCCATTGGTGAGAATCCGGACTTCGAGTCTGGGCTTAATTTGGAGGGACTGAGATGTTGGTATGAGGGGGGGCTGTAGGACAGTGGGAAGCCTCTTTGATGAACAAGGGGTATTGTCCTTTGACCAGATGAAGGAGATGTACGGCTTACAGGAGGTGGATCGGTTGATGTATTATCGGGTCCGGCACTGGGCCCTCCAGCCGGCTAATAGACCATTAATAGATAGGCCCCTTACACCATTCGAGAAATGGCTGCTGCTAAAGAAGGGTGATAAAAGTGCCATCTCCGAGCTGTATCGACTCCTACAGGGAGAGAAGCGACCGCCCAAGTCGAAGGGGCAGCTGAGATGGGAGAGCGAACTGGGGAGGGAATTTTCAGACGAGGAATGGGACAGCATATTCTATAGAACATACCACACAGCCTATAATGCAGCAGGGACAGAGACATCATATAAAGTGGCCTCCTACTGGTAGTATACTCCAGCGCGCATCCATGCATGGAGTCCTGATAAGTCAGATCGGTGCTGGAGGGGTTGTGGAGCCACAGGTACACTGGTGCATTTACTGTGGCACTGTCCCAAGCTACATCGTTATTGGGAAAGTATACTAGATGATATAGATACAGCATTTCACACTGAGATTCCAAGGTTCCCATCGTATATAGTGCTGGGATTACCCAATCCCCTTACTTTCCCCCTAAGATCGCTAAAAGGGAGGCAGATGGCTTTGGCGCTTAATGTTGTGTTACAGCAGATTCTTGCTCTCTGGGGTACAGCCAGAGTGTCGACGCGGACGGCATGGTTACAGAAGCTGTGGTTTATCCTGGCTATGGAAAAACTCTCCCTGGCCTCCCAGCAGCGAGTGAGTAATTTGAATGAATTATGGAAGCCATTTCTGCAGATTGTATCCTCAGTTTACGGAATTAACATGTCCGGCCTATTTGAGGGTTTTGAGATTGACTTGATCTAGGTGCAGGCTGCCGGAAGGGCAGACTTTGGAGAATTGAAGTCGGGGAGGGGTGTGGTGGGGCCCGAGAGACAAGGAGAGGACTTGGACTCTAGAGGGACACATTGTTCGTATGTTTTATTTATTTGTTGGGGGATGCACATTAGCAGGACCCGCAATTGGGAAGTGTATTAGCACTGCTCGCTGACTCTCTGGGTTATGATATAAGGATGGTGGGAGGCTGACTTCGGTGTAGCCCGGAGAGTGGGAATTCAATGGGCAGATCGCCAGCCGTCAGTGCTGTGGTCTTTGTTGGAGTGAAATATGTTATCTATTGCCCGAGTTGTATTGTGTTGTATTCTGTATGTTTATATTTGCAAAATAATAATAAACAGATTTGATCCATAAAAACTCAGTGATGCGGCAAAACATGAGAAGGGATGAACTCAAAGTAAAGCCAGGAAGAAGATGAAAATTAAAACACTACAGTGGAAGAAGAGAGAACAAAGGCATTCAAAGAAAGTGAACTTGCAAATGAAAGCATTCTGAGCAAGAACAGGATTCAAGAGTCTTGTGAGAAACTGTTACACCCAGAAACAAGTGAGAGAATCACTAGATGCAAAATTATTAGCAATAAGGATATTTCCAAAACAACAATGTGTCACCCGATTGGGTGTATTTAGCTATATTATCTGAAAATGAAGCAGATAAAACCAATGAATATCACTTCAGAATGAGCAGTAGTCAATATTAATTTGAGAGTGCTTCTGCCATTGACTGAAACTGATAAGAACCGCCCTGAAAAGTAAAATTGAGACTGAAATTATCCAGCATTGAAGAAGTTCCATAAAGAAATAAAGTGATCTTTGACTGAGAAACTAGTCTAGAAAATCCTTCAAATACTGCTTGAATTTCTTTTTGACTTTCAGTCTCTATAATGTTGATCATTGCATATTATTTTAAAGAAATAAACAGAAAAAAGGCAAACATTGTTTTGAAGAAAATGTTGGTTTATTTTTTTTTACTTTACCCACAGAACATTTTGTTTTCTGGTCTCAAATGAGATGATGGGAAACAGCAGATGCTATAAAATTGTAGGGATAACACTGCTAATTATGACTTTATTGGTATTGATTGGCCTGTTAGCATACTTAGGAGGTCATTACGACCCTGGCGGACGGTGTAAAAGGTGCGGTAATACCGCAAACAGGCAGACGGACAAAAAAAAGGGAATCATGACCATGGCGGAAACCGCCAACAAAGACAGTCACTTTAACACACCGCCCGCCACGGCGGTACAGACAAGCAGCGCAGCGGTTACCGCCAACAGACAGGCGGAAGACAATGTACCGCCCACACCATTACAACCTGCCAATCTGCCACCTTTTCCGGGGCGGATTCACCGTGGATAAAATCACGGCGGAAACAGCTTTTGCAATAGGAAAACGCTCACATTCTACACATCCCACAAGGAACGACGACTCCATGGACCCGGAACTCCAAATACTTCCCGCCCTTGTCTTTCTGCTCCTTTATGACCAACAGCGATGTAGGCGCAGAAGATACCGGTGAGTACTGCATCTACAACACGGGGGAGGGGAGGCAAAAGTTAGGGGAACACCCCCACCCTCGCATATCACAACATACACACCAATGCAGTCAAAAATATCACATTAAAAACCCACAATCCCCCCGGAAGAATGCAAAGACAAAGCGAATTTCGGTCAGACATTGTAATGTGCCAACCTACATGTCATATAAAAATATACAGATATATATCTCTAACTCACTCATAATTATATATACAATACTAGAAGTAGTGCAGATATGTACACAACAATGTCCGTGCACCAACAGTCCAAAAATGCATGGGCGAGGCCCACAATAGATACCTGACCAAAATCGGAGAGAACACTGCCAGGACATCAGATAGAAACACTACAGGCACCTCAGGGGGAAGGGAAGGGGGGGCACCTCAGCCACATGAATGAGAAGCCAGATCGACGACGGGGCTCCATGCCCACTGTGCCACCCTGCGGAGTGCAAAGCCACAGTCTCAAGTCTCTACAGTGGGTGGTTTGCCCACTGTGCCATCCTGGGGAGTGCAAATCCACAGTCTCTCAAGTCTCTACAGTGGGTGGGTTGCCCACTGTGCCATCCTGGGGAGTGCAAAGCAACAGTCTCTCAAGTCTATACAGTGGGTGGGTTGGCCACTGTGCCATCCTGGAGAGTGCAAAGCCACAGTCTCAAGTCTCTACAGTGGGTGGTTTGCCCACTGTGCCATCCTGGGGAGTGCAAAGCCACAGTCTCTCGTAGATGCAGGTCTCCACTGGTTCTGGAGGGGGACTGGTGCCCAGACTGGATGAGTCTCCCCATGAAAGTTCCGGTCCTGTCACTGTCCCAGCTGCACATGGGATAAGGATGCCTGATGTGGCGGTCCATTCATTCCTACACGGTGCATGCCCTGTTCAGCAGTGCTTTGCCATGGCGGTCTTTGCCCTGTTCAGCAGTGCTTTGCCATGGCAGTTCAGGACTGTTTAGCAGTGCTTTGACATGGCGGTCTTTGCCCTGTTCAGCAGTGCTTTGCCATGGCAGTTCAGGACTGTTCAGCAGTGCTTTGACATGGCGGTCTTTGCCATGTTCAGCAGTGCTTTGCCATGGCGGTTCAGGACTGTTCAGCGGTGCTTTGACATGGCGTTTCAGGACTGTTCTGTGGTGCTTTGCCATGGCGGTTCAGGACTGTTCAGCGGTGCTTTGACATGGCGGTCTTTGCCCTGTTCAGCGGTGCTTTGCCATGGCGGTTCAGGACTGTTCAGCGGTGCTTTGCCATGGCGATCTTTGCCCTGTTCAGCGGTGCTTTGCCATGGTGGTTCAGGACTGTTCAGCGGTGGTTTGGCATGGCGGTTCTGATACGGACATTGGTGTGTGGCATGACGATCTCCACACTGGACATTGGTGTGTGGCATGACGATCTCCACACTGGACATTGGTGTGTGGCATGACGATCTCCACACTGGACATTGGTGTGTGGCATGACGTTCCATCATTGGCCAGCAGGGCTGTGGCATCCTGTCCCCTCCTGGGCTGTGACTCCGGCGGTGGTCTCCTGACCAGTAACGATACTTGTGCCCTCCTGGGCTGTGACTCTGGCGGTCTCTGGACCAGTGATGATACTTGGGCACTCCTGGGCTGTGACTCTGGCGGTTGTCTCTGGACCAGTGACGATACTTGGGCCCTCCTGGGCTGTGACTCTGGCGGTGGTCTCTGGACCAGTGACGATACTTGGGCCCTCCTGGGCTGTGACTCTGGTGGTGGTCTCTGGACCAGTGACGATACTTGGGCCCTCCTGGGCTGTGACTCTGGTGGTGGTCTCTGGACCAGTGACAATACTTGGGCCCTCCTGGGCTGTGACTCCGGCGGTGGTCTCTGGACCAGTGGCGACGGTGCTGGCGGTTGTGTCTGGACCGTCGGAAAAGATGGCGCACTTCTCCGCCGTGACACTCACAACAGGCTGGACAGACTTCCTCTGGACCTTCCCCATCTTTTTTGGAGTTACAGCTGACTCACCAATTGCCTTCGATCCCATTTTACTTGTTGTCCCACCAGGAGTCTTGACACGGTCCCGTCGTCCACTCTCCAATTTCAGAGCCTTTACAGGGGGTGGGCTGCCAGTGCCTTGGCTCTGGGTCCTACTGCCTGCCCTAGTGGACGGTGCACTCCAAAAACCTGGAACACGCACCACTGGTACTGGAGGCTTTTTGGCTGAGGCGCTACGACGGGACTGATGAATTGGAGGGGGGGTGGGGGCAAAAAGGTCACTTTGACAGAGGGACAGTTTCTGACGGACACTGGGATGGGTAGCTGGAGGGGGTCTGGGAGAGGAGGAAGAGGAGGTGGTTGTAGGAGGTGTCACTTTAGGTGTTTTGGGTGCAGGTACTGGAGGCTGTCGTGAGGTGGATGTATGTTGGGTGAGTGATTGCCGGCGTTTGTGTACTTTGGGAGGGGACGTCACAGACACACTGGGAGAGGACACAGGGGACGTGTAAATGGCAGTGGAGGTGGTGAGTGCAGGTGAGCGGCTTGTGGTGCTGGGTGTCCTGGTGCAAGTCCTAGTGCCTGTAGATGTTGTGCATGCAGGTGTGTGTGTAGACGAGACTGGGAGGGAGAAGAGGAGGAGGGGGGCACAGTGGAGACAGTGGATGTTGCTGTATCTGTATGGGTGTGATGCTTGTGTGAGTGCCTGTGGTGTTTGTGTGGTGCCTATGTTTGCTTGAGCTACTTGTGTGTGTTGACTTGTGTGCATGCTGGTCTGTAGGTGTGCTTGGGATGGGCTGGGGTATAGGGGAGTGGGTCTGGGTGGAGGAAGTTGGAGGGTGGAGGCTAGACACAGGGACAATGGCTGCCATCAGTGCTGAGGCCAGAGATTGCAGGGTTCGCTGAAGGGCAGCCTGACCAGAATGAATGCCCTCCAGGAATGCATTACCGTGTTGCAACTCCCTTTCTACACCCTGGATGGCATTCACAATGGTAGACTGCCCAACAGTGAGTGACCTGAGGAGGTCAATGGCCTCCTCACTGAGGGCAGCAGGAGTGACTGGGGCAGGGCCTGAGGTGGCTGGGGCTAAGGTGATGCCCACCCTCCTGGGTGAGCGGGCACGGGGCGAACGCTGAGGGGCTGCTGGGAGGGCGGTGCTGGTAGGGGAGGTGGCGGCTGTACCTGTAGAAGTGGGACGCACAGATGGTGCTGCCACCACAAGGGAGCTCCCATCGTCGGACGAGTCCGTGTCGCTGGTTGCTGATCCGGTGGCTGACGTGAAGCTCCCCTCACCCTCCGTCCCACTGGTGCATTCAGAGTCTGTGGTGTGGCCCTCCATGGCCATGTGGGATGCAGCTCCCTCGTGCTCCGGTGCCACTGTACTTCCTCCTGATGATGCTGATGTACAAAAGGACAGGGAGAGCAGGAAAAGGGGGGGGGAGACAGAAGTAAGAGTTTTAGTCCATGGCATACCGCTACCGTTGGCGGACAAGACAGACGCAGCAGCCCCATGCATAACGCCTTGCTCCTGGCCTCTGCACATGCAATTTCTGGGATATGGCCTACATGGCAATGGTGGAAATCTGCGCACATGGATGCCACAGGGGCAACTATACCTCAACTTGCCACTCTTCTGAGGTGGAGTAGAGTGCCACATGGCCTACATTACGGAGGGGCCTTGCCTACCTACTCGCCCTGTCCTCCTCCCCCACCCAGACCCCTCTACTGCAAGCAAAGTCCGCAGAATGAGGTTGTACTCACCCCCTTGTGTCTGCTGTGATGTCCTTAAGCGCCTATCCAACTACGGGTAGGCCACCGCCAGGATCCGGAACATCAGGGGGGTCATGGTGCGACTAGCACCCCTCCCACGTTGGGAGGCCATCCCCAGCTGAGCCTCCGCCGTCTTCTTGCTGCAGCGGCGAATGTCCTCCGATCTCTTCCGGCAGTGGGTGCCCTGTCTCTGGTGGGCCACCAGGGCCCGGACGTCCTTGGCGATGGCACGCCAAATGTCCCTCTTCTGGTGGGCGCTGACCTACATGACATGCACAAGGGAAGAGGAACAGTCATTACCATCTGCACCATCAATGTGAGTGGCCCCCTCCCTACTCTGACCATGTGGCCCATTTATTCCCATGCTTTACTGTAGTCTGAACTCTGCCCCCTTCCCTCTTCCACCCAGCCCTGTCCACCCAGGCCTAGCCCATACAACGTGCTCCCTGTGTACTAACCTGTTGGTCTGGAGGGCCGTAGAGTAGCATGTACTGGGGGAGGACCCCATCCACAAGTTTCTCCAACTCCTGAGCAGTGAAGGCAGGGGCCCTATCCCCAGACGCAGCAGCCATCGTCGCTTCCAGACCGAAGTCACAGCAGCACTAGCAGTGTAGGTCCTCTCCTGTCGAAGGTCAGGTATCTATTGATTGAACAGATAGAAAATGGCGGTGACGTCTGCGGCGGTGCGCATCATCACCGCCGGCGCACCTGTTCATTGGCTCCTGGGATCCATAGGGTCCAATGGTAACCAATGCAGCATTGCGCCGCGGTCTACGACCGCCTACCGCAACGGTGTGCAACGCCAGCGCTGTTACCCCACAATCCCATTGTCCCAGTTTAGAGGTCAGGCAGCCGCCATTTCAGGGGCCCACATGGATTCATTTTCAACCGAGTCACACATACCGAGGCCTACACTCAAAACACATACAGGAAGGGTTTATTGTCTGGAGTAGTCTTGTGTGTGACTGTGGGTACATACCTGGAGGAATAGTGACTGTTTCTTCGCTGTTGTCCTTTGTAGGCACCGTCGGCTGGGACATATGAGAAGATGGCGGAATCCTCCGGTGTACCGACCGCTGGTGGACCTGTTGACAATGGAAGAAAGACATTTAATTGTGACCTACAGGTTTGACCGTGCCACAGTCCAGGAACTATGTACCCAGTTGGAGCCAGACCTGATGTCACCAATCCGCCATCCGAATGGAATCCACCCTGACGTGCAGGTGCTGTCAGTGCTCCATTTCCTTGCAAGTGGGTCTTTTCAGACAACAGTGGCCATGGCATCAAGGATGTCCCAGCCTATGTTTTCAAACGTCTTGTCCAGAGTGTTGTCTGCCCTGCTGAAACACGTAAGGAGATACATCATTTTCCCTGAGGTGGAGGATTTGCCTACAGTGAAAGGTGACTTCTATGCCTTGGACATATCCCCAACGTCATAGGTGCCATTGATGGGACCCATGTAGCTCTGGTCCCCCCCCCCCTGCCGGAGTGAACAGGTGTACAGGAACAGGAAGAGTTATCATGAATGTTCAGATGATCTGTTTGGCAGACCAGTACATCTCGCAGGTAAATGCGATGTTCCCTGGCTCTATGCATGACGCCTACATCCTGCGGAATAGCAGCATCCCTGATATGATGGGTCAACTCCAGAGGCACCGTGTATGGCTATTGGGGGACTCTGGTTACCCCAACCTTTCCTGGCTATTGACCCCAGTGAGGAATCCCAGGACCAGGGCAGAGGAACGCTACAATGATGCCCATGGGCGGACTAGGAGGGTTATCGAACGCACCTTCGGCCTCCTTAAGGCCAGGTTCAGGTGCCTACATATGGCAGGTGGGTCCCTATTCTACTCACCGAAGAAGGTGTGCGACATCATCATCGCCTGCTCCATGCTCCATAATTTGGCATTGCGACGCCAGGTGCCTTTTCTGCAGGAGGATGATCCAGATGACGGTGTTGTTGCAGCTGTGGAGTCTGTGGAGCCTGTGGACAGTGATGAGGATGAAGCTGAGGAAGAAGAAAACAACAGGGAGTCAGTCAAACAGCAATGTTTCCAGTGAAACTCAGGTGAGTACATTTTCAGGTTTAACATTACATTAACTATCACACGTCTACCTCTATCCTGTACCGACATTTCACTCACTATTTGTTAACGGAGTTGTCCCCTTCCATTTCAGTTTCACAAATGTGGTAACCTACGTGTCAACTGCTTGCATCCTTGATGGGCTTGTGATGTGTGACATTGGTATGTTAGCCTTCCAATGGGTAACCCATTATGACACTGTCATTGATAATACAAAATTACAAATCATAGACTGACTCCAGTTTTTTTTGTGTTTCAAGGGTGTTTATTTAAGTGCTAAAAATGAAGGGGGGTTGTAAAATGGTGATGGGTGATGGTGGAGGAATGTCCATGGCAGAGTCTATTCTATTAGTCTCACATGTACATTGCACATCTGCCCATTGGAAGTGGAGCTGAGGCAGTTCCGATTTGGACAGGGTAACAAAGTGGGACAGTGGGGGGGACAATCATGGTGGTCTTATTTCCTGGCGGGCCTCTTGCCATCTTGCTCTGTCCTGTTCTTGTATCTCAGGGATGGCTTGCGTGGTGGTTGTCCATCTGCAGGGGGTGGGGTGCTGGTGTGGTGGTCCTTTGGCAGGGCGTCCTATCCACTAGCGGAGGTGGTGGGCAGTTCATCGTCCTGGCCAGTGTCAGGGGCCCCTTGGAGTGCCACGGTGTCCCTCAAGGCCTTTTGAAGGTCTGTCAGCACCCCTCCGATGGTGCCCAGGGCGGAGCCGATGGTTCTGAGCTCCTCCCTGAACCCCAAACACTGCTCCTCCTGCAGACACAGGGTCTCCTGCAACTTGTCCAGGACCGTCGCCATCGTCTCCTGGGAGTGGTGGTATGCTCCCATGATGGAGGAGAGGGCCTCGTGGAGAGTTGGTTCCCTTGGCCTGTCCTCCCTCTGTCGCACAGCATCCCTCCCAGTTCCCCGGTGTTCGTGTGCCCACTACCACTGCCCCCATGTCCCTGTTGTTGTTGGGGTGGTGGGTTAGCCTGGGTGCCCTGTAGTGGTGGACACACTGCTGATTGACCTGTCCTGGGTAGGGAGGTTTGGGCCCGCTGGGTGGGTGCTGTGGTGGTGTTACCAGAGGGTGGAAGTTCGGTGTTGGGCTGTGGTTGGGCAAGGGGAACCGACTGTCCTGAGGCCCACGATGGTCCGGGCTGGTCATCAAGATCCAGTAGGGCAGAGCTGCTGTCGTCACTGTGGCCCCCTTCTGGGGGTGGAGTGGTGTTGCATGGACCCTCTGGTGTGGTGACGTTCCTTCGGGTTCCTGCGGGGGTATAAGTACATGATTATTGCATGTGTGTGTTTCATGATGTGCAATGGTTGGGTGTGCGTAAACCCCAGTGCAGGCATTCCTTTGTGGGGGCTTGTGTGGTGATGGTTGGGGGGTGTTCTGGGTATGTGCAGTGGGCATGCTTTAGTGAGGGGTGACCATGCTTAGTTGTGTCATGCAGGGCTTGGTGTTGGGATGGGTGGTTTGTGTTCTGGGTACATTAGTGAGGAGTTTGGGTGATAGGGGAGGGTGTGAGGGTGGGGGTGTGTGATAGCATGCAGGTAGGGTGGGGGATGTGATAGTTAAGATTTGACTTGCCAGTGTCCGTTCCTCTAACGACTCCTCCGAGGCCCTCAGGATGCAAGATGGTCAAGACTTGTTCCTCCCATGTTGTTAGTTGAGGGGGAAGAGGTGGGGGTCCGCCACCAGTCCGCTGTACCGCGATGTGGTGCCTGGATACCGTTGAACGCAGCTTCCCCGGTAGGTCTTTCCACCTCTTGCTGATGTCCTCCCTATTTCTTGGGTGCTGTCCCACTGCATTGACCCTGTCCACTATTCTTTGCCATGGCTCCATCTTCCTGGCTATGGAGGTGTGCTGCACCTGTGATCCAAATAGCTGTGGCTCTACCCGGAGGATTTCCTCCACCATGACCCTGAGCTCCTCCTCGGAGAAGCGGGGGTGTCTTTGGCGTTACATGGGGTGGTGTGTGTGATGTGTGGGGTGGTGTATGTGGTGATGAGTGTGGTGAGTGTAGTGGTATGTGGTGTTTTGTGCGTGGATGTAGTGTGGGTGATGGTGTTGTGTGCCTCTGTGTGATGGGGTTGTCTATTCTGTGCTCTCTCTCTCGCATTCTCTCTGAATTTCTGGTTGTAGGGGTTTGTGGGTGAGGTGGGTGTGTGTTTTATATTGTATTGGATGTGTGGGAGTGGTGTGTGTATGTGTATCAGGTGTGTGTATTTGGAATTCTCCAATGTGGTAGTTTTGCAGATGTGTGTGTATTTTGAGCGCGGCGGTGTGTACCGCCAATGGAATACCACGGTTGAAAGACCACCGCGTGGATTCGTGTGTCGTAATAGCATGGACGTGTTTCTCTTCGCGTGGAGGATTTGTTTCCGCATGTTTATCGCTGACCTTTGGTGTGGCGGTATTATGTGGGTGTCTGAATTTCGGCAGATTCCGTGATGTGTGTCATAATAGATGTGGAGGTCTACCGCGGCGGCGGCGGTGTATTGGCTGTCTTCTGCACGGCGGTAAGCGCCTTATGCCGCCAATGTTGTAATGACCCCCTTAGTGATTCATGTGGGAAATGTTTCAAGGTATATGAGTAAGAATGATGAAGTTGAAACCAGTCCTAAAGAATTTTAAAAAATGACACCAACTCATGAAGAGCATTAAGGTAGTGGTTTTAAAGATAACGTGTATACCAAAATGATTAGGGAATACATTAACATAACGAAAATTAACAGGTGTTGGGTGCAAACTTATCTTCCCACATCAGAGGAGGGCGACTCTGCATATGTACATTTAAAGGTGTTGTATTCCATGTCTTGTAACATTTTTGTAGCTATTTTTAATCTCACTGAGCTTCTTTCTCACTGCCTAACTGATTTTAATTTGTCCTTGGAGAATTTGTGTATTAGTGAGGTGGGTAGTCTTTTGCCCCTATATCAATGAGAAGGCTGGTAGAGCTGAACTACCTATGGTAAATTTTGGGATTCATTTGAAATTGAAGTTCAGGAGATTACTGGGGTTCAGCTCCCACAATGTTACATCCACTGCCCTTTACATTGTGATGAACCCAAATTCATGTCTACAACTGACTAAAGCTATTGTGACTGTTTGAAAGACTTCGCCAGGATTGTAATGAGGGCCTTTGTCACAATATTGCAGTCGGTGTTAAAGCGGCGGTAATACCGCAAACACGCTAGCGGAAAAAATGGGATTACAACCGTGGCGGAAACCGCCAACATAGACAGCCACTTTAACACTCCGACTGCCACCGCGGTAGAAACTAACAGCGCAGCGGTCACCACTAACAGACAGGTGGGAGATAAAGTACCGCCCACCCTATTACAAGAGGCCTATCCGCCACCTTTTCCGGGGCGGAACCAACGCTATCAAAAGCACGGAGGAAACAGTACACAGAAGGGAAAACACTTCTCAACACCCAACGAGGAACCAGGACGCATTGGAGCCCGAACTCCATGTACTGCCCATGCTGGTTTACCTCCTCTTCTATGATGAGTACGAACAGCGGCGACCACGGTGAGTACTGCACCTACAACACAGGGGAGTGTGGGATGAACAGTGACACACCGCCACCCTCACCACCACACACAAGAGACACACAAATAGATGCAGCAACATTTCATATACACCTCCCCCCCAAACCTCCTGGAAGAACGCAAGGACAACAGGAAATTATTGTAACCATTGTAATCAAGAAAAATCCAGTATTCACAAATTAAAATTCAGTATATACAAATATATACATCAACTACACAAGTCTGGATAGTGTACTAATCATTGTCCGTGGACCACTGGGCCCAAAATGCATGGGCGAGGCCCACACATGATACCGGACTCGAAACGGAGAGAACATTGCAGCGGCATCAGATCGAAAATATACAGGCACCTGAGGAGGAGGAGGAGGAGGAGGAGGGGGGGCACCTCAGCCTGATGAACGCACGACACCACTGCTGCACGAGGGGGCTCCATGCCCAATGATGTATCCTGGGTAATGCAAAGTCAGTCACAAGTCTCTCCAGTGGGTGGTTTGCCCACTGCTGCATCCTGGGGAGTTGAAAGCCAAAGTCTCTCGTGGTTGTCATTCTCCACTGGTTCTGGAGGGGGCCTGGTGCCCAGAGTGCTTCATCCTGCCAAGGACAGAGGTAGTGGATGTATCTCTCCACTGGTTCTGGAGGGGGCCTGGTGCCCAGAATGCTTCATCCTGCCAAGGACTGTGGTAGCGCATGTGTCTCTCCACTGGTTCTGGAGGGGGCTTTGTGCCCAGAATGCTCCATGTGCAGTGTTGCCGGTACAATTCCCTCACCTGGGTGTGCGTGTCACGAGATTGGCGAGGTTCAGGTAGCATGATACGCCATGGAGGCAGCGACATGCCCCACACTGCTGCGGCTTCGCTTCCACCTGCAGATGCAAACAGTGATGGAAGAAATGCCTCATGGAAGCTGCCCAGGGTCCAGGAACTCTCCTCCAGCCTCAGACGACTGACCACTGGGGATGGTAGCCGTGTCAGCAGTGGTGCCTGTGTCCGAGGACACTGCAGAGGGACACAGCAGGACGTTTCCTGCAGCCTCAGATGGCTGCCCACTGGGGAAGATGCTGGGGACTGTCACTGAGGCTGTAGACGTGCGGGGGCGGTGCAGGTGACAGTGCAGGTGGCGGTTGCGGTGGCGGGGCACCTAGCGGTGTTTTCTGCCGCACCGGTTGGCTTGGTCGTGGACAGAAAGTGTGACACTGGTCCCTCAGTTGGTGCCACCATGCCCTCTCCTGACCTACTCTTTGATGGTGCCACAGTTGTCTTGCCACTATCCCCTTTGGTTTTTACTGAGCCCTTGGTGGCTGGTACTTTAGGCTTCTCCCTCCAGGATGTGGGCACCTTTTTCACCTTGGCAGGTAGCGGAATGTCCTTGCCCTCGCTACGTGGCACACAGGCAGCCCTGATGGGTGGCGCACTCGATGACCCCGCAGCTGCTGGCACCACTGTGCTGGGGGATTTGGTGGCTGAGGTGCTGGGCTAGGACATGGAAAGCCTGGCCCTAGGGGAAGGATGGGGGTAGGGGGTAGGGGGGAGGTGTAGGGAAGAGGTCAGTGTTAGCCAGGAAGAGTTTCTTAGACACACTGGGACGGGAAGATAGAGGGGGTTTGGGAGTGGGAGTAGTGGTTGTAGGAGGTGTACGTCTGCTGAATTTGGGTGAAGGTGCATGGGCCGGAGGCTGTTGTGAGGTGGATGGCTGTTGGGTGGGTGTGTGTCTGCGGTTGTGTACTTTGGGAGGAGACACACGGAGAGGACACTGGGGATGTGTGCATGGTAGTGGGGTTGGTGAGTGCACGTGAGCGGTGTGTGGTGATGGGCGTGCTGGTGATGGAGGCGGTGGCTGAGGATGTAGTGCATGCAGGTGTGAGTGGAGACTAGACTGGGAGGGAGGAGGGGGACACAGTGGAAGCTGTGGATGTTGCTGTGTCTGCATGGGTATGTTGCTTGTGTGAGTGCCTGTGGGATGTGTGGTGCTTATGTTTGGCATGTCCACTCTTGTGTGTTGATTGTGCATGCTGGTCTGATGGTGTGCTTGGGATAGGCTGAGGTACAGGGGACTGGGTCTGGGTGAAGGAAGTTGGAGGGGGGAAGTTGAACACAGGGACAATGGCTGCCATTGGTGATGAGGCCAGAGCCTGAAATGCTCTCTGTTGGGCTGCCTGCCCAGAATAAATGCCCTCCAGGTATGCATTTGTTTGTTGCAAATGCCTCAACACCCTTGATGGCATTCACAATAGTAGATTGCCCAACAGTGAGGGATCTCAGGAGGGCAATAGCCTCCTCACTGAGGGCAGCAGGGCCGACTAGGGCAGGGCCTGAGGTGCCTGGGCCGAAGGAGATGCCCACCCTCCTGGGTGAGCAGGCACGGGACACACGCTGAGGGGCTTCTGGGAGGGCAGTGCTGGTAAGGGGGTGGCGGCTGTACCTGTTAGAGTGGGCACAGAGGTGCCTGCCACCGCAAGGGAGCTCCCATCAGAGGAGGAGTTACTGTCACTGCTGTCTGCTCCTATCCCTGCCGTGGAGCTCCCCTCGCCCTCTGTCCGACTGGTGGCTTCAGACTCCGTTGTGTCACCCTCCAGGGCCAAGTGGGTTGCAGCTCCCTCCTGCTCGGATGACAATGCTCCTCCGCATGATGATGCTATTGCACACAATAACAGGGAGACCACAAAAAGGGGAGGAAAGACAGAAGAAAGATATGTTCAGTGCATGCAACACCCCTCCTGTTGGCGGACACAACACACATGGAGCAGCCCTTGCACTACGCCGTGCACTAACAGTTCCTAGAAATTTCACCTGACTATGTGGTACAAGGCCTAACACCAATTGCTGCACACCTGGAAATCACTGGAGCCTGACTAGATGTAGATGGCTCTTACCACTGTTGGGGTTGGGGTGCCACATATCCTGCCTCACAAGGGACCTTGCCTACAAACTTCACCCTGGCCTAGGGGAACCCACTGCCCACCTCCCCCACTCAAACACCTTGTAATGCTGAATGAGAGTGTACTCACCCCCTTGTGGCTGCTGTGATGCCCTCAAGTGCCCAACCAACTCTGGATACGCCACTGCCAGGATCCGGAACATCAGGGGGGGTCATGGTGCGACGGGCACCCCTCCCACGTTGGGAGGCCATCCCCAGCCGGGCCTCTGCTGTCTTCTTGCTCCAGCAGCGCCAGTCCTCCGATATTTTTCTGGCAGTGGGTGCTCCGTCTGTGGTAGACCCCCAGGGTCCGGACGTCCTTGGCGATGGAACACCAAATACCCTTCTTCTGGTGGGCGCTGACCTAGAGAAATGGTACAGGGGGAAATGGAAATTACTTACCCTTACAGACCGTCATACTTATTGCCCCCAGTTCCCCCCCTTGCCCTGACGCACATACACTCCCCATCCGCACATCCGCCTCAGCCCCCCATGTATCTTCCATCCACAGACACATGAGCCATCATCGCTTCCAGACTGAGGTCACAGCAGCACTTGTAGTGTAGGTCCTCTCCTGTTGAAGGTCAGGTATCAAGTAAGTGAACAGACAGAAAATGTCTGTCACGTCCGCGGCGGTGCGTACTGTCACCGCCGGCGTACATCGTTATTGGCTCCTGGGACCCATAGGGCCAAATGTTCACCAATGCTGAATTGAGCCGCGGTCTTCGACCGCCCATCGCGACAGTGTAGAACGCCAGCGCAGTTACCTCATATCCCCTTGTCCCAGCTTACAGGTCAGGCAGCCGCCATTTCAGGAGGCCACATGAGATGGATGTTAACTGCGCCACACTTAGGCCGGGAATATAGACAGCTACCGGCACATTGCGGATTAATTACGTTTCTGAAAATAAAACATTGTGATACCTCAGTTTTGGATGACTCTCTGCTCGCTATTCTCCTCCATAGGGCACGTCCGCTGGGGCAGGTGATGAAATGGCGCCATCCTCCGGTGTACAGGCCCCTGGTGGACCTGTTGACAATGGAAGAGAGACACATTCTGGTCACATACAGACTTGATTGTGCAACAATCCAGTAACTGTGTGCCCAGTTGGAGCCGGACCTGATGTCAGCTATCTGCCATCCCACAGGAATCCCCCCTCTAGCGCATGTCCTGTCAGTACTCATTTCCTGGCCAGTGGGTCTTTTCAAACAGTGGCCATGGCATCAGGGATGTCCCAGCCAATGTCCTCTAACGTGTTGTCCAGAGTGTTATCTGCCCTGCCGAAACACATGCGCAGCTACATGGTTTTCCCTCAGGTGGAGGATTTGCCCTCAGTGAAAGGTGACTTCTATGCTCTGGGACATATCCCCAACATGATTGGTGCCATTGATGGGACACATGTGGCGTTTGTCGCCCCCCCGCAGACATGAACAAGTGTGCAGAAACCGGACGAGCTACCATTCGATGAATGTGCAGACTATGTGTTTGGATGACCAGTACATCTCCCATGTCAATGGCAAGTATCCTGGCTCTGTGCATGATGCTTACAATTTGAGGAATAGCAGCATCCCTTATGTGATGGGCCAACTCCAGAGGCACCGTGTGTGGCTAATAAGTGAGGTCAAGGTCCCACTACAATTGACATAGGTGTCTGGGTATGGTGTTGTCCCTAAGGGTTAGTGTGTGTCTAACAGTTGTCCCTCGCCATTTGCAGGTGACTCTGGTTACCCCAACCTGTCATGGCTACTGACCCCAGTGAGGAATCCCAGGACAAGGGCAGAGGAACGCTACAATGAGGCACATGGGTGAACTAGGAGGGTGATCGAGCACACCTTCGGCCTCCTTAAAGCCAGATTCTGGTGCCGACATTTGACAGGTGGATCCCTCTACTACTCACTGAAGGTGTGACAGATAATCGTGGCCTGCTGTATGCTGCACAACCTGGCTTTGCGATGCCAGGTGCCTTTTTTGCAGGAAGATGGGCCAGATGGTGGTCTTGTGGCAGCTGTGGAGCCTGTGGACAGTGAAGAAGAGGAGGAAGAAGAGGATATCAACAACCGAAACAACATCATCAGGCAATACTTCCAGTGAGACACAGGTAAGAAGATGCCACTGCCTACCACAACTCATTCTATTGTTGGAACTATCATAAGTGTGTCATTTTCATTTAGTATATGGACCCTGACTTGTCACTTTGACTTTTCATTTCACAGATTTGTGTCCCACTTTGTGCCCTCTGCTACGTTTACTGCTGGCCTGCAGCTGTGTTACATTGGTATGTGAACAAGTAAATTGACATTGCTATATTCCATAGTTAGTCTGTCCTTTCACAAATGTGAAATTGCAATGACTCCAGATTGTTTTGTGATTGAAGTGTGTTTCTTTCTGTGCAAATAAGTGGAGGAGGTTGTAAAATGGGCTTGGGGATGGTGGAGAAATGTCCATGGCAGAGTCCAGTCTATTTGTTTCACAGGTGCATTGTCCAAAGGGGCATAGCAAGTGGAGCAATGGCAGTTCAAGGATGGACAGGGTGACATAGTGGGACAGAAGGGTGACATTCAGGGGGGTCTCATTTCCTGGCGGGGGTCTTGGCATTGTTCTCTGTCTTGTTCCTGGATCTCAGGGACCGTTTGCGGGGTGGTTCTCCATCTGCAGGGGGTGGGGGGCTGGTGTCCTGTTCCTGTGGTGGTGCCTCCTGTCCACTAGCGCTGGCGGAGGTAGAATGTGGTTAATCGTCCAGGCTAGTGTCAGAGGCCCCTTGTTGTGCCACTTTGTCCCTCCTGGTGTTGGCGAGGTCTGCCAGCACCCCTGCAATGGTGACCAGGGTGGTGTTAATGGACTTCAAGTCCTCCCTAATCGCAAGGTAGTGTTCCTCCTGCAGCCGCTGGGTCTGTACCGTTGCCATCGTCTCCTGGGAATGATGGTAAGCTCCCATGATGTTGGAGAGTGCCTCATGGAGACTGGGTTCCCAGGGCCTGTCTTCCCCCAATCGCACAACAGTCCTCCCAGCTTCCCTGTTATCCTGTGCCTCTGTCCCCTGAACCGTGTGCCCACTGCCACTGCCCCCAGGTCCCTGATTTTCTTAGGTTGGTGGGTTTGCCTGGGTTCCCTGTAGTGGTGGACACACAGCTGATTGACGTGTCCTGGGGACAGAGGGATGGGCCCGCTGGGTGGATGATGTGGTGGTGTTTACTGAGGGTGGAGGCTCTGTGGTAGTTTGTGACATTGTCAGGGGGACCGACTGTCCCGAGGTCCCGGCCAGGGCTGGTCATCTTGATCCAGCCGTGCAGAGCTGCTGTCATCACTGTGGGCCTCTTCTGTGGGGGGGACTGGATATGTCTGGCACCTCCTGTCCGGTGACGTTGGGTACAGGTCCTGTTGTGGTGTAAATGCATAATTATTGTATGTGTCATCATTTACAATGGGTGGTTGACACTGTACTCCAGTGTTTGCATTATTGGCTTGGTCCTTGTGTGATTGGTGTTTTGGGGGCATGAGTGTGTCTCTGTAGTGGACTTGCTTGGGTAATGGGTGTCCATGCATTGGTGTTACATGTAGGGCTTGGTTTTGGGATGTGTGCCTTGTGTTAGTGGGGTATCTGTGGGTTGTTGGGGTGATGGGTGTGAGGGTAAGGGTGGGAGTATGTGATGGCATGCAGTTAGGGTGTGGGGGATATAGTTGTAAAGATTTGCCTTACCAGAGTCCAGTCCTCCTGCTACTCTTGCGAGGCCCTCAGGATGCAGTATAGCCAAGACTTGCTCCTCTCATTTTAGTTGTGGGGGAGGAGGAGGGGGTCCACTGCCAGTCCTCTGTACAGCAATCTGGTGTCTGGAGAACACGAAACGCACCTTCCCCCATAGGTCGTTCCACCTCTTCCTGATGTCATCCCTAGTTCTTGGATGCTGTCCCACTGCATTGACCCTGTCAACGATTCTGCGCCATAGCTCCATCTCCCTTGCAATGGATGTCAGCTGCACCTGTGATCCGAATAGCTGTGGCTTTACCCGGACAATTTCCTCCACCATGACCCTGAGCTCCTCCTCAGAGAACCTGGGGTGTCGTTGAGGTGCCATGATGTGGTGTGAGTGATGTGTGAGGTGGTGTCTGTTGTGATGTGTGAGGGGGTGTGTTGGTGTGTTGTTTGAGGTGCGTGGATGTTGTGTAACTGATGGTGTTGTGTGTCTGTGGATGATGGTGTTTTTGGTAGTGTATCTCTCTGGCGTGGTTTCAAAATTCTGGTAATGGTTTGTGGGTGATGTGGGTGTGTTTTATATTGGATTGGGTGTGTGGGAGTGGTGTATGTATGTGTATCAGGTGTGTGTATTTCGAATTGTCCAATATGGTTGTGTTTTGTAAATGTGTGTGTATTTTGAGCGCGGTGGTGTGTACCGCCAATGATTCACCGTGGTTGAAAGACCGCTGCATTGATTTGTGGGTAGTGATAGTGTGGACGTATTCCTGTTGCAGTGACGGTGTCGGTTTTGTTATCGCCAGTTTATCACCGACCTTTTGGAGTGGCGGACTTGTGTGGGTGTCTGTATTGTGGCGGATTCTGAGCTGTGGGTCGTAATACCTGTAGCGGAATTCTGCGGCCACATAGGTATGTTGGTGGTTTTCTGCACGGCGGTAAGCAGGATATACCACCAGGGTTGTAATGAAGGCCAGTGTTTTGCTTGTGATGAGTGTAATCTGCTGTGAATTCACTTTCATTATGAACAAAAAGATAATATGATGAACAGTCAAACAATATTAAAGAACATTTAGATCACAAAACAAAAATATTAGCAAAGGGATAATTTTATCACTGCCAGGCTGCTCAAGTCAATAAAATCATTGGGGCCTAGTCTCAAACTGCATTTTGTAGTACATCAAGTAGTACTAGAGTACCATGACTCATATACCACAAAATGTAGTTGTATATTTTTCAATGTGGAATCTCCCCTACACTTCAGTAGTGAATTTGATACAGAGAGGGAATGGAAAAAGAGGACTACTTACTGCAAAATGGGAGGGATTTAGTTTAAATTTAGGATGGGCAGACTATCGCAAACACCCATCCACAAAAGAGTAAGTCCATTGCTACTAACAAATAAACCTTTAAAATTGACAAAAATTTAGTAAATTCAGCAACGTGTGGCCACTGCAAAATGGTGCTGCAATACACTCCCATAGAAACCTACGGAGGTGGAGACTTGTACAATACCACTACTAGTACACTATTTCATATTTTTTTTTAAATGAAGCACTGCTTGAATTTAAACTTCACTGGTAACTAAAGTGTGCATGTTGGAAATTGAGCTATTACTTATGTGGCCTTCACAAGTAATAGTTACTCAATTGTCCTCAGTGGGAATCAAACACCCCATTGTGGCACTTGACTCTCACATGGTAGTGAGGCGGTGCAGTCTAATGCCTACTCCAGGGACGTAGTATGACTAGTAAACGCCAGTCACTGGCACACAATAATAACAATAAATAAAAGATTGTCAAGTCAGTATCTTTTTTGTTTAGAAAAAAGAGGAGTACATTTATTACACACACTTTACTAAATGTTACTCAATAATTTACAAATATATACAATGGCTGATGGAACATACCATAGATGATGATGTGTAATCACTGGCGACCCCTAGAGGGGTCACCCAAGACATATCAAGTGAGTGTTAACAGGCATTTTGTAATAACCACATTACTGTGGCATGATTCATTAGCATTATGATAATAATGAATCAATAAAACATTTGTAATCTTTGTGGAAACCCAATAAAGCATTTATAAGCATTAAACCTTGTGTTTGTGAGTTTATTTCATATTTATGCATCAAACTGTAATGATATAAACAGCCTCTAGAGGGCACCACAGTGAAAAGGCATTGCATAGCAATCAGCCCGTAGAGCGTATCCACCGGTTCAGTATATTGTAAATTTTTAGACCTTCCAGGGCTTTTGAAATGTTACCATACACAAATCCCCTAAAGGGCATCACATTCCCAGTTGTAGAGCAAAAGCTCTGGTCATGGGAGAGCCTAAAAATGCATCTCAAAGCAAGAAAGGTTATGATTTTGGCTTCTCCAACTTAGGTTAAGGACGTAGAAGATGACCTGAAAAGCAAGGTCACATTCTGCCCACTGTCCTGGGACTGCCACAGGCAGAGATATGGGTGAATATACACTCTAAATAAAAGGCTTGCAGAGCATTATTGGGCAAATGTATAGGAAGCAGTGAATTTTATAGTGGCAGTTCTCACACTGTGCCGGGTAGAGCCACACTTCATGTTTTCCTTTTGTTTTCAGTTTTCCAATCGGCCTTGAAACACACTTTTCTTTTCTTTGGGGTGCCTGGTCATACCTCATTTGGAGTGCAGCTTGGGAAGCCCACCCCTGGCTGCCTACGCCAAACTCTAGCACTGGCAACATGATCATGTCGCTGACACAAGAGAGGGCAGTCTTCCTTTGTGTCTGCCTGCTCCTGTGGGAAGACAGTTGTTTCTGTGGCCACCTCCCACTCCCCACAAACATGAGCATGAACTTCTCCTATCTTCCATGTGCACAGACCTCCTGTGAGGAGAGTGCAATTGTTCTTCCCCCATCCTTAGAAGATTGGCAGTCTTAAAGTTGGGGATGGGATCATTGGCCCTGCTGTATACATTTGCCCAGGATATTGGGTCCCCAGGTGAAGTAGGGACATAGGAGGGACCCGATGTATTCCCTATCCTCTGTAAAGGCTCCACAGCTTCTTGCTATAATTCTCAGGGCCTGGGTCCATCCCAGGGGAATCTGTTCCACCCTCGGAGCCCATGGAGCTCCTCTGCCATCATGATCAACTAGGTCAAAGGTCAACAAAACATTAGAATGCGATAACTCGGACCCTGTTAGGCAGATTTGGATGATATTGGGCTCATTTTTACTCCTGGTGGCAAACTCTAGCCACCAAGGACAGTTGCAACAACTCTCCTCATCTCCACAGTGGTGCAGTCCTCAAGCAGCTGGTCCTCCTGGTTCATTGCTCCAGTTCTCCTTTGTGACTCAGTTTGGTGGGCAGAGAAAAATCTAGGGCTTCACTCAACTGGTCCGCAGGAGGAGTAAGGGGACCAACCAGCCTCACTGGCCCTTGGAAAGACTCACTGGTCCTGGGGTCAATTGGACAGTCCTGGATCCTGAGTTGAGGTCCTGGGGTTCCTCCTTCCAGTTCTCAAAGGCAGTTCCATGATCCAGCAGCAAAGTTAGAAGAAATTTGCAGGCAAGAGAACACCTTCCCCTTGTGTGAGTTTATAAAGGCGAAAGGAAGGTTTCAGAAGGCAGGCACCCCTTCCCCATGTTGGGGTGCCACGTCACCTCTTGACCCTGTCCCAACCCTCCTGTACAGCATGTTGGGACAATCCAAAATGGAGTCATCCTAGAGCCACTGGTCACATCAACTCATGACAAAAGTACCCCACGTACAGCCCCCACATGTGTCTGCACACATGTTCATGTGTAATCAGCCAAGGGTCCCTTACCCTGGCTGCATTGAAGTGCCCTTAGCTAAAAAGGCAGACACTGGTGGTAAACATGCAGTCAGGGTGTGAGTGAGACACCAGTAGTGAGACTCACCCACAGTAAAGTCCAAAAACCAGGTGATCTGCAAAGCAACAAAAATCAAGACCTACTGCAAGGACAGAATCCCGGTGAACCATTTAACCTCTACCATAGTGAATCAAACTTTTCTCCATTAATACACTATTTCTATTTCATACATGCAAACATGTACATATAGTCAGTCTATGCTGTGTATGTTTGTGCGGCCTATTCCTATGTACTTTGTTTTCTAAAATGATCTAGCAGTTTACAGAGTAGTTTGTCCCTGTTTGAGGGAAATTACACTCAGAAATGAATAACAAGAAGTAGTAAACTTTCTATAACATGCGGACGTAAACGTACATGTGGTGATTTGCTCATGTGTTAAATTAACCTTTGTGGATAGGCCCAGTAGAGTTACTCATGTGCAGATCTACGACTGTATCTAAGGTAAATTCAAACAGGTCAAACCTGAAAAAATATATTGGAGAATAGGCCTGTAAAAATGGCACAACGTGAAGAATTGGGTGTGTTGAAAATTACTACACATGATATGCCTATTTTTTCTGTTTAAAACATACAACAGGAAACTTTTACTACACGTGGTAAATACCTAACAATTGAGTCATGTTTTTTGCTGCATGGGGTAAATACAGCACTGTAATTAGACAAACTCATAATGATGGCCTAAGTGCCCAACTGACGTGTGAGGCTCTCCTCATAGAAAATATAACAGATGTGGAAGTGGAGGTTTTCACCCTTAGGTTTGTATATTGCATGTTATAGTAAGTAGTTCTACTGTAGTACTACCTTACATACTACTAAATGCAGCATGTGAAGCAGACCCTCTATGTTTATATTTAGCTTTGTAAATTAGGCGCTGAGAGGTCACATCGACTCAAGCCAGGGCCACATGTGTTGCATCCTAATTCTGAGCTAAAACTCTTTCATAGTAGTCTGGATCACTGAGCTAGAAGTTGTGATGTAGACAAATCGTAGATGAAATCCTATGACTGATATTTCTCGCATAACCAATGCTACTGTACGTTCGAGAAAACAGCAAGTTTAAGAGACAGCATAGGGAGAGTGAGCTCATCAGCAATTTATTGGAATTAGTGAATGTAGTCCTCAAGCTCAAAAATGACTTTAAAACTTTTTCTCTAAAGTTGGATTATTTTTTCTCATTTACTCTTCACCTTTTGTTTAAATTCACCTTACATTTATTATACTCCTATTCTTTGGTGAAACTCATTTGATCTTCTGAATATAATTGCTCCTTACCAGTGGTTTTTTATTATGTAATGTGCAATGAGGATTTAACAAGAAAAGTAAAGGTTTAAGGCAGGCAGTCAATTGCATCTCAAAGTATACCTAAATGTCAAAGTTGCTGCTAACTGAAAGTAGAGATGACATTCTGATTTGTCCACATTTGAGCAAATCTGAAAAAGCCTTACTTTTATTTTTCGGTGCAAAAATAAAATAGACATTTTCTTTACCTGAGAGCGATCTCAGGGTTATTTAAAAAGGGAGTTGGGATGAGAAGACATTTTGATCTCTAGGGTCAAATATGTAAAATGTCTATTCTTATTTTGTGTCAAATCATAAGTAAAGGAATTATGTTCTCGACCTTCAGCTAGAAATATTAAAAGCAGTCTTATAGAAATAAAGTTGTCTGCTATCCTGCAGGTTAAGGAAGTGTGCAAAATCAATTATCTCTTGCCAAAAAGGGCTAGATATAAAGAATGCTATGTGCTGGAATTGCAATACCTTTGCAAAGCAGATGCAATGCATTATGCGGTGAGTCCCATTGACGAGGCTACTTCAGTGCTCCCACGTATCCTGTAGGTTGTAGCACACCCATCCAATAGCGGAATGGGAAGAAACCCAATGATGAAGCATGCCACCAAGGGGTAACCCTGGTGGGTGAGGGTTTTTCTAACAGGAAAATCCTTTTTCCTGTCCATCCTGTGGTAGTTATTTTAGCTGGTGCTCTTTTGTAATGTTGTGTGGTACATGGACATTTCCCATACAACCATCCATGGGATTTGATGCAAATCCCTATCTCCAAGCATTCATAGATAGGGATTTGCGCCTAAATCGAATGCATCCTCGAGGCAGGTGTAACAAAAATGTTTCCATTTCTCCTCAGTTTTGCTACTTTGCCTGCCTGAATTCTACAGCACACTGTACTATTTCTTGCAGATTGCATACCCTTGCATTATGGAGCAAGGGTTTGTGCATGGCTCACGGCAGCCTAAAGTGCCCCAGTGCAGAAAAGGAGGAAAGAAGCACCATATCTAAAACTGTTCTTCTGCTCTCTTCATCTCATGCCACGTGTAAGGAAATTACACATTTATACGTTCACCCCCACATTTTTAGACTGATGCTGCTGGTTTTCCAACTCTGAAAGTGCACTGAGGCCTGCCAACCTGACCTCAGTGCCAGTGTTCTAACCCATTACAAAGTATTTGTCGAATTGGCTATAGCCAATCTGCAAGTGCTGGTCAGTGGCGTAACGAAACCTGATGGAGTCTCCCTGCAAAGTAGCTTTAGGGGGGGCCCCCTCCCCCTGGGCCTGGGCCTGTGCTGAGGGGGCATCTGGAGCTCAGAGCGTCCTCACCACAGGGGCTGTAGGGGCCTTTGTTACACTGCTGTATGGATGGAAATACTAGTTCTGGAAGCATGTCACCTTTAAGAGGGACTCTTAAATTGGCATTTGATTTGGAGCCAAGGGAGAATCTCTGGAGGGTGTTATAATCATATAGGATTCTGGATGATCTTCTATGGATACCAAGAACACTCCATACTAACACGTATACTAGAGTAAGGTGGTACATGGAAGATGATCTTATAGATAGGATTCCTATTAATTGGTAGTGGAAAACAGGGATGTGTACTTCCCACTCACACCTTTTAGTCTCTAAATTAATGGGTCAGTTAATTGTTTATCTAAATATAAACATGATGCACCTAGGATGGATGGAGCTTGTACCCCCATAATAATGTTTGCGGATGACACTACTAATCTGAAGAACCCCTATGGGCCAGTGTTTATATGGCTAGTTTGACTTTGCCATTTACACCAATGATGAAACCACTGATCCCCTTAGCCTTATATATGTCTCCTCTAAGGAAGGCCTATAGAGCCCTATGGCAGGGAGTGATATATTGTTAAGTAAGATCGTTTTCGAATGTCTTAACAGCAACAATTCAAAACTGTCATTTTGCTGAGGACAAAGGTATTAACCCCATTGGCTAACACAATGTTACCACTTGGCACTCCATACTGAATGGGTCTAGCTAACTGGGTACTAAAGGTGATAAATTAATCATAGCATTAAACCTGATCTAATGCCCAGGGCAAAGTTAATGTCACAATTAAATCTGTAACTTTTAGAAAGGTGCTCCTCTGTGATCCAGCTAGTCCAGTGGCCTCACAAAGGCTCTGGCTTACAGACAGATTTTTGCCCACCCGGGGAAGACGTGTGAACAACTCCCAGGCTTACGAAAAAAGGCAGAGTGAGGTGCTACCTCCTTTACAAGGAAGGCCACTCTAGGTTTTAGCCCAAAAGGCGAGCTTCAAAGTAGAAGCTACCTTTGAAGGGGAAATGGTGATAACACTTCCAAGCAGGCTGTCTTTTGTTCATGTAGACAAGTTGGAGACTGTGACAGAGAAGAAAATCCAGCGCCCAAACCAGTTTTCCCCTGGATGTGTAGTTCTCAGGTAGCCAAACCTCCAGGGTTAGCTATTAAGTTCCTGGAGACCGAAGAGGGGTCTGACCTCTTCAGAGTTGCTATATTACGGCACTCTAGGATAGCAAGATGCAATACTTTACATGAAACACATCAGATGAGGAGACCCAGTAGCCCATTGGCTAGTGACTATGTGGTTCCTGCAGGGCATGTTCCTAGGATAAATGTGGCAGCCCTGGCATCCTGCCCCTCAGATCACTTTTAAATTGGAGAAGGGCTGAAGAAAGACTGCTCTGCTGCCCTTCAAACTGCATGAAGAGAGGCTGCACCATTGGAAGGACTGCACCTGGTGCACTATAGGCTATTGAAGTGTGGACTGGCTGGTGGCTTGTAGCTCAAAGTTCACAGCCTCAGATCAAGGCAGTGACTCAAAGGATCAGCTAGCTGATGCCCTAGAACCACTTCCAGGGGAAACAAGAGCCGCAAAAGGCCAAACCGGCAAGTTGGTAGCCACTGCAGACATTTTGCCTCTACCTGCTGCCAGGCGTCCAAGTGACTGATCCTCAATGGCCAAACTTTGCACCGAGTCTGCTGGACCCGCGAGTGCCACTATCCCCCCACCAAAGGATTTTGCCCCAGCCACAGTGGAAGAAGACAAGAAGCCCAGCATTGGCTGGAAAGCTACCACATCAAAGAGGACTTAGTGGGATCCCGACATCTGTGGCTGAAGTCACCCCACATTACCTGTGGACTGCCGCCTCACCACAAATGCACCCCCGTCGGCCACACCTCAACCAGACCAGCCTAAGGCATTTTTCATTGCAACTTAAAAATGCTCTGGTGGCCAGGTAACTGTCCCAAAGTATCCGTTCTGCTCCCCTAGACATCCATATTGTCAGATCTGGTCACTGAAGCCAGGCAAGAGTATTGGAACTAACTAAACTTTTTTTAACAAATGCTTGTTTGCAGTTACATTTAATAATATTAATATCTTCTAAAATCAATATCTCTGGGACTCTCCAGTGTACTTTGTGCCTCAAGATCTCTAAAAATTCATAAAAATATACTCTATATTTTGTTGTGTGACTCTCGTATTCCATTGTCTGGTATTGTTTACACTAAGTTCCTTTGTACAAGCCTTGCTGCTCGAATGCCATCGCTAATTGAGCTTAAGGTTGTTCAAACTAGACTGACTGAACCAAAAACAGTTTTTGAGTGTGTATGGCATGAAAAGGCCCCACAGCCATATCATATAATACACCCAAATCCTCTCATTGTGTCGCATGAATGTTTTGTAAATCTGGGCCAGAAGTGTGATCTTGTGTAAAGCTATTGCTTAATTTGATCTGGTTGTCGCAGCTGGAGCATAACAGCCTCATTTTTGTAGACTGGCACTTATTTTCCTCAACACAAAAGCAATTAAAAAGGTGGGACAATAGACCTACAAGAGTGAGCTAAAAGGGAATGGAATGTCTGGTGATGAGTTAAAGAAGTGTGAGATGGAGCCAAGACTACACAGCCTTGATATTTGGCACACCAACATTGAATAGGGCTGGTAGCCCAGCCATTATTCTTTTACAAATTGAGCACTGCCATAAACTGTTGTCCAGGTCAGTGATTCCTCTGTCTGCACACAATGTGCTGTGCAAGCCTCCACTCAGTCACAAAAAACAGAGCCCAAAGGGGTGAAGCCAAAGCAGTTTTTCCAAACACAAGCCAAGCAGGAGTGAAATCACATGCCCTTTGACCTACATGGACATTATATACTACTACCTTATTCCTTAGTTTTCCACTTACCTGCCTCGTTTTTTCTACTGAGGGGTTATCAGAGGGTAGTGTTAGCTTTTTTTAAATACAAATTGCACATTTATTGAAAAATTGGGACCTACTAGTGGTAGGCACAGTTTCCAGATGTTCTTGATTTTCTAAGCACTGCATAGTTAAACACTGTCTTGCCTGCCTTCCCTCATACCTGCCGGTGGTCTATGGGAAGGTTTATCTGCCCACCTTCATATCCTGCTGGTTTATCCTCACCATCTAAACTTTCTGTACAATAGTTGGTTGATGAGGAGGCAGGACTTTCTGCATCCACTTCCATCATTTCCTCTTCCAAGAATAAAGATGTCATCAAGAAGGAAATGCATAAGGGTAAGCGGACTGCTCTCATTAAATAAAGGTGGACACCGGGGTTTGGTAACTAGGTCTGTATGGTGGGCAGTACTTTGAATGGGTGGGCATGAGTGGGAGAGCAGGATGAAGACATGTCAGGAAACAAGCCTAGAGGGTATGTTGTGCCACACACGCTGTGTGTAGGCCAGTGTTAGACCTGACAGTCTTAGGGTGGTCACCCCAAACTTTTTGCCTGCCTCCCTCCACTTTTTAGATACTGTTTTTGCTGGTTTTAAGACTCTGCGTACTTTACCACTGCTAACCAGTCCTAAAGTGCATATGCTCTCTCCCTTTAAACATGGTAACATTGGATCATACCCATTGGATCATACCCAATTGGACTATTTAATTTACTTAAGTCCCTAGTAAAGTGCACTATATGTGCCAAGGCCTGTAGATTAAATGCTACTAGTGGGCCTGCAGCACTGATCGTGCCACCCACTTCAGTAGCCCCTTACCCTTGTCTCAGGCCTGCAATTGCAAGGCCTGTGTGCAGTTTCACTGCCAATTCAACTTGCCATTTAAAAGTACTTGCCAAGCCTTAAACTCCCTTTTTTCTACATATGACACCCCTCTAGTATGCCCTAGGTAACCAATAGGGCAGAGTGCTGTGTAGGCAAAATGCAGGACATGTACCTATGTAGTTTACATGGCCTGGTAGTGAAAAACTCCTAAATTCGTTTTTACACTGCTGTGAGGCCTGCTCCCTTCATAGGCTAACATTGGGGCTGCCCTCATACATTGGATGAGTGGTAGCTGCTGATCTCAAAGGAGTAGGAAGGTCATGTTTAGTATGGCCAAAATGGTGATATAAAACCCTGCTGACTGAAGTTGGATTTAATATTACTATTTTAGAAATGCCACTTTTAGAAAGTGAGCATTTCTCTGCACTTAAATCTTTCTGTGCCTTACAATCCACGTCTGGCTGGGCTTAGTTGACAGCTCCTTGTGCATTCCCTCAGACACACCCCAAACACAGGATACTCAGCTTCACTTGCATACAGAGAACTGTGGCACAATGGTTAGAGAGGTAGACCCTGATGCAGACATCTGGCCATGAACCAGGGTTCAATTCCTACCTCAGTGGTTCTTGGGCTCAATTTCCCTGGACAGGATATTTCTCACCTCTGTGCCTAATCTAATTCATGGGTCTCACTTTGCAACTCTGGGCAATAGCTTGCTTAATCTCCACAATGGCCCCAACACAGCTGGGATGGGTGGCTTCACCTTGGGGGTTGCCCAGGAGACTGCACCTCACAGGGAAAAAGCCAGAAGGGGTTCCATGGCGGTATGCGCTCAGTGCCTCTACCTTAGGGTCAGAGTGAGCTTTACAAGTACGAATTTACTTTTTTACATAATCTGCATTTTGAATGGGTCTTCCTGGGCTGGGAGGGTGGAGGGCCTGCTCTCACACAAAGGAATGCCACACCCCCTCCTGGGACCCTGGCAGACAGGATTGAACTGAAAGGGAACCTGGTGCACTTCTAAGCCACTCTTTGAAGTCTCCCCCACTTCAAAGGCACATTTGGGTAAATAAACAGGTCCTCTCCTCCTTCCAACTCAGCCACTTCCTGGAGAAGAAACTTGTAACCAGAACCTGCATCCTGCCAGGAAGAACTGCCTGGCTGCCCAAAGGACTCCCCTGACTACTTTCTGTGAAGGACTGCTGCCTTGCTGTTCTCTGGTTGAAATGAAGTGCTCTCCAACGGCTTGGATAGAGCTTGCCTCCTGTTCCCTGAAGACTCAGGACCAAACAGACTTCATCGCTTCAAGAAGGACTCCTTGTGCTGTGAAATTCTATGCACAGCCTATCAGAAACGACGCACAGCCTGCACCGCGGTGAAAATTTCACTGCACGCCGATCCGGAACGACGCAGCCTGACTTTGCAACGAGAAGATTTACTCAGCGCCAGCGTAGCGACTGGAAAATTGATGCATGGCCCACGGGAACTACGCAGCCCGACTTCCAGAGAGGAATCTACGCAGCGCCTGCCGTGCAGTCGAAAATTCGATGCAACGCCCACTGAATTGACGTAGCTCCTGTGACATGGTCTTGCCAGTGCAGGAAACCCACGCATCGTCCCCGGGGCATCTGAAAACCTCGCAACCTGAAGAGGGTCGATGCACAGCCGTCCCTGCATGGAAATTAAATGACGCATTGCTGTGTGCAGCCTGAGAAATCAACGCACACCCCTTTGTCTCCACGCTTCTCCTCCTCTGCGGCCCTTTGTGGAGATTTTTCACGTGAACAAGGTACTTTGTGCTTGAAAGAGACTTTGTTTGATTCTAAAAGACTTAAGCCACTTTATATCACTTTTCTGTGATATCTCTACATTTACTTTTTGCATCTTTGATCGTTTTGACCTGCATTTATCCAGATAAATATTATATATTTTCCTAAACACTGGTGTATTTTTGTGGTGCTATATGGTGTTGTATGATTTATTGCACAAATACTTTATACATTGCCTTCTAGGTTAAGCCTGACTGCTCAGTGCCAAGCTACCAGATGGTGGGCACATCATAATTTGGAGTGTGTCTCTTACCCTGAATAAAGTGAGGGTCCTTGCTTGGACAGGGGGGTAACCTGACTGCCAACCAAAGACCCCATTTCTAACAGCTAGGCCAAGACATATCTTTGGACAAGCAAATGAATCCTCTCTGGAGTTGGTTAGTGGTGCAGGGGGATATGGCAGTGCCTATATTTGCTGAATAATGACATGGCTACATCTTCAATCATTGTGGACGGACTCTCCATGGTCTTTGGATTTCACCATTACAAAATTTAGATTGTTGATTCCACTGTAGCTGGAGAAAAAGGAGTCCCTGTAATGGAGTCTTCCTATCAAGCAATATGCTTCTGTGATCATAACAATAGATGCCAAATATTTTATTTGTAGGATAAATGAGAGTTCAAGCCAAATGGTCTCTCGTAAGGAGTCATTGGTCTTCGAATTGGTGGGAATTGACAGCCCTCTAGAGAGCAATGTGTCACTTTCAGAACTGGGTGATGAGTAATCTGAAACAGACGTATCACTGAATGTTTGACAATGTTCAGCATTCTGTCCATCACTTGTTGTTTTTGCATTTGTCACCCTAAGTGGGAAGGGTATGCCCAGACGTGGGTCCCGTGCTTCCCATGCCACTGGATTCAAGCTAGCCTGGCTGATGAGGGGTGAAACCCCGAAACCGGTCCCAGGATGCTTGTTTCCAGTCCAGGGAAGACCTGGCCTAGCAGTTCGGGCTGGACTGTTCCCATGGGGAACATGGTCGAGACTGATTTGCATATGGCTGGGTCCAAACTGGAATGGCATGGGCAGCAAAAAAACGATGGATTTAGGCCCAGATCACTGTACTAGGGGTGAATGTTTGACAATGTTCAGCATTCCGTCCATCACTTGTTGTTTTTGCATTAATCTGAAACAGACAGCAGACTGGCTACTGAATGTATAAATGGTGAAGATACTGTAAATTGACTCCAAAATATCGATGTGGAACAATATTGAGGCCACAATATTGTGACAGCTATATATTGAGGAAGGATATCAAGGGTGATTAGAACCATTTTTCACAATAATATTGAAGTTAAAAATATTGACTAATAAAATCTCAGTATGTGATGACATGCTAGTATTTAATAACTTTTTTGTATAGTATTTACTTTGATTTTTTGTTAGCTTTATTGCTAGTAATATACATTAAAATGTGTTTTCTTGGGGTATTGAATAGGTAGTGTATTTTTAAAAAAAGGTATTTATTTAAACATTAATCATAAATGTTAATGAATCATTATTGTTTTTCATAATTGTATTCATGTCTAAATAATGATTTTACAGCATGGTGGCTTTTATCGACGATCAGAATGTGCAGTGCTCTAATAAATAAATATTAGATAATTAGATTTTTACAATGAAAATAAAAATGTTTCCAAATGTATTTGATAACATCAGCTTAAAATAAGTTAGAATGTTTCATTTTTGTTCATATTTTCAAAAAATCACATTAATGTTACATTAATAAAAAATAATTAACAAAATGTGAGTTTACTTTTTTGCGTAGATATTTTTAATACGTTTAAAAAAAAAAAATGTATAACTGGTTATACTCAAATCGCAATTACAAGCATCACAATTAACCCACTTTCATACCATAGCGTCTACTGTCTTGATCCCAGTGTCCTGAATGTATAGGATAAATAGTATGTGGAATAGGGATACCCATTTTAACAAAAATTCCAATTGCTATTCATGCTAGAATCCCGCAAGACCACACAGGTATGCTCTGGTGAGAGCCTGGTGGGACTGCACACCGTAAGCCCTGTACAGAAGATTTCACAGTCCATTCTCCTCAGACATCCATGCCTCCTTAAGTGGCAAACACCCTCTCACTTCAGACACCAAAGGCTAATACTCAGTTCACCAGGTTATTTCGGGGAGGCGATTTTTCAGGTGCAATTAAAGAGATGAGTGCACAGGATCCTACAACACACAGCCAAAGTCATGTAAAGACGTCTTAAAGCAGAGGATTAGGTAGCAAAGACCGTACTACACAGACCCTCACTAAGGTGGGAAAGTTTCTAGTATAAACACCCTAAGCCCTGTACTGAAGACTTCGCAGAGAGCCAACTCCTTTGAGAGATCCCCACCCCCTTAAGTGGCAAAGACACTACTAACTCCAACCTCACTGAGTTAGTAAAGCACCCATTATGCACACCCCAAGCTCTGTACCGAATATCTCACTGAGAGCTCACTCCTTTCAGCCCTAAGAGATTCTCAAGCCTTTTACTACACACATACCTTTGCCCTGTACCAGGCTATTGTCAGGATGGCGATCTCAAGGGTGCAATTAATGGGAAGTGATTGCACAGGCTCCTACAACACGCAGCCTACACCTTGTAAAGAAGTATTAATGTAGAGCCCACTCCATTCTGACACCTGCACCCCCTTAGGTGACAAGGACCCTACTGCACTAAGGTGAGAAAGTGCCTACTAAATGCAGTCTAAGCCATGTACAAAAGGGTTCATGAAGTGCCCACTCCTTTCAGAGATACACATCTCTTTAGGTGACACATAAGGCACTACTATGCACACTTTCACTAAGGTGGCAAACTGTCTACTATACACTAAGGTTTGGTAGAACTAGCAGAGCTGTACTCTGTGGAATTCTGTAGAATTACATAAAAACTCTGAGTGAATTCACAAAGTTCCAACCACACCTAATTTACAGTGCTACACTAGCGATCTCTGACCTTTTCTTTGTGAGTTGCTTACTAAGAAGACGCTCCTTTAATTGATGGCCCACCCAGCTATCAGTAAGTTGCTTTGCTGCCCTTGACAGCTTTCTGTCCGGAGTGAGCAGATGTTAATGGTGGCAGGAAAAGGGCACCCAGCTGTGCAGGTCCACAGCAGTGCTAAGGGCTCCATGACAGGCCTCTGTCTAGGAGTTAAGCTGGCTGAGGGACTCTCCGCTGCCAAGGACCACTGTCTGCTGGGGTGCTGCGATTCACATTGGAGTATGCTTCAAAATAACTTAATAAAACATTATAAAACTGTACATGTAGCTAGGAGAAATGGAACTCCTACCTCCAGACATTTCAAACTCGGATGCTCTATCCAAAATACAGACCTGACCATAGCAACCTTAACCAAGACCGTTTATTGAAACTTACTGAAAAAACATGTGAATCCAAGGTCATGTATTGGCCATGCTCAGGTGCATGCTCTAAACTAATTAAAAAAAAACACGATTAACAATTTAAAAAGAGTTCATATATGCACACAGCGAGTTAATGTATCTGATAACTCAGAGAGAAATCTTTAAGTCAGCCATATTCTAGAGCATAATTATATCTATTTTTAAGAGACACAATGCTGTTCTAAAATGTCCAAAAGCACTTTAAAACTGAACTGAGGGCACATGGGGATTCTGCAGACCTACGCTCACCAACCCTACCTCATGGGAAAATCTTCCCTTTCCTCATCAGCACATGGGTCTACAAGATCACCAAAGATTGATACTTCAAGGAGAACTCCCCAGAAAATGTGCTGTAACTCTGGGGTGTTGCTCCCCTCCATTTTACTTGCTCTGTTGTAGGGCCCAGGTCCAATGTGGTGAATAAGCACAATTGCCTACAGTAATAAACCCAAAACGTGTAACACCTAAAAAGAAAGAAAAAGGTCACTTCTATTTGTTAAGTGGTTTCTTCAAACTTTCTACAGGCAAAGAACATTCCACCACTACCATGAAAAGTAGTGCTGAATTATTGATTCTGCTTGTGCAGCAGCACAAAAGCAGGAGCAGTGGGAAGACGTGTAGTTCAGATTCCATGGCGGCTCCAGATGGGTGTCGCTTCTTGAAGGTGGGTGTCTCTTTTAAACTGTTGGTTTCCACCAGGGTTTCGTTGGTGGTGTGTGAGAAAGTAGCCTCTTTCTAGCCTTGTTACCCCCACTTTTGGCCTGTTTGTGAGTGTATGTCAGGATGTTTGTCACTGTTTTCACTGTCTCACTGGGATCCTGATGGCTAGGCCCCAGTGCTCATAGTGAAAACACTATGTTTTCAGTATGTTTGTTATGTGTCACTGGGACCCTGCTAGTCAGGGCCCCAGTGCTCATAAGGTTGTGGCCTATATGTATGTGTCACTGGGACCCTGTCACACAGGGCCCCAGTGCTCATAGGTGTGCATGTATATGTTCCCTGTGTGGTGCCTAACTGTCTCACTGAGGCTCTGCTAACCAGAACCTCAGTGGTTATGCTCTCTCATTACTTTCAAATTGTCACTAACAGGCTAGTGACCAATTTTACCAATTTACATTGGCTTACTGGAACACCCTTATAATTCCCTAGTATATGGTACTGAGGTACCCAGGGTATTGGGGTTCCAGGAGATCCCTATGGGCTGCAGCATTTCTTTTACCACCCATAGGGAGCTCTGACAATTCTTACACAGGCCTGCCACTGCAGCCTGAGTGAAATAACGTCCACGTTATTTCACAGCCATTTTACACTGCACTTAAGTAACTTATAAGTCACCTATATGTCTAACCTTTACCTGGTAAAGGTTAGGTGCAAAGTTACTTAGTGTGAGGGCACCCTGGCACTAGCCAAGGTGCCCCCACATTGTTCAGAGCCAATTCACTGAACTTTGTGAGTGCGGGGACACCATTACACGCGTGCACTACATATAGGTCACTACCTATATGTAGCTTCACCATGGTAACTCCGAATATGGCCATGTAACATGTCTATGATCATGGAATTGCCCCCTCTATACCATCCTGGCATAGTTGGCACAATCCCATGATCCCAGTGGTCTGTAGCACAGACCCTGGTACTGCCAAACTGCCCTTCCTGGGGTTTCACTGCAGCTGCTGCTGCTGCCAACCCCTCAGACAGGCAGCTGCCCTCATGGGGTCCAGCCAGGCCTGGCCCAGGATGGCAGAACAAAGAACTTCCTCTGAGAGAGGGTGTGACACCCTCTCCCTTTGGAAAATGGTGTGAAGGCAGGGGAGGAGTAGCCTCCCCCAGCCTCTGGAAATGCTTTGTTGGGCACAGATGTGCCCAATTCTGCATAAGCCAGTCTACACCGGTTCAGGGACCCCTTAGCCCCTGCTCTGGCGCGAAACTGGACAAAGGAAAGGGGAGTGACCACTCCCCTGACCTGCACCTCCCCTGGGAGGTGTCCAGAGCTCCTCCAGTGTGCTCCAGACCTCTGCCATCTTGGAAACAGAGGTGCTGCTGGCACACTGGACTGCTCTGAGTGGCCAGTGCCACCAGGTGACGTCAGAGACTCCTGCTGATAGGCTCCTTCAGGTGTTAGTAGCCTTTCCTCTCTCCTAGGTAGCCAAACCCTCTTTTCTGGCTATTTAGGGTCTCTGTCTCTGGGGAAACTTTAGATAACGAATGCATGAGCTCAGCCGAGTTCCTCTGCATCTCCCTCTTCACCTTCTGATAAGGAATCGACCGCTGACCGCGCTGGAAGCCTGCAAACCTGCAACATAGTAGCAAAGACGACTACTGCAACTCTGTAACGCTGATCCTGCCGCCTTCTCAACTGTTTTCCTGCTTGTGCATGCTGTGGGGGTAGTCTGCCTCCTCTCTGCACCAGAAGCTCCGAAGAAATCTCCCGTGGGTCGACGGAATCTTCCCCCTGCAACCGCAGGCACCAAAAAGCTGCATTACCGGTCCCTTGGGTCTCCTCTCAGCACGACGAGCGAGGTCCCTCGAATCCAGCGACGCTGTCCAAGTGAGCCCCACAGTCCAGTGACTCTTCAGCCCAAGTTTGGTGGAGGTAAGTCCTTGCCTCACCTCGCTGGGCTGCATTGCTGGGAACCGCGACTTTGCAGCTACTCCGGCCCCTGTGCACTTCCGGCGGAAATCCTTCATGCACAGCCAAGCCTGGGTCCACGGCACTCTAACCTGCATTGCCCGACTTTCTAAGTTGGTCTCCGGCGACGTGGGACTCCTTTGTGCAACTTCGGCGAGCACCGTTTCACGCATCCTCGTAGTGCCTGTTTCTGGCACTTCTCCGGGTGCTACCTGCTTCAGTGAGGGCTCCTTGTCTTGCTCGACGTCCCCTCTCTCTGCAGGTCCAATTTGCGACCTCCTGGTCCCTCCTGGGCCCCAGCAGCGTCCAAAAACGCCAAACGCACAATTTGCGTGTAGCAAGGCTTGTTGGCGTCCTTCCGGCGGGAAAACACTTCTGCACGACTTTCCAAGGCGAGAGGGATCTGTCCACCAAAGGAGAAGTCTCTAGCTCTTTTCGTTCTTGCAGAAACCTCAGCTTCTTCTGTCCAGTCGAAGCTTCTTTGCACCCGCAGCTGGCATTTCCTGGGCATCTGCCCATCTCCGACTTGCTTGTGACTTTTGGACTTGGTCCCCTTGTTCCACAGGTACCCTAGATTGGATATCCACAGTTGTTGCATTGCTGGTTTGTGTCTTTCCTGCATTATTCCTCTAACACGACTCTTTTGTCCTTAGGGGAACTTTAGTGCACTTTGCACTCACTTTTCAGGGTCTTGGGGAGGGTTATTTTTCTAACTCTCACTATTTTCTAATAGTCCCAGCGACCCTCTACAAGGTCACATAGGTTTGGGGTCCATTCGTGGTTCACATTCCACTTTTGGAGTATATGGTTTGTGTTGCCCCTATCCCTATGTTTCCCCATTGCATCCTATTGTAACTATACATTGTTTGCACTGTTTTCTAAGACTATACTGCATATTTTTGCTATTGTGTATATATATCTTGTGTATATTTCCTATCCTCTCACTGAGGGTACACTCTAAGATACTTTGGCATATTGTCATAAAAATAAAGTACCTTTATTTTTAGTATAACTGTGTATTGTGTTTTCTTATGATATTTTGCATATGACACTAAGTGGTACTGTAGTAGCTTCACACGTCTCCTAGTTCAGCCTAAGCTCCTCTGCTAAGCTACCATTATCTATCAGCCTAAGCTGCTAGACACCCTATACACTAATAAGGGATAACTGGGCCTGGTGCAAGTACCCCTTGGTACTCACTACAAGCCAGTCCAGCCTCCTACATGGTGCGACTGCGTCGGAAACCTTGGTGGTGTGGCTGTCCGGCTGTAACATCATCTCCAGCCTGAAGGTACCTCCCGCTGTCTGTGGCCGCCTGACCGCACTGGTGGTGCCGATGGTGGATTGGCTGTATTCTGTTGTGAATACTGCCATGGTCATAATTTGGCGATCTTCTCCGTCAACCTGTTGGCTGTACGACCGCCAACATGACGGTCATGAAACCATCAACATCGTAATGACTTGCAATATGTTTGTGTCTCAATATGAAAAATTCATATTTTGTCCTAACACCAAGATAGACAGCAACCTCTGAGTGACAACCTCTGATCAGTAAAAGGCCCAGATGAAGATCAGGCTCACATCAGTGACTATGTTCCACTTCTTACTACTTGGGGGTGTGGAACATCAGCATGTCTGCATCTTTTATCAGGGATCACCCAGTCATGTCAGCACTGGTCACAGATTCCATTGGGTCTCTTTTCTCTGTTATAGCATTAAAAGCAGTTATAGTCCAGCATTATCTTATTATGTCTTCAGCCTCAACTAACGTAGAAGCAGTCAAGTACCCTATTTAGGATCTTGTTGATTAAGAGGCGCTCAGGAGGCTATATGCTCTCTTCTCATACAGTGACTCATCCATTATTCCATACAGATCACCACTGATTTCATGTCCAGTCCATGGAACAGGACTGTATTGCACCAGGAACCAGTATTTAAGCATGTGGCTCACACAGACAGTTAGGTGTGAGGACCTAGAACTGTCCCAGACAGCTCTAGTGACTCATCACACTTCACTAAAGTATATGAAAACTCTACATAAGTTCAACAAGTGTTGGCTTTTCCTGCAATCAGTCCAGGTTTGTCTTACATGTTGGCTTCTTTGATCCCTGTAGGGCAAGGACCAATGGTTACCTCACTTCCCTTCCCCATCTGCTGTTCCCCCACACCCTCCATTAACGTGACCCCTCACAACAGCCTTAGATATCTTACTTAATTTTTGCTCTCTCCCTAAACACTCATTCCAAATCTCAGATTTAATCTTGTATTTGGCTCCAGGATTCCTCTGCCCAGGATATTGCCCTATAACATTCTTCTTGTGAACCACCTGAATAAACTAAGTGGAAACCTCACAATTAATTGTAGGGTCTATATCCTGATCTCCACTATCAAGCCTCTGCCATTTGCTTCCACTATGATGTTACTATTATAGATTAACTTGACATCCCCCCCTTCTTCCCCCCCTTCTCAGGGGCCAACCTCTTTGCCCCGGATAGAACACTATTTGTATTGCCTCACTCACTAACCTAATTTTCCTCCAGTGTGAGGACTGTATGAATATTTTTTTCTTATGGAAACCAGTGGCTCCAACAAGACCAGTGTCTTGGGGAACCCAATCCCTATTCTACACCTCACGCCTTTAAGTTATTGTAACTACCTCCTTTCACCAACTCACCAAACTGGCCATCTGGTAAACGTTATCTTTCCCCACACAAACTTATCTCAACACACCATCCTCTTCTTTTAGGATTGATAGATCACTTCAATGTTCCTTTCACTGTCCACCTACATGCTTCTTACTTGTTTACAGCACCCCGCTCCTCTCTGAAAGTACATCAGGAATAGTTGTGTTGCAATAATGCAGAGGTTTGAAAGGCAGTCTCTCCTAGCTTTTTTTGCCCCAAGACCCAAATTCTCTTGACAAGAACATTGCTAACTTTAATGATTGGATTCTCTCATCCATTAAGAATTTTGACTTTTGAAGATTTCTTCTTGATGCATTGCAGGCCCTTTGCCCAGTGTCATTCTAGTGAAATCATCCTTTGCAACTGGCACTCTCACTCCCTTGAGAGTTTATTGTAGCTTAAGTACAGAATCCCTGCTAAAGTTAAATATGTACATCCGTCAAAAAGTACATCTTTAAACTGCACTCTGCTCGCTTGTCATTCTAGATAGGGCTTTCAGCCTCTGCTAACATTCCTTTGAAAGAAACCTATGAATTAGTAAAATCATTCATATCTCCTAACAGTCTCTCCAGTGTTCTTACTCCATCCCAGAAAAGCTCTTTGCTATATGATGTCTTTTACAAGATACAGAAGAATCAAGTAATTGCAACATCCTTCTATTACATGTTCCCTCCCAGGTGCTCAACTACTAATTATCAACTCAGCCCCTTTCACACTTTTCCTTCCCATGCCGAGTGACCCCAACGTGGAACTGAGGAGACCTATTGAATTGGGTTCTCTGCTTGATTCCTGTTCAGTGTCTATTTTGGCCTAAGTAACCATAATGACCTGTTTTGTTATCACGTATAGGCCCTTATTATGACACTGGTGGTAAATCCCGCTTATCGTCACGCTGACGGCCACCAACATACCGCTGCGGTGGCAGATATCTGTTCTCCATATTACGACACACACACACACCAATCCAACAGAATACTGCCACACACATCCGACAGCCCAGAGGTCAGTGCTAAAGTGTTGGTACTAACACCCAAACTGTTACGTCAACAAAACAACGCCCACCACATTCTGACACATGAATCACCATGGCGGACATTCAATGGCGCTAAACCATTGGCAGTATATACCGCCGCGCTCAGAATGGACACCCACAAACAAAACACCACCACATTGGCCAATAGTAAAGACACACACCTGACATTCAAACATAAACCACACCCAAACACACCAACAGCACTGTAAAACACACACCCACAACCTTTTCCCAACACCAAAAGACTGCAAGAGTTAGCCACTGACCTCTCAGACAGCTACACACACACCACTGACATCCATACATCCCTCACACACTCCACATCACACACCCAAAACACTCTCACCCACACACTACATACAATACCCATGGCACCACAAAGGAACCCCCAATTCACTGAGGAGGAGTTGAGGGTCATGGTGGAGGAAATTGTCAGGGTAGAGCCACAGCTGTTTGAAACAGGTACAGCAGATATCCATTGCAAGGAAGATGGAGCTATGGTGGAGAATCGTGGACAGGGTGACCGCCGTGGGGCAGCACCCAATAACAAGGGATTCCACCAGAAAGACGTGGAATGACCTATGGGGGGAAGGTAGGTTCCATTGCAGCAAGGTAAAAGCTTGCCATACAGTGGACTCCCACTGCCTCGCTCACAGCATGGGAGGAGCAAGTACTGACATTACAGCTGGAGTAGCTGGAGGACTGGACACTGGTAAGCAACGTTTACTACCTATCACCCCCCCATACCTGCATGCCATCACACACCCTCACCGTCACTGCCGCATTCCACTCCATCCCACGCACTGCACCTACACATATGACTAACCCCAATGCCAACCCCTGAATGCTATACCAATGCATGGACAGCCCTCCCAGCCATGCATGGACACCCCTCATATTAGCATGCACAGCATAGGGAAACTAACAATCCCACAATACATCACCATACACAAACAAAAGGTGGCAGGGCAACAGCAACCATAGAGGGAAAGTCAGGGATGTACAACATGTCATACACATGAAGCATAATGTGTTACTTGCATCCCCACAGGTGCCCCATCCAATGTCAGTGGAGAGGAGGTGCCATGACTATCCAGTCCCCCAACAGAAGATGCCACCAGTGATGACAGTAACTCTTGACTTCTGGATCTCGATGACAAACTTGGCCCATCAGGGACCACTGGACAGCCGGTCACCCAAGCCCACTCACAGACTACCACAGAGCCTCCCTCATCAGTGTCCAACATCACAGCACCCACCCAGCGTAACCACAACTCTGTCCCCATGACACCTCTATCAGCAGTGTGCCCACCTGTACAGGGACCCCAGGCCACACCTCGCCCCAAGATAATCAGGGACCTGGGGTCAGTGGCAGTGGGCACACCGTTTAGGGCACAGGCCAACAGGGACACTGGGAGGACTGCTGTGCACCAGGGGAGGACAGGAGCAGGGAACCGACTCTCCAGGAGGCACTCTCCGAAATCCTGGGAGCCTACCAACATTCTCAGGACACGATCGGCCAGATCCTAGACAACATGCAGGAGAACAGGCGGCTGCAGGAGGAACATTATCAGGGGATCAGGGAGTACTTGCAGGCCATCAACACCATACTGTTCTCCATAGCAGGGGTGCTGGCAGACATGGCCAACATTATGAGGGAGGCGTCAGCACACCAGCGGGCCTCTACCACTAGCCAGTCCATTGACCGGCCCTCCACTTCCACTAGTGGGCAGGAGGCCCCGCCACAGGGCCAACATGCCACCAGCACCCGTCTCCCTGCAGATGTTGAACCACCCCACAAACGTTCCCTGCAATCCAGACAGAAGCCAGAGACACTTGCCAAGACCACCACCAGGAAATGAGACTCTCCTGATTGTCCTCCTTGTATCCCACCATGTCATATTGTCCACTTTGAGCTGCCTTTTCTCCCCCTCCTATGACCCCTTGGACACTGGACCTGTGCTACAAACGGACTGGAACAATATCCTGGACTTTCCTCCATCATCACCCCATTCCCCGTGCACTTTCCCCTCAATTTCTTAGCACTACAATATACACCCTGGAACACATCTCCACTACTTGTATGTCATGGGTTTAAAATTTGTATTCTTGGAAACAATTGCATCCATTACAAATGTACTGTAAATTGTGAGAGCATAGAAATAATGACCTGTAGCTAGCTGTAGTCAGCACATCAGAACACAGTTGTTATATCACCAACATCTGCAAAATGACAAACCATAGGTGACAGTAAGTACAGGTAAAAGGAAGTTAATGCCATCTTGCCACAACCACACAGAATACACCATTAGTCAAAGAAATGTTCATCTGCGTTGTCTCATGTGTGTGTCATTGGAAGTACTGATGGATTACTGATGTTCTATTGTCCTCGTCCTCAGCCTCTTCATCCTCACTGTCCTCAGGGTTCACTGCTGCCACAGGGGCATCTCCAGTCTCCTCTTCCTGCAGAAAAGGTACATGTGGTCTGAGGGCCAGGTTGTGCAACATGCAGCATGCCACTACTATCTGGCAGACCTTCTCAGGTGAGTAGCACAGGGATCCACCTATCAGATGGAGGCACCTGAACCTAGCCTTTAGGAGGCCGATGGTCCTCTCGATGATACGTCTGGTTCGCCCATGTGCCTCATAACGTTCTTCAGCCCTTGTCCTGGCATTCCTCACAGGGGTCAGCAGCAATGATAGGTTTGGATAGTCAGTCACCTGCAAGTATTGAGGGACAACATTTAGCCACACACAACCCTATGGGGTTGATACCAGAGGCATACTTTCACGTACAGTGGGTAGGGACCAAAGCTCACCTATTAGCCACACCCTGTGCCTCTGTAGTTGGCCATCACATTTGGGATGCTGCTATTTTTCAGAACAGAGGCATCGTGCACCGACCCAGGATACTTAGCATTGATGTGGGAGATGTACTGGTCCACTAGGCACACCATTTGCACATTCATTGAGTGGAAACTCTTACGATTCCTGAACACCTGTTCCTTCTGGTGTGGTGGGGGCGGGACAAATGGAATATGTGTCCGGTCAATCACACTAATAATATTGGAGATATGTCCCATTGCATAGAATCTGGCCTTCACAGTGGTCAAATCTTCCACCTGGGGGAAATGATGTAGCTGCACATGTGTTTCACCAGGGCAGACAAAACTCTTGTCAGCACGATAGACATCATTGGCTTAACATTCATGCTGCCAAGCCCACTCTCCCTTGGAAAGAACCATTTGCCAGTAAATGGAACACCAATAGAACTTGCACAAGAGGTGGGATCCCAGTTGGATGACGGATACCTAATATCAGGTCAGGCTCCACTGGGCACACAGATCTGTTATTGTAGCCCTGTCCCCTCTATAGGTCAATATTATGTGCCTGTCCTCCAGTGTAGTCAAGTCCACCAGAGGTCTGTACACAGGGTTATGTCTCCACCTCCTATTCATCCACAGCAGTAGGTATCTAAGGGACACAAGAGTGAGTAGGGTGTCACAGTTGGAACAACAAAACCACACCTGCAACCAACATGGTGCACTTATGTATTGGGACAGTGTAAATGGCGAAGTATGTGGCAATCTAATCTGACACGCAGTAAGTGTCGATAGGCCTGTCCCCCCACCTGAAATGGCTACCACCTGTCTTGTATGGAAGGACAGGTGGAAGTGAGGTAATTCCAGCGACGTTGGCCGTTGTGGCGGAAGGCGGTCTTGCACCGCCGTGCAATTCCTCATTGGATAATATGGGGCTCTATGGAGTACAGTGGCCATTTTCTATCTGATTCCTCACTTGTTTGCTGACCTTCAACAGGAGAACACCTACACTGCGTCTTCTACTGTGACCTGTGTCTGGAACCTACCATGGCCAGTGTGACCGGGGAAAGGGCCCCAGCCTTCACTTCGGAGGAGTTGGAGCAACTGGTGGATGGGGTCCTACCCCAGTACGGACAGCTGTATGGGACTCCAGACCAACTGGTGAGTACACTGTGGGCACAATGCATATTGGAAGGATGCATGAAGGTGTGTGCAAGCATGTAAGGGGGAGCAGGGTGGGGGAATGTCTAGTGGCAGTCTACATGTTGTGCGTTGGGCTATGTGTGTGTGCCAATGGTGATGGAAATGGGTATGGTGGGCAATTTGTGTGACAATCTGGACAGTTTGTCTAATGGTGTTCTCCTGTCTGTATTGCCTCTGCAGGTCAGTGCCCATCAAAAGAAGGGAATATGGCATGCCATTGCCAACGATGTGCGGACCCTGGGGTTCTATGGCAGGCGGAGCACACACTCAGAAACCTGAGACGCTGGGCATGGAAGACCATGGAGACCCAGGTGGGCATGGCTCCCAACGAGGAAAGGATGCCCGTCGGACCATGACCCCACTGATGACCCCCATACTGGCAGTGGCCTACCCTGAGCTGGATGGGTGCTTGAGGGCATCACAGCAATCACAAGGGGGTGAGTAAGGTGGGTATCAATACATATTTTGGTTGGTGGGGGGTATTTGGGTGGTGGATGTGTTAACGGGTGCCCCTAAGGCTGGGCCAGACATTGCAGTGTGGCTCAATGAAGGGTAATGTGTGCATGGCAAATACAGGTGACCTAGCTTGTTTGCAATCCATTTCAGCCAGGGAATCGTGGGTCCCAGGAGTGCTGCAGTTGGCAGTGTGTGGTCCTCATCTTGCCTTAGGAGACTAGCCATATCACTGGTAGTGCAATGCATAGTGCTCAAGCCTGTTCCCTGTGTGTGCCAGTGATGTGCATGCCAATAGTGGTGTTAGTGCAGTCATTGACCAAGTGTATCCTTTGTCTCCCCCCCCTTTCTTGTTTTGTCATCCTGTCCGTGTGTGCATTAGCATCATCTAGTGGAGGAGCAGGGGCACCGGTGACAGAGGGAGCAGTATCCCACATGACCCAGGAGGCAGAGTCCACCGACTGGAGGAGACAACACAGACTCGGAAATCTCCTCCAATGGGAGCAACCTGGTGCTGGCAGACACCTCTGTGACCACCCCAGCTGCAGGTACAGCCGGCACCCCTGTACCAGAACCGCCCTCCCAGTGGACCCTCAGTGAGTTGCCTGTGCCCACTAACCCAGTAGGGTGGGCATCTCCTTCGCACCAGGCACTTCGGGCCCTGCCCCATTGAGCCCTGCTGCCCTGAGTGAGGAGGCTATTGACCTCCTGAGATTCATCTCTGTAGGGCAGTCAACCATTGTGAATGCCATTCAGGGGCTGGCATCCCAGATGCAGCAATGCAGTGCATTCCTGGATGACATTCATGGATTGGCAGCCCAACAGAGATCAATTCAGGCTCTGGCTTCCTCTCTGACGGCAGCCATTGTCCCTGTTTCTACCGTCCCCCCCTCCCAGTCCCATTCTCCTCAATCCCAACCCATCCCTGGCACACATACAGACGAGCATGCACACAAGACAACACCCAAGAGTGGCAGAGGCAGACACTAGCCCCACACTTCATCCCCACAAGCACTCACGCAAACACCATACAGTTGCAGACACAACCACATTCACTACCTCCACTGTCTTCCCCCCTTCTCCTCCACCTCCCCAACCACGTCCACACTCACACCTGCATGCACTGCCTCAACACCCAGCATCACCACACCATGCAGCACACACACCTCACTAGCAGACACTTCCACAACATCCATCCACTTGTCTCTGTGCCCTCTCCCACCGTGTCTGTCCCCCCTCCTAAAGGACACAAATGAAAGCACTCAGACACCCAACAGCCATCCACCTCACACACGCACACTGCCCATGTACCTGCCCCTAAGTCCAGCAGACGTATACCTCCAACAACCACTCCCATCCCTCCTCCTGCCCCGCTGTCCCGAAGAAGCTTTTCCTTGACTAACTTGACCTCTTCTCTTCCCTCCCCCCCGTCCTGCCCATAGGACCAGGGTGCCAACCAGCCAGACCAGCACCTCAGCTAAACAGACCACTGGGACAGTGGAGGCACCTCTTAGTCATGAAGGCAGGACTGTGAAGGATTCCACTCCAACAACCAGAAAGGGGAAGGAGCCCACAACACCTACAGCCAGGAAGGGGAAGGAGCCCACAACTACAGCCAGGAAGGGGAAGGAGCCCACAACAGCCAGGAAGGGGAAGGTGCCCACACCTCCTGCCATGGAGGGAATAAAGCCTTCAACTCCATCAGAGGCTGGGAGGGTGAAACCACCACCGCCACCACCTGTGGTCACTGAGCCCTCACCGCCAGCAGAGGCAGGCCAGGAGGACCATCACCTGTTGCCACAGATCAGCACTCCCCAACAGCTGAGGCAGTGCAGCTATTAGCACCAGCAGAGGACATGTAGGCCACTGGCCAGCTGCACAAGGGGCCCCCTCCAGAACCAGTGGGTATGTTCACAACCTGAGCCACTGTGACCTTGCACTCCCCACAAAGGATAATTGGCATGGACCACCTCCAGAAGCAGTAGGCATGTTCCCCACCTGAGAGACTGTGGCCTTGCACTCCCCAGCAAAGGATGATGGACATGGAGCCCTCTACAGAACTAGTGGGGAAGTTACTGTATTCGGCTGAGGCGCCCCCCCCCCCCATTCCCCTGAGGTGCTTGCCCACTTGCAAACTGATGCACCTGCAGTGTTCTCTCTGGATGATGTCAGGATATAAGTTGGGCCTTGGACTGTGCCCTGTGGCCTTGTGTGCCCTTATGACTTTGGACAGGGTATTGGCCCTTTATGAACATTTGTATATATTTGGTTCCTGTGGTGGGTTTTGCTATGCTATAATATTGTCAGTACTTCTGAAATCTGGTCCTTGTTTTATTGTGCCGTGTGTCATGTGCCATTGTTTTACCTCTGTAGCTGGTTGTGTGTATGGTGTGTGTGTCTGGTGTGTGTTTTGCATGTGTGTGTGTCACTCTTGTTTTCCTCCCTTCCTCCCTTGTGTGCCGGGTGGCTGTACTCGCAGTCGTCCTCTTCGGCATTGGTGCTTCAGGTGGAGCTTAACGTAGAAGATCATCAGGAAGACTTGCAGTTTGGGTTCCATGGTGGCGTGGTTCTTCCCTGTGTCTCCGATGGTGAGTCCGTTCACTTCTGAGCTCTATTCCCACCATTCTGTTGATGGGGTTGGTACCACCCCGGAAAAGATGGAGGATTCGTGTGTCTTAATATGGTGGGTGGTACTTTGTCTTCCGCCTGGCTGTTGACAGCTACCGCTGTGGTGAGTGTTTCCGCCCTGGCGGTTGGTGTGGTACATTGGCTGTCTATGGAAGTTATCACCGCCATGGTCATATTTTGGCGGTACTTACCGCCAGCCTGCTGGTGGTATTACCACCACTTTATCACTCAACGCCAGGGTCGTAGTGAGGGCCATAATCTCTTGATGAACCGTATATACCTATAGCCTTGAAGCAGGCACTGGTACCCCCACTCCTCAAGAAACCATCTTAGGATCCCATAATTCTAAGTAACCACAGTATAACCCTCATTATCACTTTGGCTGTCTTTTCTTAAGAGCCCGAAACCACGGGCACCAGAAGACCGCCAGTGCTGGCGGTCTTCCACCCACCAAATCAGTCAGTATGCTTGCAGGCGGGTCAGAGGTGCCTGGGTGGTGTTACCACCCGCACTGCCCCACCAGAAGGACAGCGCCAGCCGTATTATGACCATTAATACGGCCTGGCGGTGTCCTGCTGGTGGGGCACTGTCGGCAATAGCAGTGCCCCTTCCCGTTCCCTGCCGGATGACCTCGCCAGACAAGGTAAGTCGTGCGTCCGACAGGGGAGCGGGGTGTTGTGCGTGGTGTCTGCCTATGTGTAGGAATGTGTGTGTGCATGCCCGAATGTGTGTAGTGTGAATGAATGCAGGTATGAATGTGTGTGAGTGAATGCATGTATGAATGTGAGTGGATGCTTGTCTGGAAGTGGAGGTGAATGGTAGTATGTGTGCATGTATGTGGGGGCACTGTGACTGTAGGAGGGGGTTGGGGTCAGGTGATTGCTGGGGCGTGGGGGCACTGTGACTGTAGGAGGGCGGGAGGTCAGATAATTGATGGGGGAGCCATCTACCAGTGACAGGGAAGGTATTCCCTGTCACCAGTAGCCCTACCGCCATGGTTTTCATGGCAGTGCTACTGCTGCGGAAACCTTGGCAGTAGGCTAGCTCATAATGCCACCGGCGGTCTTCTGTGGACTGCCAGGTCGGAGATGAACATCTCCAGCCCGGCGGTTCATACTGCGTGGTGGTATGAGTGGAGATGTGGCACGCTCATAATGTTATACACTGCCAGCCTGTTGGTAGTGTTACCGCCACATTAACCTTGGTGTCAAAAGACCGCCAGGGTCAAAATGAGGGCCTAATATTCTTTCTAGTGCTCTAATCTAAAGATTATTTTTTTTAAAACACATTGACAGGCAGTTAGTAGAGAATTTTAGAGGTTTGTTAATGCCTAGATCCCACTCAATCTGAATTCCACTCATACCACATTGAAACTGCCCTGCTGGCATTCATCAATGAGGTCTGCATAAGGAGAGAGATGCATGCTGCCCTTCTCCTCCTGCACCTCTTTTAAGCCTTTGACACATAGGCCCTCATTACGACTTTGGCAGTCTTTTACATAGACTGCCGAAGCCGCGGACGCCAGAGAACCGCCATTGCTGGCGGTCTTCTGACTGCCATATTACTGAAGGATTTCTACCACAATTTGGGCAGAAATCCTTCAACAATCATGCTGGTGGTCGGTGGCGCAGAGGTGGTTCCACAGCCGTCACTGCCATGCCAAAAGGACTCCACCCACCGGATTACAAGTAGTAATGTGCCTGGCGGTGTCCTGATGGCGGGTCACTCCCAGTGGTGGAAGTGCCAGATCCCATTCCCTGGCAGACGACCTCTCCAGACAAGGTAAGTTGATTTTCTGACAGGGCAGGGGAGTAGGGGGGTGTTGTGTGAGTGGGTGTATGTCTGCATGTGTGAATGTAAGTGTGTATGCATGTGTGATTGTTGAAGTGAGTGCATCTGGAATGTTTGTGTGAATGTGTGTCTCTTGGTGCGAGTGAATGAGTGTATGTATGCGTGTTGGTGAATGAGTGTTGGTGAATGAATGTATGTAAGTGTTAGTGAATGAGGTTGTGTGTGTGTGTGCGTGAGCATGCAGGGAGAGGGGTGCTGCCATGGACAGGGGATGGGGGAGGGGGCTGCTGTCATGGATTGTGGGTGGTGTGAGTGCTGTCCTGGATGGGGTGGGTGGGTATTGTATTTGCAGGGGGGGGTTGGGGGAGTCATCTGTCGGCATCAGGAAAGGAATTTCCTGTTGCTGGCAGCCTTTCTGCCAGGGGTTTTATGATGGTGCTACTGCTGCAGAAACCCTGGTGGAAAAGCAACTCATGATATCGCCAGTGGTCTTCTATGGACAGCTGGCCCGGAGGTGCTGTCCTCTGGCCCAGCTGTCCTACCGCCCTGGTGGTACCAGGGGAGATGTGGCAGTTTTGCAGACACCAAACTGCCACTCTCGTAATGTGGCGGTCGCCATCATGGCCCTGGCAGTCTTAGGACCGCCAGGCTCATAATGAGGGCCATAAGCGCATGTCAACATCCTGGGTAAATTTAAGAAACTAGAAATTACAAACACTAACCAGAAATGCATGAATTCCTTATTTTCTGATCACTCTCAAGCAGTTTTCCACCCTCCTTTAAAGTCTTCTTTTAAGGGCTGAGAATGTGGAGCACTGTTCCTTTGAATTTTTCCATCATGCTGTATCTTTATAACATGCAGATTATTCTGAACATTCACGACAACACATGTATCGCAAAAACCAAATTCCATTTATGTCTCACCAATGTCACTCTGCTCTAAAGATACTGAAATTATCACCACTGTGACCAAGCCCTTCAGTTGAGGATGGTCTGCACAGTCAAGGGTTTCTGACATACGAGCCAGGTGACACAACACTGTTGGAAAAATCAAGGTTTACCTGACTTTAAATAACACCGGGGGACCACTAGTTTGATGGGGTTGAGCACAACCAATTCATGTGAGTCCTCCCTTCCAACCAAATTCTAAATGAGGATTTATATTGCTCTTGCAGACAAAAGCAAGGTAAAGAAAAGTAAAATGCAAAAACAGCTGCTCAATTCAATCAGACAGTTTATAAGCCGCAGTTGTTTAAAAAAAGACTTAGGGGCTCATTAAGGGTTAACTCCATAGAGATGGCCACCAGCCCATCGGTCATCTGTGTACAAAAAGTTGGAATTGCTGCTGTCTGTTTTGACAGCTTTCCACTAAACCTTTACACTTTTTCACAATCAAACTCTCAATTCAAGAGTTTGTTTTTGAAAAACAAAACGTTGAGTAACCACCATGCACCGGAGTTCTCTGCCAGGGCGTGGGAGTCATTATTAATATTTTTCTGTCCCTCACCCCAGGTTTTACCCGCCGCTGATGGGCAGAAATAAAAGGAAATTACCCCTTGCTTCCTAATTAAGGTGGGTGGTTTAATGGCCTTTATTTGATGGCCCCTAATTCATTGGGTCATTTTTAAAAGAGGAGGGTGTATAGAGTTTGGCAGACATGACGAAGTACCCTGTCCACCAAACACTAAATCAGGCTCTTATTAATATTACATGAAATAGGGGGTGAGAATCCATTTAGCAAAAGATGGTCTTAGTCATCATCCCATTATTCTTGTAATAGGGAACAAAACCCATACAAATGTTCAAATGCATGAGTTCAAAACCACAGTGATACAAAAAAAATATTGTGCAGCTAGAGAATACTGGTTAGAACAAAGTGGATCTTTCCAAAATGTAGCTTTCTGTAAAGTATTTTTATTTTGAGGGGTGAAATAACCTCAGAAAATGACCAGAAATTAAACTGTTTGTTTCAGTTAGAAACAGTAAATATTCTCAGAAAATAAGAGTCCTATAATGAAGTAAATCTAATATTTCTGTATCTGTGGTAGTATTTGTACAAGCACAAGAGATTTCATGTTGATCCCCGAAACAGCTGTCGATAGTTCTTGGACGCCTATATTCATTATCATATGTCTAATGCTCCAATTTCAGTTATCTCTAAAGCTATCCCAAAATAGCCATGTGTCTGTTTTGACAATAGGTGTAACCAGACCAAAGGGGCTTATCTCAATAGTTGTATATTGTTTGGCTTACATATACCTCTGCTCTCACCATGACTTTAGGGGTGCTGATGACAACACTAAACACTACTGATTTATAGGGTTCTTTAAGATAGAAATTTGCTTCATATGCAATGACACCATAGAGTTATAAAACTGTGGATGCATGGAGTAATCTTCTAATTTATCAGTGCATATGTAGGTTCTATTAATTGATCAGGCAGCAACTGATATGCTCATTATATTAACCTGTTTATTCTTAAATCCTACCCAATTTGTTTTTATGACAAATATTTTACACCAAATTTGCTGAAAGGTGATAAAGCTGACAAACTGTTCATGAATTTCTAGAATGTGGAATCAAGAAATCTGTGAATTTAAGGAATAATTAAATGATTGGTGTGAAGGAGAAAATAGTAGAATATATGTATATGATATGAAATAATTTTAGATCTAACAAACGGTTTTTGTAGACCACTTTTTCATTTTTTAATGTTTTTATTTATATCACCACTTGATTATAAGTGTATGTTTATAATGTAGTCATGTGTTTTGACTGTAAACTAGATTTAAACTATTAATCTAAATAAAGTATGTGCCTGAGTATTTAATTATTGATTGAGGAGATACAACCAACTTTTGTCCCCCAGTGTGTCAAATTACATATAGTAAAAACAAAAAGCCATAATGCATAGTACAAAGGCTTCTAGAACAAATAGAAAAATAGGCAGTACTTAACAATATAATAAGCAGCAATTGCAGGGGTGGCTCCTCCGGTATGGCAGAGAAGCGTCACCCCTGCCAGCAGCATCTGCAAAACATTTACAATAAAAACGTAATAAACATGGTTTATTACTTTTTTTTATTGCAAAAAGTGGCGGGCCACTTGCGTGACAGGGAGAGATATATGTTTGGCTGGCCATCTTGGGCCGGCCAAACATACATGTGTACTAGGCTCTCTCAAACCTGAAAACGCAGTGCCGGATTGTAGAGAGCAGGCAGAGACTCTCAATCGGCCTCAGAGCTCCCTGGCTGGGTGATCCATCCAATCCCACTGCTGCTTCCATGCCGCCAGCAGCATGAAAGCAGTGATAGGATTGGACACAGGGCAGGCTGGGAGCCTGTGCCTGCAACTGAGGAGTGGTGCGGTGGTGGTGAAACAGGTAAGTTTTATTCACCCCTTTTTTTTGCTATGCTTTTGCATTAAAACAGCACCAGTATTGTTAGGGAGCCGGTTCTGGTGTCCCAGCAGTGAATGCTGGGACACCAGAAGAAGAGGAGCGCAAGGCAGCAGTAAGTGGCAGGAATAGAGGCAAGGTAAGTGTGGTTTTTTTGGGTTTTTTTTTTGTTTTTGTTTTTTAAACCTTATCTCTGCCCCCCTGCCCCTCCCCTTGAGTTATGCGGCGGCAGCCACAGGAACTCAGTATTTCTGCCCCATACCCTTATTTGTTTTTAGTGGAAGCATGAAACATTTCACTATTAAAAAGTGTAAATTGTATGTAATACTGTCCAATGTTGTTCCGTTTACGAGGAATAATTGGAAGTGATGATCTTCTGTGTTTTTTTTTAATCAAGATATGCTATAGTTTCCCATGTAAATTAATAGTAGAATCTGGGGTGGATAGTGCACTGCATCCTGACCTTCCGAACTATTTTATTACTTGCAAGAACAAACTGTACCACATGCACGGAAACAAAAGTTATAGTGCTCATAACATCTGCACGTTTTGATCAATGCTAAGGCAGTATGATAACGGTGTCCTGAAATTTGCTACAGTACATTCCGTATTGTAGCAGCATCATGTAGAAAACAGGAAATATAAATGTAACATGATAATCATGATAGCGGAAAGCATTACACTGTGGATTTGCACGTACTGAATACCTAACAGCCATTTTTGGGCTTTCAGGATAACAACTAAAAACTCAGAATACATTGAATAATGTTTTCTTAATGGTAAATTGTAAATATATTAACAATTTATTTTGGAGTGTGCGTGTTACAAACCACAATAAAACAGGACTTATCTGATCCCTAAGATAACTGTACCTGTCCAAATAGACAGTGATTATAAGTTTGTATGAAGAGTGTCAATTATCTATCCAATAAGACCTGACTCCTTGGGGTTCGGAATTTATCAGGTGCAATGAAGGGCACATATTTGAGGGACACCATGCAGATTTTGGTGCTTACTGCACCTGAATCTGCATATTATAGTAAATAACTTCTGTGTTCCCCTGTGAACTTGTCAGGTTTGGTGGAGCAGTGTTCATTTTGCTTTCAAATATCATTGTAATGCTTAGCACATGTAATCATTGCTTTAACATCCAAACTCAATATTTTATATTTATCTCTATTATAAGTGATTTCATATTATCAGTAACCTATAGCTAGAGTGTGGCCACAATAATTTAGTAGGAGTTGTAGGTCTCAGATGACCAACTCCATTTTTACCAAATGTTATATTCTTGTCTGCTGTGTATAATCCTTTTCTCAGGCACTGAGAGCCGGCGTGATCTTGGTAATTGTACTGTTGTTTTTAAACATTCTGAGTGAAGGTCATTATTTTTGCAGTTTAACAAACTGGACGGTGATTCCCAGCCCTGTGAGAGAAGGCAGTGGAGAGAATACTTTCTTGTGTGACAACCATGAACTTCTCAGAGATGAAAAATTCAGTGCTGTATTAACCATGTTAGTATTGAGTGGTTCCTGCCTTTGTGCCATCTGTAGGAGTTGGATTCTTTCTCAAAATGTTTTTATTTTAATTGAGTGCTTTTGATATTAGAAGACTTTCTTCTCTTCACTTTTAAAAGTGGTCATCCTTTTCCCTGCTCTTGAGACCCCTTGTCATTTTTAACTTTGCTCCTAAATATAGCATCTGGAGAGAGCATATTTCTATTCTGATTAGAACCTTCATTTGGTTCTTTTTGAGATATTATATTTGCAGGCACCTGCTCCTTTTGACTTCCCCAACTTTGCCTGCAAATTTAGCTTAGCATTAGGGAGTTCCCCTTTAAGGGAGCAGAAGCTGCATGCTTTGCCCGTTTTACTTTTAGATAAGCTGTCTGTGCATTTGCCTTATGACTTGCCTGGATTATATTCACATATGGTGCATTCAGGAGATTATCAATTTATGAATAACTGATTTTGATTGAGACTAATTTAGGTATTATTAAATCTTTATGGTTTGCAGTGTTAATCCTCTGTCATTACTTATGGTGAAATATGCTTCATTCTCATTGATATTTTGTTATACTTCATTCTTTAATCCCCAGTTCAACAACAAGGTCCAACCAAGTCTCTGCCATATTTGCACAGTGGCAACACCATTCTATTGTCGTGCTAAGATGATAGCAAAGAAATAGTTGTCACTGGGGTGTAGAGGGTCAGAATTTTACCCAGAGACAAGTAGAAACTGCCCCAGCCCAGTACAAGAGATTTCCATGGTCTGGTTTAGAGCATTGGCAGTGTTCTTGTGTTCCTGAAGTGGTTGCAGTGTCCTACGAGTGTGAGGCTATGCCATTGCAAGAAGGAAGGGGCACACATTAGTCCTGCGCTATGGCATGGGCCATGACTCCTGAAGGCATACACTGACAAATATTGGGTTGGGATACAGGCTCACCTATTAGCCACACTCTGTGCCTCTGTAGTTGTGCTATCACCTATGGGACACTGCTATTACTCAGGAAAAAGGCATCATGCACCGACCATGGATACTTGGCAGTGATGTGGGAGATGTATTGGTCAGCCAGGCACACCATCTGGACAGTTAGTGGAAACTCTTCTGATTCCTGTACACTTGTTCATTGGCCCTGGGGGGAACTAAGGCAATATGGGTCCTGTCAATGGCACCATGAGGTATACGTTCCATTGCATAGAATCCAGCCTTCACAGTGGGTAAATCATCTGCCTGGGGCATGCAATGTAGCTGCACAATTGTTTGAGCAAAGCAGACAAGACCCTTGCAAGCACAATTGAGAACATTGGCTGTGACATTCCTTCAGCCAAACTCACTGTCACCTGGAAAGAGCCTGTTGCCAGGAAATGGAGCACTGAGAGTACCTGCACAAGAGGGTACCTGCAACAGATAGCAGATCAGGGTCCCATTGTGCACACAGCTCTGTGATTGTGGCCCTGACCAGACGACATGTGAGTATGATGTGCCAGTCCTCCAGTGTAGCCAAGTCCACAAGGGGTCTGTACACAGGTGCTTGCCTCCTCCTATTCCTTTGCAGTGGTTAGTACCTGAGGGACCCAAATGTAGAAAAGGAGTGTCAACTGGAGCCATGAATACACTACAGCAGTGTACACAGATCATGTTTGTATGTTGGATACTAGAACTGTGTAGGTGAGTAAATTAGACTACAATGACACCAATTAATCTATACATGTGTACCAGCATTAGAAAATGGCACCTGCCTGTCCTATATTCATGGACAGGTGACCTCACACTGCTGGCGTTGGAATCATGGCGGAAGGCGGTCCGCACCACCGTGCAATTCCTCATTGGCTAACATGGCTCTCTATGGAGTTTGGGAACCAATGATGATCAAGGCCGGCGGTGACGGTGTTCACCGCCGTTGATGTGACCGCCATGTCCTTTCTTACACTTCACTTGATTCCTGACTTTCCAAAGAACAACATCTCCACTGCGTGTGATGCTGTGACCTGTCTGTAACCTGCCATGGCTCGTGCTACAGGGGAAAGGTCCCCAACCTTCACGTCAGAGGAGTTCAAGTGCCTCGTGGACGGGGTCCTATCCCAGTATGGCCAGTTGTATGGTCCTCCAGACCAACAGGTGAGTACACCATGGGTACGTTGCATGAAACAAAACTGCATGTAGACGTGTGTGTGCAGGCAGTGTCCCCACTGAGTTTCCAGTGCCTGCTCACTCAGGAGGGTGGGAATCTCCTTCGCCCTAGGCACCTCAGGCCCTGCCCAAGTCAGCCCAGCCCTTCTACCCTCAGTGAGGAGGCTATTGACCTCCTAAGATCCATCTCTGTAGGGCAGTCAACAATTATGAATGCCATCCAGGGGCTGGCATCTTGGATGCAGCAATGCAATCCATGGTGGATTGGCGGCCCTACAGATATGGTTTCAGGCTCTGGTCTCTTCACCTATGGCAGCCAGTGTCCCTTTTTCATCCATACCCTCTCCAACTACTACTACCCAGTCTCCTCATCCCAAACTGATCCCACAGATATATTCAGACAAGGATGCATCCCAAAACAACACACAAGACTTGCACAAACACAAGCAGCACACTTCAGTCCACAAGCACTTACACAGCCAACAGACAGATGCACACACATCATCCACTGCCTCCACTTCCTCCTCCTCCTCACTCACACCTGCATTCACTGCATCAATATTCTGAGATCCTGCCATCTGCACAGCCTTGCCCACAGTCACAATAGCAGACCCACAGACATGTACCCCACCCCACACCACATGCACAGTCACCACCACCACCACATCATGCAGCACACCCATCTCACTAGCAGACACCACCACAACATCCAACTACACGTCATGTTTGTCCTCCCCCCACCCTGTCAGCCTCCCTACAGTAATTCACACACTCTGGCACTCAGACCCCCAACAGCCATCCAACTCACACTTGCACACTGTCCTTGCACCTGTACACAATTCCAGCACAGCTCCTCCTACAACCACTTCCTCTACCTCCACTCCCATCCCTCCTCCAACATACCGCCTCATTGGCCCTAAGAAGCTTTTTCTTCCCCGCCTTGACTTCTTCTCTCCCTCTCTCCTCCTACCCGTAAGAGGAAGGTCACACCACCCCAGGCCAGTACCTCAAGCACCCAGTCTGACACAGCTCCACCGCCAAAGTCTGCAGCTGCCACTAAGGGGCACATGAGTAAGAAGCCGGATCCCCACAACATGGGCACTCTTTCCCCCTCCCCCCAAAGAGAGAGCTAAAGTGCCACCCCCTCCCAAACAGACTGGCAAAACCATGGGACCACCTCCAAAACCCAGGGCCAAGGAGGCCCCCCAGACATCCAAGGCCAAGGAGGCCCCCCCAGACATCCAAGGCCAAGGAGGCCCCCCAGACATCCAAGGCCAAGGAGGCACCCCAGAAATCCCCGGATAAGAAGGCCCCCCAGAAAGCCCTGGGCCAGGAGGCCCAAAACATTTTGGCCATGGAGCTGCATCCGGAACCAGAGGCCAAGGGGCATCATCGATAACCACTGGGCAGCCAGTCTTCTCATTCTGTGGGCAGCCAGCCCCATCCTCAACCTGTGGGCAGCCAGCCCCATCCTCAACCTGTGGGCAGGAAGTGCCCTCCTCATCCTGTGGGCAGGAAGCCCCCTTCATAACTAGTGGGCAGCCAGCCCCATCCTCAACCTGTGGGCAGGAAGCCCCCTCCAGAACCAGTGGGTAGCCAGCCCCTTCCTCTCCTTGTGGGCATGATGCCCCCTCCAGAACCAGTGAGCCAGAAGCCCCCTCACAATGAGTTGCAACCCCCAACCAACCCACCCCCAGAGGTGCCTGCATATTTCCAACATGATACCCTGAAAAGTGGAGTCTTTGCTCTGTGGGCATTAGTGACTTTGGGCTGGCCTTTGGGTCTGCATTTATTTATTTCTGCAGTTGTGCATTTTTTGCAATTTTACATATTCATACAAAAGTAATACAGTGGTTGGAAATGTATGTGTCCTGCTTTTATTTATCTGTTACTGTTTATTCCTGTGCATGTGGTTCTGGGTGTGTTGTGCATGTGTGTGTCACTCCCCTCCACTCCCCCTCTCTCCCACCCTTGTGTGCTAGGTGGCTGTGCTCCAGGCGTGGTGTGGTACAGGATCGGGAGTACTTGCAGTTCAGGTTCCAAGGCAGCCGCTGACTCTTGTGTGTCCTTGGAGGTGAGTGGCTCCTTTTAAATGATGTGTTCCTGCCAGGCTTTTAGTGTCATTGCTACTGCCCCGTAAATAGTGGTGGTGTTCTATGTCATTATGTGGTGGGTGGATCCTTGTCTTCCGTCTACCTGTAGGTGGCTACCGCCATGTTCAGTGTTTGTACCGCACTGAGGTTAGGTCTGGTTCAGCCCACCCACTGGTGTGGCTAAGTTTTTCATAAAGCACCCATTTTCAGCCAGCCCTTAATCTAATCAGGGGGCAGGAAACACGGGAGGTCCATTTGCTGGCCCAAGTGCCCTTCCCTCCTTTGAAGTATAGTTTGGCTGCTCTCCCTTCATCCTCTTTTATCATCTGCTGAGGCAGTTCTCCTCCCCCAGGCACTTCCTTTGTGTTCAGCCGAAGCCACTTCACATCTCATCAAGGCAGCCTGGCCAGATGCTGGCTATTCAGAGAAGGGCACTACAGAGCTGAAACTGATAACTTTTAGGTAGAGTTCTAAAGCTCTTCTCCTGAGTTATATTAAATTCAACAATGGCAAGCTGTTGGATTTATTATAACAATAAGTTTGATACCACACTTGAAATATTTAACTCCTTTTGAAATGTTATTTTAAATTAATAATGTCTCCTAATGTTAGCCTGTGGAGCCCATTCACTACAATGGAGGGAAGCAAATTTGGCTATTCTTCCCGCACCAGGGATTATAAAACATCTTTTATAAAGTCCCTATTTATAGTTTCACTGCACCCAACCCTGGGGGCACCTAAAGCACACATTAGGAGTGATGTATATGTAAAAGTAAGGTAGTTCAAGACTTTGGAAGTACTTTCAATTCCAAAGATGAATTTGGGATTAACTTTATGGCAAAATCAGCCAGCAAGGTAGGCCTGCCTTTAAAATAAAATGAGTCTGGGCACCACAGCAGTGCACCTACAGGTGCACTACCTATGCTGCGGTCCCTTAATCTACATGCCTTACCATATACTAGCGACTTGTAGGTAGGTTGGCGCAGCCAATTATAGTTAGTCTAATTTGCATCTCCATTTTAATCAGAGTACAGGCCATGGGACTGGTCAGCAGTGACCAGGGTACCATCCGAGCCAGGAAAACACCAGGTTAAGTGAAAAATGGGGACAAAAAAATAGGGGGCTGGGCTTCTGCAATCAGCCCAGTTTTCCCACAGAAGCAGTTCTCTGTTGAATGCAAACTGCTGCGAAGTGCTGTGAGTTGCGGCACACATTGCTGCTCTGGTATTGGCCAGTTGGTGTATGTGTCATGCTGGGATTGTTCATTTAATCAGAGGGTGCCCTACTGCGAGGGGTTAGTTTGCTCCTTTATGCTGCTTTATGATTTGGTGAGAATCACAGGTTATTTCAATTCAAGTTATTACATTTTGAGTTGTCACATATGGATGCAGGATGAAACTTTTCAAAACGTTAAGGGCTTTGCCTTGAGTAATGTGAGAATACCTGTCCTTGAAGGTGAGAAGGCCCTGCCAGAGGGCTTATCTGTGCATTAGATGACAACCTAGATGAGATTACAAACATGTATCTGGCTTAAACAATGTAATAAAATCATGGTGAATGGACGGTTGTTGCAGTTCCTTCCATGTGATACCTTTTCATTTGAATATTATTGTAAACTTGAAGAGTTTAGTATGAGATGAAGTCCCTGCCTGGACCAGGCCTAACATAAAGCTTTGAATGTTTGGGAGTGGTCAGCACATGTGAACAAAAGGAAAATATAAGGCAAAGGCTAAAAGGACAATTCATAGTTGAATGGATGTGTTACCCAGTGGAAAAACAAGGAGGAAAGAATAAGGGAGGGGTGAGATTGAAACAAAAAGGGGAGAATAGTGATATTGACTCCAGTGATGACTTCAATAACATTTTGGCCTCTCAATGCCCCTATACAATGTAGTTGAACAAGCTGTGGGGAATCAACCATCTGTGGGACTCCTGCGGATGCAGGTACCAGTACACCTGTCAATCAGGGCCCCTCGATGGGGAGTGCCTAGTACCCTTCCACCTCCATAGTTAACACCTGTTCCACTCCCACTGCAGCATAATCTAAATACTCTGAGGTTTAATGCAAACTCAAACCCCAGAGGTCAATAGAAACCTTTCCTGAATTCAGGCAGTTTGTCAGTACCCATTCTTCAACCGGTTAGGAGATCCAGAGTCTGACCAATTGCAATTACGGTGCATGAGAGGGGAGGAAGATTGCATGCTTGGCACATCCTTTGAGGTGGTTTAGACGTGGATAGAGAAGAGTGATCTATATGTGGCTAGAGAAGTGAATGGCCACCCCATGTCCTTTTTAATCGACAATGGAGCTACCAGTTGTGCTGTACAGAGAAGATAAGTTGTATGATTTATAGTGCACCGGATGGTGTCAAACTCCAAACACATGATGAGGATGCCGATTTTAAGTGAAGCACTCAAAAGCCAGCCCTTTCTGCATGTTCATCCCCAGACTTTGTCTTCTCACTCCTCATTTTTTGACCTTCTTTTTGTGGACGTTAGGGCTCTGTGCATGTTACCACTGCTAAGTAATGCAAAAGTGTTTGTGGTCTCTACTTAAAATATGGTAACACTGGCTTAATAGGGACTTACCTGTAAGTCCCTAGATAAGTACACATTATGTGCTCAGGGCATGTAAACTAATCATTACTGTTGGGCCTGCAGGACTTATTATGCCACCCACTACTGTAGCCCTGTAAACATGTGGCAGGCCTGCCACTGCAGAGCCTGTGTAGTTTTAAGTTTCTTTTTTGTTGCATGTGTCACCCTTAAGGTAGGCCCTAGTGTGACCCTAGGGCAGGATGCAGTGTATTTAAACAGTTGGACATGTACTTTTCAGTTTAAAATGTCCTAGTCGTCAATTTCGCTTTTCCCTTCTGCAAGGATTATCTCCCCCATAGATTACATTGGGGTTCCCTTGAAGCAGGATTTAAGAGTAACTTCCAGATGGAAACTTGGTGTCTCTGGACTCTCAGTTCAAACTCACAACTTATGAAGAAGTCAAATTTTAAATTGTGAGTCTGACAATGCCACTTTTAGAAAGCTGACATTTTCTTACCTTAACCATTCTATGTGTCTGCCTGTCTCCAAGTACATGTCTGGGGTTGGTGACAGCTGGGTTTTATGCATTCTCTAGACAGTAACCCACAATGGGAGCTTCGGTGTGACTTAATGGGCCTCAATGGGCCATTAAATGGCTTGATGGGGCGGGGTGGAACTTAGCCTGCCTCACCAAACACCTGAATAGGGCTATGGCTCTCCCCACACAAAGGGCTGCATAAATCCCTATAGAGTGTCTAGAGCCAGGGAAGGAAGGACAGGGACCTTGTGATCTTCAAAGACCTCTTCTAAGTCTCAAAAACCTCATAGACACATTTGGGAATAAGTACTGGACCCCAAATTCCACCAAATCAGAACTCTACTTGCACAAAGGACACTCTGCCAGGAAGAAGGACTGCTGTGCTTCCAGGAGGGACTGCTACTCTGCAACTGCATTGCTTTGTAGGCCTACTGCTTGCTGTGCTGTAGGAGCGACTGCCACTTTACTACTTGCTTTGCTGTGTTGGCCTGCTGTCTGCTGCTTCTTGCCTGAAGTGAGAAGGACTGGACCTGTTTTCTACATCCTTGAACCCAAGATTCTCCACAGGCTTGCCCCTTGTTCTCTGTAGTCTCGGGGACATCAAAGACTGCCTGAAACTCTCCTGATGCTGGTGGACCCTATCATCTGTGAGTCCTACTCTTGCCTGAGGTGCCCACTCCAGCTAGGGGCCTCATAAATGGGATCTGCAGCTGATTTTAGTAAAATCTGATGCATCATTCCTTCAACGTCTATGCATTACTCCATCAAAGATGCTGTTTCAGCGTGGGTTCTGTAGCTGGTCTACCCTCTATCTTGGTCGACCTGAGCTGTGGATTTGCACGGTTCCTGGTGACCTCAAGTAACCTTTTGACTACTAGTGACTGCTAGGCATTGTTTTCACATTTAGGGCCTCATTGCAAGTTTGGCAGTCCTCGGACCACCTATCGTGCGGTGGTAGTCAGACTGCCACACACCTGCCACCGACTGCCAGATTATGATCCTGGTGGCCTGACTGCCAGGAGACTGCCACCTCCACCATGAACAGGGATCCCAACAGGTTGGTGGCAGTCAAAGTTGAGGTCAGCCATGGCAGTGCCGAGTTCGGCACCGCTGTGCTGATCACAACTTCGTTTTCCACAAGCCTTTCCATGGCAGGGTCCCGGCCATGAAAAGGCAGGCAGAAAGGCAGTGCTGGGGGCCACATGGGTGCCCTGCACTGCCCATGACCATGTTGTGAGCATTGCAGGGGTTCCCCCTGTCAGCACCCTCAGCACGCATTATCCACTATGTCACAGTGCACATTCTGAGGGTACTGTGTGCGACAGCATTGCAGAGGCCATTGCCACTGCACTATTTCCACCGGGCTGATCGGCAGAAACATGGTAATACGAAATAGTGGGTCATGCAACACCTGCAAAATATTAATAATATATCTTTGTCCTGTTGTACTGACTCCTCCCATAATATTTTTTCAGATACCCTGCATGACTTAATAGTTTGAGGTCATTGATCTGTGCCAAGCATTTTTTACATTCCATTTCGTGAAGACAGTGAATTCCTTTTTGTGTTCTAGTTCCAAAATAGAGGTTTGACATGATACCAAGTTTCTCAGGGGTATGCAGAAAGTCCCTTGATCTTGAATCAGATACCGAAAAAGAGTCTGGACACCTTGCAATTGCCATGCAATTCAGTCCTGGTCCAGTGCATCCATCTGATAGTAGCAAGCACAACTTGCGAAGCATACAGACAAACTGCTTTGCTGAAACATTTGTCTAAAAATGGACATACGGTGTTGTCAACCAAACTGCAGTGCTGTCAGAAAGAAGTCTTGTATCTTGGACATCATATTAAGAAAGGAGTATGGAAAGTGTCTCTAGAGAAAACCTCTACGATATTACAAATAAACCCTCTCGAAATGCAGAAAGAAGTCTGGATGCTTCTGGGAATGGTGGTCTACTGTTGTCAGTGGATTTCCAACTTTTCTCTAGTGGCAAAAGCCTCCACAGACACTTACACAGAAGAGTGTGGCTAATCCGCTACCATGGGACAAAGAGTGTGATGATGCTTTCCTCGAGGCAAGATAAAGTCTTTGTTGGGACCCTGCTTTAGGCATGCCTGATTGGGAAAAGGTGTCTATTCCAGGTGTCTCCAAACTTTTCTGTAATAAGCTATTTAAGATCAATAAAAGTCATCCCAAGCTACTGATAATAGTACTGTAATATTGACCACATGAGACAAGACTACATTAGTTTCAGTAATATGCAAGATTACCCGCAGTGATCACCTCTGTGAAAAAACTGTATCAAAGTGGAATTTCTTTACATAGGTAATACCTAATAGCCATGGTTGCAATGTGTCTGGCAACAAGGTAATTATATTAGTATTAGGTCTCCCCAACATCACATGACTTTTCCTTGAAATATCAGCTGTAAATATGTTGCAAATTCAATCATTTCACTCCAAATATAAGCTACATGTTTTTCAAATGTGGTATATATATATATATATTAATTCAACCAAGCAAGAACGTATAATTTAGTAGGCAGGGATATACACAGGAAAGCTACTTACAGATAGAGAGCTACCAGTAGCCCTGGTCTATACTGTGCTGCTCTGAGAAAGAAGGGTGCTCCCTATCTGTGCTAAATCAAACACATGGAGATTCTAAGCTGCTCATTATGACAACGGCGGTCTTTTGCCGAGACCGCCGTGCATAATGTTGCCATCATACCACTAGTGCTGGCCGTACAGTGACCGATGTATTTGGTGTCACCCATGGATTTTCACCCATTTACAGGTGGAAATCCGACACTTTTGGCTTGACTGATGGCAGAGGAGAGGCTGTTCCAGCACCGCCACAAGTACTCCGTCCGCTGTATTATATGTAATATGGTGGACCCTGCACGGCGGTATGGGGGTGGCGGTAGAACATCTGATACCCATCCCCTCCCAGGATGTATGGGTGGACAGGACGGGGGTGTGTATGGATGCGTGGACGGAGGGAGGAGTGTGTGTATAAATGCAGAGGGGGATGCGTATGTGTGAGAGCAAGTGGTGGTGCGTGTATGTATGCACGTAGATGGGTGGGGCATGATTGCAAGTGTGTGGATGGGAGGGGGTGTTCTGTGTATGTGTGTAGTGTGTAGCGGTATGGGTGTGCATGAGTGTGTATGTGTGCGTAGAGGGTGTGTGTGTCAGAATGGAAGCGGAGGGGAGGGGCGATGTCGGGGTGCGTGTGAGTAGTTGTGTGTATTGGGATACCTGCAATTAGGGGTGTTTGTATGGGTGCATGTGAGCGAGTGGGGATGTCAGTATGTATGTATGTATGCATGCGGTTGGGTGGGGGTATTTGGATGTATGCAGTCAGGTGAGGGGGTGTCTGCAAGTGTGGGGTGTGTCTGCAAGTGTGTGGATGTGTGGGGGTGCATGTGCTGGCAACAGGAATGAGGGTTCCTGTCGCCGGGTGCATTACCGCCAGGGTTTTCATGGCTGGACAACCACCGCAAAAAGCCTGACGGTTTTCTGCCTGTAGAAGCTCACCGCCAGCCACACCAATCCAACTGCACTGGCGGGACAGGTGGCGTTGTGGCGGTTTGGCTTCAGCCAAACTGCCAATCTTATAATGCAGCGGTCTTTTTCCACTGGGTCCACAGTGGTTAGACCGCCACATTCGTAATGAGACCCTAAGTGTTCTGTAGACTATTTCTTAGCCACCTTGGACCCATTAGCTTCAGCATTGTCAGGTTGATTAAGGTTAGTGGATCGAGTTGTTGTCAGCATTCAGCAGTGTGAGGGCATTGTGATGGGTACCCTCTTATAGTTATGGCCCTGCACTCAAACAGAAGACATGACCAACAGCCAATTGACCAAATATAAACACGTTATCCTCACTGCAGAGAATCATTCTGTAGAGGTGCTCCAGTTTCAACACTGCTACATTGTTGTCCTTGCCTGTTGCAGATTAAAATGATGATCGAGTTGATGACTGTCTCAATGTGACCAAATTGTGTACAAATTCAAGACCCGATATTCAAGATGTACTTCTGGAAGTGCAGGTTGTTTATATGAATATGTATATTGCTTTTGTACAATGGTATTGTTTCATTAATAAAATTTGAATTTATTTAGCCTACTTCCTTGATGACCATACCATTTTTAAAATAAGGGCATTGTAGGAATACCAGTACATCTTTGGGGGTGTCTGGGCTTTTTTGTTCATTTGAGTTTGTTGACCCTGTCCCAGGACTCATATCTAGTACAGGGAGTCCCTTCTTTAATTAGGACAAGAAGTATGATCAAAGGAAGGCCAAGAATTGAGTAATGGCCAAGGAGGGGTGCATCCCAGGTACCATCAATGAGGCAACAGGGACAAATGAGCAAAGTGACAGTGATCATTCAATAGTCTGACAATCAAGAGGAATGATGGTGCCTAGTCAAAGGTGAATGGACATACTTTGTTGACAGTGAAGCTGATTTGAGGACTTTGAGAATGAAGATCAACAATCTGTTTTTGAAGAACGGCCATGACTAAAGCGGCCACACTTTGATTTTGACTGAAAGTTTGATTTTGACTAATCTACAGTCAGCTGACATTTCTGGATGACCAAATATTGAGATTTAACTTTGTTCAAAAGTGTAGGGGTGCCACTTTAGAAGAGTGATATAGGATTAAGGATTGACTTTGAAGCAAATACATTTTATACTCATTGTTAAGTCAACGGTTTTGCACAAGTTGAAGCAATTAGTAGAAAGTGGTTTCTTTAATATATATTTTTGAGTCTTACATTGTTCCTTTCTGATTTATGAGCAACCACGTTGATCCTTTCAGTGAACCAGTGTATAGCAATAGATGTCATAGTATCCATGATTTTTATCATTCTGATGATATGCTTACTAATAAGCTTGAGCTCTTCTGAAGATACAATTATTCATAAACCTGAAACTACCAGTGCCAAGGTAGAAGAGCAGTCTAGTTTGGTTTTTATTAATATTACATACATTAATATTACATAGCCATAGTTCTGAAGGAACTTTTACAACAAATGTATTTTCAATCTTTTGCATGAGTGTTTTTGTATAGTGCTTGCAAAGTATTGTTTTGTTTGCACCAATCTGCTGCATCTGTCTGGCCTATCATCATATACTATTCACAGTATATCTTGTACAATAATCATGAGTCTCCGGTATCATCAGTCATTTTGAATATTTTTTGAACTCCAAATCAGTCCTTTCTTTAGGTGCCCATGTATAAACATTTGAATCCTGATTCTAATGCTAAGTATAGGGATAATATGTGGCACTTTTTCAGATCTTATGTTCAGCTTGAGACTGGCTGAGCCCAAACACAAACCTGACTTATATGTTGAGTAAGGTTGAAAAGCATTTTATTAACTAGTTTTGAAGACAGGAAGGAAGAAAGTGTTTCAAAGGTGAAGAAGGGAGGGGATTAACTGAAGGGTGTGTGGGGTGGGGCGAGGAAGAGGAGAAATATTAAACATTTGGAATACAGCCAAAACTGAATCTAGATTAGGAGCAGAATAGAAAGCTATGTTTCAAGAGGAGAAAGGAGTATGGCTGGAATCTCCAAGTGATGGGTTGGAGTGAATGCTCACATAGATTTGAGGTTTTAGGATACACGTCAGACGTTTGCTGTAAATTACCGTGCCATTCATGGAGTTGACTATGTGTCGGGAAAGAGTACATATTTTAAATTCCCCTGCTAATTGGGCTGGGAGCTACTGCATAGTTTTAGTGTACCCCAAGGTGCATCATATAGATAAATTAGATGAATAGGAAATTGGGCTTCCGGGGAGAGCTAAGCACAGTGCCTTACATATTGAAGGAGACATTTTTGGAGCTATAATTCCTTCGGTTGGAGTGGTTTTGATTGACCTGGATTTTAGAAAGTTCTCTACTTTAATAGATAAGCTTGCAATTGATTTGGCTTGCATGCTTTTAGACATTAATGTAGAATTACTTGCCATTAGAACTATGATTTTGCACAATAGACTTGTTTTATACATTTTGCTTGCAAAAGAAGGCAGAGTTTGTAAGATTTTAGATGCCCAACAATGATGTACTTATTTACCAGATAAAAGCAGGGGTATCAACAAGTTTGTGAAGAATTTAACAAGTTTATTTAAAGGTGCTGAAAGTGAGAGGTGTGTGTGAGGTAATTAGAAAGATTTTTGTGCTGTAGGCACATAGCTTACTGGGATTAGTAATGGACTTGTACGTGCTATAGTTACACTTGTTTGATTATTGGCATTTATTTTTTTTCAGGGTAAAGGGATTTAAGCTAATGAAAGGGAAGAGCGAGTCAGACAAAGGTGGAGGCAAGGATGCAGAAAGCAAAGTCATGAAAAGAAAATGTGAGAAAAGAGAACTGGAAGAGAGACAGTGTAATGTATTTGAGTTGAAGGAGTTAGAAGAATCTAGAGTGAGCAACAGCAGTCAATGTCTGGTTTCTGAATTGTCCTGAAAGAAGATGGTGAATGTTTTGGAGGGAAATTGGTGGTGCAGTGCCACCTTTTTCATTTCACATATATCTCTAGTTAACTATAGTTAACGTGTTGTAACAATTTACTAGTAGTCATTGAATGCCACAGATGACCGACCCCAATTTAAAAGATTGTATTCTGGTCTACTGTGTATAATGTTTTTCTCATTCCAGGCACCAAGAGCTGTATTGATCATGTTAATAGTACTTTTTGCAAACTTACTGAGCAAAGGTCATTATTGTTGCAGTTTAATGAGGTGGAGGAGGATTTCCAGCACCAAAGGGAGACAAAGGAGAGAATATTCCATTGTCTCATCAAAATGAAGGCCCTGGAAATTGAAAATTCTGGATGGTATTAACCATGTGAAGTGGGCCAGCACCAGGCAAATCATGAACATTGGTTTTGAGTGATGCCCACCTTTGTGGAAACCGTAGGTGCTATAGGTTTCTAAAGATGCTTTGTTTTATTTTCTTGCTTTAGTATTAGACAGTTAGACTTACTTCTATCCATCTTCATAGGTGACATCCATTTCCCTGCTTTTGAGACCACAAGCTCCCCTTAACCTTGCTCATAAAAATAGTTTTTCAAGAGAACACATTTCCTCTTGTTCTGATTGGCACCTTCATTTGGTTCTATTTGAGAAATTAACATTTTTGCTACATGCTACTTATAAATTCCAATCCTTGCCCACAGCTTTAGCCTAGCAAAAGGAACCTTCCCTGTAAGGGAACACAAACAATATTCTTTGCCTATTTTATCTTTAAATAATTTGTCTCTACATTTCCCTTTTGACTTGCCTGTATTATCTTCACATATGTTGTATTGGGATGATTATGCATTTATGGGTAAGTGATTTTGATTAAGACTGTAACTTTGCTAATGTGTTAAACCTTTATACTTTGCAATTTTACGCCACTCTTTTATTACTGTAAGGCAAAAATGATTCACTGTCATTGATTTGATTCATGCTTTAAGCCTCAGGTGCATCCAAGTAGATATAGCGGAGTGTAGACTTTGCGCCAAAGTTGCACAGTGCAGATACCATCCTATCAGATCTGACCTCCAAACATTAGCAAAGGCTGAGGTATTTTATGCACCTTTTGAATAATGAGTGCGCTAAACACCACATGACTTTGGATTCCAACCCTTGTACAAACAGGGGTTTGTTGATGGTCAGAATTGTTCATGGGGATTTACGGTTCTGTAAAATAGCAACATGACTTTAGTCAACTGCATTTTGAGGAGTTAGTATACATATTGTAGAAGTAATTTGAAAGATCTGTTGTGGAATCTGCAGTTGTGTTTGAGTCACTGTGAATCCTAATTATCAATCAATCAGTCAAAAAAAGTCCATATTTCAGTTAGGTAAAACCATAAAATAATAAATAAAACAGGTAATCCATTCCACAAATTATGATATCAGAACACACTAAACCTTTTCAAAACAAGACCTTTAAAATACACAAGCTAAAAATAAATAGTCTGATGAATATACTAGAGATTGGATAAGCCTTTGTAGTATAAATATGCTAGTCCCAAGATGTTACCATTGGTGTCATTTATATCTTATGCTGTAAGTTAATGCTTCAAAGCATGCAATTACTTGTTGGAGGAAGTCAGGCAGGAAGCAACTCTATGACAGAAATCTACTGCTTGCTTCGCTATAGAGTGGTAAGTAGGTATTTCTATGCAGTCATCTTTAGCATGTTTTCTGCTTATGCACCAAGCACTATGGAATAACTTTGCCACACTGCAAAGAGTGAATTCACACATAACTGCCTTCAAGATTATTAGGGATACTGCATATTTCAATACTATCATCAAACAGATTGGTAATATCCACTTTCTCCTAGGGATTTTGTAGACTGTGCAAAACAAGGTTAGGTGTGCCTTTGTTTCAACTGTAGTGTTGCAGGGGGGGCAAATGTCAGCTTGAAGTTCACCATTCTGCCACCTCAAAGAAAACTCATTTACTGGCAGAGTGCTCACCCTAAACTTGACAAATAGTTGCCTGGATATTGGGAGAGTTATAAAATTAGGCCTGGGTGGAACTTGCGAGCAGCAGAAGTGCTCATCTTCCCTTTTGCACTGCTTTTTATATGCAAGTAGTGTAATCCACGCTTCCACACTTAAAAATCGGATTGAATGGCACCACGCAGTCCACATGGGCACGGCCATTTTGCTTTACCTTCTTAGTTTCTTATTCTGTTCATGGTCCTGGGCCTTTTCTAATCCAAATAAAATATTTCAAGTTCTCCCCATCCCACTCATCCACACCTCATTTACCTTTATTTTATTAGTGTATGTCTTTATGTATTTTATGTGTTTGCCTTATTTTTTCTTTTTCTATGACTTTGTTTATTTTTGGGGGGTTTTCCCTTTATTTCATTAATTCTTCCCTCCTTCTTCTACTAATTTCTTCCTTTACCTATTTATTTTATTTTCTCCCCATGCCCCCGTGACAGAGCAGGGAGTAGCAGTGCCAGTGTGGTCCCCGGGGCTGCCCAGGGGTGCAGCCCTTTGCCATTTTGTTTTCAGAGGCAGAGGTGGCCGCTCTTGGTTTTTACTTGCAGCGCCACCTCCCTTCTATCCTGGTAGCAGGTGCCAGGTGTGGGAGAGGGTATGCCCTGTGGGAGTATCAACTGCTCTGGGGGAGGGTGCACCAGAGCTTGCACTGGAACACTAGGGTCCAGCACACCCAACAGCAGTTGATGCACCACTGGGTCAATATTTTCAACAGGGAGCAGGACCTGCTTGATCTGCTGGGCATCAAGGTTGCGGGGCTTGTTGAGGAATATTTTAGTTGTTGTATTCTACAATGCTAATACTTTTTTCCAAATAGCATGCTGCAAACACTAAGAGGTAAGTTAAGTTTGTTACGAGTATTATGTGATCAAGTTTGAGCTAGCCACGTGCTCAGTGCTACCTAATCTTAATCGGTGGTGCTTGCTTGGGCTGATTTTTTTAACACTATCGGTGCCTGTGTTTGCAAATGGCCAACACACACTGCAGGTCACTACCACTGGTAGACACCAGGGAGGGATTTAAAAAAAATGTAATTCCCTTAGACACAGAAGAGCTTCTGTGTCTTCCCCCCACCTCCCACCTGCCCGTCAGTGACGTCAGCACACAGTGAAGTGCTCTGAGGTCACAGTTTGTTTCTCCCACTAGAGGAGGAAACAGCAGGTAAGGCCGCTTTCTACTGCAGTGGGGAAAATGGGTCCAAAAGGCCTTCCCATCTTTCAGGAACGGCTGGGTTTGGAAGGGGATTTTCTCCCCTTTCAAACCAGGCCTTCCTCAAAAGGGTTTCCTGGCCGAAGAGTGGAGCTGTCCGAAATCCACGGCCTGGGAACCCCACTGGACACCAGGGATTTACCTGGGAGGGTCGCCCACCCCCCAGGGCACTTTTGTGTTAAAAAAAAAAAAAAAAAAAAGTTGGCTTACCCCAAGCGGGGTGGGGGTGATCAGCCCACCTCCCCCAGGGGTTACAAATATTTTTTAAAAAACAAATTGACTGGGGGGTTCGGCCAAACCTCCGCCAATGGAGCATTTTGGTTTAAAAAAAAAAAAAAAAAAAGTTGGTTTACCCCTGGGGCACGATTGGCCCCCCAGGGGTTCGAAATATATTTTAAAAAAAATTGACAGGGGGTGGCCTGTGCACAGGGCTGACCCCCCGTGGGAGCAAATTTGTTTTCATAGATGTGTGGTTTCCCTGGGATACATGATCACACCCCCTCCCCCCCCCCCGGGACACCACATAGCTAGAAAAAATTATATATAGAGAGAGAGAGGCTCTGTGTTTATATGTGTATAGTGAAATCACTTTTTGTCAATGCATGAGTGGTTTCACTGGGGGCTGCAATCAGCCCCCAGGGAAACCACACACACATTTGAAAGTGATCTCCTTTGCGTATACATAAGGAGAGGGAGATACTCCCTATACACATACATACATACGTACATACATACATATATCTGTTCACTCATACATATATCTGTTCACTCTTTAATAAAGTGTTTGGATGGATCCCAAAATACCCGCACTTACTCCAACCGACACGTTTCGATCTTGTGATCATTATGAATATGTTCCTGCTATTCCTGTCACGGGCACTAAGCCCAGGCACACGAGTGGGGTAGCGTTTTTATCAGGACAAGTTGGGGAATGCTGGATGGTAAGCAGTTTGTGGATCCCTGCATATTCCTGTAGTTTGCTTCACAGAAATGCAAGGAAAAATAGTGCTTTTATTCACTGTTTTACCTTTGCAGGGAATTCTGGGAAAAAAACTTGGGGGAATCCTCACAAACAAAATCTTTCTGAACTCTCATTGATGAAGACTTTTCAGAAATATCTGGGTTTGATAGGTTCTAGAAGAGGAGGTTCTTGCTCAGCAGAGCTCAACCTCCTGTTCTGCTCCTAATATAGGAAGAGCTATGATTGCTGGCTGCAGCTGTTGTCCACTTTGTTCAGATTCCTGCAATGTTTGGGTACTACTCTGCAAAAGACACATACATTTCAATGTCATCGGCGTTGCCATTATTGAAGTGGCTGCCTCGATGACAGGCCTGGGCTTAGTTTGGGGTGGTGCCATTGATGTGGGAGTGCTGTTCCTAGCTTGCTTCCTAGAGCCCATGTGGCAGGAACAAGTTTCCAAAAAAAAAGGTTGTGGTCAGCAGCCAGTGGTAAAAAGCTTCTTCTTCACACTGACCACTTTCTTTGCAACACCTTTCTTTGGGGCCATCTTCAAGCTGTCAGTTGTCAGTTGCACTTAGCTGCACAATTGGAAGATATTGGAGGACTCGCGTCATGTGTGGTCAAGTCACTTTGTACAGGCCTTCTCTGGCAGTAATGTAGGTGATGTCTCTTCTGCACCTAAAAGCAAACAATACAGACAAACATTTATTGAAACTTGGCATTGTTGCAGTTTGAATTAGTAGAGACAAAGGCAATATAATTTAGTGGGGTTGGTAACTTAAGTTATTATGCTTAAAAATAAACAACAATACGCTATCCATTCCAAAGTCAACCACACCACCATAACATAATATTTAATTTCCAATCATGATAACAACATACAGATGTAGCTGTTTGCTTTATGTGCATCTAAGGGAGATGCATGTGGCAGTCAGGGAGGTGCATGAGAAAATGGAATGATCCTTAAAAGTGAATGCTGGTGTGCACCTATGGCAGGAAAGAGGGTCCGCAGGAAATTTAATAATCCTTAAATAATGAATGATGTTGGTATGTGTGTGCCTACTATAGCAGGCAGGGAGTAATATACATATACTATCATTATCCTCAAGCATATTATTCAACTGATATCGGGGAAAAGAAAGAACATGAACAAAAAGGCATAGCTTTCTCCTATATATGTCTTTTAGATGTCCTTAGAAAATGGTTGTGAAAAGTGGAAAAAAGGGCCTCTGCACAAAATGGCCCCCAGCCACATGGTTAACCAACATCTGCAAGCAAGAAGGCATGACCACAACAAAGAACACATGCAGGCCTATGGCAAAAGCACAGTGGCTGGAAAATGGCTACATAAAATGGCTGCTGGCCAGATGGTCAACCAACAAGAGAAAGCAAAAAGGCATGAATAGCAAAGAACACATGCAAGACAATGGCAAAAACACACATCCTGGCTGCACAAAATGGCAGCCGGGCACATGGTCAAACAGCAAGCAAGAAGGCATGGAAAACAAAGGAACACATGTAAGCCTATAGCAAAAGTACATGGACTGCATAAACAAAATGGCTGCTAACCACATGGTCATCCAACAACAGCAAGCAAGGAGGCATGGCCACAACAAAGAACACATGCAGGCCTATTACAAAACCACACTGGCTGGTAAACACAAAATGATCACTGGCCACTTGCACAATCAACAACAGCAAACAAGGAGGCCTGGCCACAACAGAGAACACATGGGGGCCTGTGGCAAAAGCACACTGGCATGCTACACAAAATGGCCATCAGCCACATAGTCAACTAACAGCAACAAAGGAGGCATGGCCACAAGAAATAACACATGCAGGCCTACGTCAAAAGCACACTAGCTGGCTACACAAAATGGTTGCCAGCCACATGGTCAAACATGAGCAAGGAGACATGGAAAACAAAGAAAACATTCAGGCCTAAGGACACTCACTACACAAAATGGCCCCTGACCACATGACATGGAAAAAAAAGACAAATGGGGTGTATGAAAAACACACTCGCACACACTGGCCAGACAAAGGAGGCATGGTAAATCTAAAGACAACACTACCATTAACTCAGCAATGCCAACAATGAAAATTAAATGAGCTATAACATTTTTCTAATACACATCCTCCCAAGGCATCAAATATTATTACCCCACCTATACACGTTTTGCAGATAACAATGTGAAATGCAAATATAACTCACTTTTGTAATGTAATCCAATCACATCCCTAAATGTTTTAAAACCAAAATATACCACTGCAACAGTTCTTTCATGCACTGATGACTAGTACAGGGCATACTATCTGGATGGCCCATTGGCAGACAAGTGAAAGAATACAACTCCCCCAAGGGAAAAATCAAACACCCCACACACTCAAATAATTAAACTCTCAAATGATCAATCTCAAAAGGAATCTAATTATCATAATTTAATTATACAAACCCATATGATTAAAACCCAATATCACTACAATCACAAAACGTAAAAAATCCTTCATAAAACAATCACATATAAACAATAAAATCCAACAGGGAGACAAAAAAGACATCTGCAATAGTCTATTGTGATTGAACTGTCCCAATTTTGGTAGATTTAGGCCAATCAATTTCTGTCACCAATCCTTGTTCGATTACGGCTTACTCCTTTGGGTCCAGTAATATCATCTAGTGTCGATGTGTTTCGGTTGACTTTTGAATCCTTTTACCACCTTCTTCAGGACTAACAAATATGCTTCCAACACTTATTGAGCCAAACCTCCATTGAAATCAAATCAGACGATCCAAATGTAAATGTGTATACTTTCCTTTGTTTCCAGATAGTCTTTCAAACACAAATTTCATGGAATCCACAATTTCTTATTCAACGGTGAACCAGGACTCTATATTGTCCCTACGGTTCCCAACCTTAATTCAGCACAATGGCGTGACGGCGCTCAGCTCTCCTTCTATTCCTCTTGTAATTCATTGACAAACAAGGACACATCTTAAAATAAATCAATATTGCAAATTTAACAAACAGAGAAAATTTACTGAACTATGCAACATTTTTCCTTTACAAAAGATGAAAAATAAAATGCAAATTACATAACTAGCCCCCTACTTAAACTCCAGGCCACCCACCACAATCACAATCAAATTTTTAAATCTAATAAAAGTACAAATAAATACTGGTGCATGCCCTAGCAAACAAACAACACCCTTTAACAATAGTTTGTTAACTTACTTTTAGTGATATCACACAAAATGAGGTCCTTAAACCCAATGGTATGGATGCAGCAGATAAACAAAGTGATCCTTCCATCTCAAAATCCAAGTGAAAAGTGACCAGGAGATGGATAAAGCATAGTCCGGAGTTCGCAATTTCCTCCAACACCGTGAGATGAGTAAATTTTTCTGACTATCCTTGAATAAAATTGCAGTAGCTTTCATAACATTTGGTAAATTTAACGTCCAAGAACACTACAAATAAAGAACCCAGTGTAGAGCAGTTAATCTTTTTCTCTGCCACATATTTCCAATATGTTCCTTTTAGCTACTCTTTAGTTATGGAGGTCAATCCCATTCTGTTCCTCAGTAGATTACCATAAACAAGGCGTGAGATCATTGTACTTACATTATTGACCCTAGCGATCTTGTTATGCCTATTGAGGGCAAGAATCTCTTCCACAGCTGTACAGTATGGTTCTAATTCTTGTGTGGAACAAAGTCTCTGCCAGTACAACAAAATTCTTAAGTTGTTTTTTTACAGATATTCATTTTATTCCCAAGTCCAAATGCAGAGGGAGCATTGGAGTACTCAGTAGAAGGTTAATCAGGGAGTGCAAAAATGTATTTTTGAGGGTAGTGAGATCAGCTAACTGTGATGCTCCCCGCAGATCAGCCCCATATAATGTTCCATCTAGAGCTTTAACATTGTAAATATGCCGGGCTGGAGATAATGTTCTGGATGATGTTGATTTAAAGACTATCAATATACCAGGGGTGTTTTGCTGAAGTCTCAATCGACTCATGCTAATTTGCTTTGCCCAGGACATTATATCCATTAACTGTGTACCCAAACATGTAAAGCTATTGACCCTTTCAAGGCTTTTTTATCCCATATAGATCTTCTTATGTGGATTTATTATTATACATTTTATTTTCGATGTATTTACCTCCAATCTTCTTTCCATATAAATTCCAACAAAGCTAATATTTAAGATTTACAATCCCCTGAGGTTCTTTGAGATCAACAGAGTACCATCTACAAATAATAATGCAGGGACTTTGCTGCCTGTAAAAATTGAAAAATCATTTTCATGAGCACCAAGGTATTTAATTACATTATTAAACGGGCCTCATTACCCATTTGGCGAAGGGGATTACGCCAATACAAACGAGACGGATATCCCGTAATGTGGCGGATGGGATATCCGTAACATTTGTGAGGAGGTAATCCCCTCTGAAATATTTCTAATGAGGCCCATAGAGTGAAAGCATCAGGCTAAGGACACAGCCCTGTCTCACTCCTTTCTCAAGTGGGAAACGTTCAGTCAATTCGCACTGATTTCCCCAGTGCACATGTGCATACTTCCCACTATGCAAATGTATTAATATTGACAGGGTACTGTTGGGTATCCTCATCCTCTCCTCTCTAAGGCTGCTCAAAGTTTCCCACTTGACAACAGATTTGGGGTCGACAAAGGCAACAAACAGATGACCCTTGTTTATGACTACAGTTTTCCAGTACAAAATCTAAAAGCCTGAGTGCTTATGCGTTCTCTAAAGTCATCTTGCAGATTAGATATTGCCATCATCCCTACATTAATGTAATTTGGCAAGCACCTATAAACAGAAGACATTTTTCAGGCTGTTAATAAGGCTGATCAGTCTGTAATTAGTTCTGAGACCTTGGTCACCTTTCTTATGTACTGGGACTATTTCAGCACCAAACCAAGGGGGTTATTACAAATTTGGAGGAGGTGTTAATCCGTCCCAAATGTGATGGATATACCACCAGCAGTATTACGAGTTCCATAGGATATAATGGACTCGTAATACGGCTGGTGGTATATCCGTCACTTTACCGTCACTTTTGGGACTGATTAACACCTCCTCCAAAGTTGTAATAACCCCCCCAAGTGCTTGGGATAGCTGTACTCCCCAGGATGGCGTTCAGTAATGAATCTATATAAATTGTCCACTTTTCAGAATTGCTTAACTATATATCTACTGGTATGCTGCCGGGCCTGGTTCGTTCCCTGTTGCTATAGTTTTTATTATAAATAATGTTTCCTAGAGTTTGATTACTAGTTGATCATCAGTCAAATTCTGTGTCCCCATGAAATGTAGTTTTTGTGTATTTTTATATAACACAACAAAATGATTCAACCTATCAGATGGTTGAATATGATTTTCAATTGCATTCTGTGTGCTTCTACTCCCATTAGGTACTATGACAAAATATTTTGCTGTCTAGTTTCTTAGCTACTGGAAGTAAATCCTGCAGGTTCAATTCTTCCCACTCTCTCCTATTGCAGCTTTATTGAATTTGCCATTTTACATACCCTCTTGAACTATGCACTTCCTACATTGTTTTTTCTGTGGTTGGTCCCATGCTTTTTTGAAATATCCTACTTAAAGTCTAATATGCTATTGAATAATATGACCAGATCATTTGTGGTCCTGCCACTGGTGGTTACGGCAAGGATGTCTAATCGCCCAAGTCAATGCTCTGTGAATAGATTCTAGTATTTCTGGGTTGTGCTCCACTTAGGCATATTTAAAAGATCACTTGTTTGTGGCTTGTAAATCCATCATTAATGAATGCCTTTCTTGAGTGCAACCCAATATAGCGATATCCTCTATAATAACATGTAAAGCATTGTGGACTCTATCCCACCTCTCTATAGCCCCTATGTCGATAAAATCACTTCATAGATGTAAATTTACCAGTACGTAATCAATTCTACTGGAGGCAGGAGTTTTTTTTAATGTTTGCTAGTCTCTAGTGTCAGAGCATGTTTGGTCATTGAAGGATCTTAGGCCATTAGACATTGTAAACACAGTTAGTTGAGGAGCAGAGGGAGACCATTTTTTTTTGGGGGGGGCAGTTTGGGATATTAACCACTGCTTTTCTTCCTCCTCTGCGATAAGTCTTTCATTATTGTTGAAAAGTTCAAAGGTGACATAAAAATCGCCTGCCACCATCTGAAGTCCTTGATACTGCCCCGAATCTGTGAAAATCTCTCACCTCTCCCTTAAGCTGGCCTATTATATATGTTAAGATGCTTTATTTGTGCCCCCTCTTGGTTGTTAGTTACTCCCAGAATATCCCAAGAGTTAATTTTATACTGCAGTTTTATGAGGTTTGTACTCAAAGTGCAAGGCCACAGTAAGGCTGCCCTACACTTTTAGCTTGAGCCAAAACACAGAAACTAGTATATCCTGATTTAAATATCAGCAGAAAATAGATATGTCACATGAGTCAATAAATACTCCCCAATCTGGTACTACTATTTTATTTTTTTGTGTTATAATTTCTTATTATTATTATAGTCATTATTTATTTCGTAACACAAGTCATGTACAAAGGATAAGTTAACAAAATTAACAATTTTAACAAAATTCCTCCCGTCTTTGGGGATACTCCACCTTTACAGTCTTCAATCGTTGTATACAAGTATATCAAACACAGAAAAATGTGCCTTGTCCCAGCATTAATAATCACATTTAAGAGCCAGTATTAATAGCATAGTGGTCTCATGTCTCCAAACAAATAAAATTTATCAATCTTGAGACTGCTTGAACTTTGTCTATAAAGGGTATACAGCCACAAGCGTTGGGTACATCCATATCATAGATTAACTGCAGCATATTACTATTATATTATTATATTGTATCAATAGTTGCCATTGATGGGTATTTAGTATAATAGCCTCTCTGTGACATAATGTCCCTTTTGAACAGAGATGGGCCATTGTGAGAGCATTCGTGTCTGTTTCTAATAGGATCCCTTCCTCAAGGAACTCAGGGACTCATAGGGAGGATAGTTTTACAGAGAGGACAAGAAAGACTCAATGAGTACTGATACATAGGTAAGAAGTTACAGTGTTTTCTTTTGAGGAAACATTGGTAGAGGATATTCGTGTTGTGATATTCTAATGTATGAAGTGACTGTTCGTGATACGTGTTAGTGTATTGCTAATAAGGTGTCCTGCCGCCAGGGGCAGGGTTTATCCATGGTTAATGATTGATTGAGGGGTATTCAACTTAATTGGGTAAATAATGTTGAAAAGCATAACAATGAGATTATTTCTAGGTAGAGAAAGATATAAGGGGGATATAGGGGTAGTAATATCCATTATGATGATGATAACACTAATAGAAAGATAGTGGGGACCGCACTGGTGTTCATAGCAGTGGTGACCGAGGGGAGGGGAGGGGGGCAAAGGGAGGGGGTTGAAGGGGATGAGGCGACCTAGATGTAGTCAGGGATGATAATAATTATGATTTACTAGGGATGATAGGACAATATAAAAAGAGGGTACAGTATAGTTGAAGGTTATGTTATATATATTAATGTTTGGGCATTGGTTTGTGTGCATAATTTAAATGGTTGTGGTGATCTATCACAGGATATACCTAGGTCATCAGATTAGGTAGGAAGGGTGACCATGTTTGTAGGAATATATCCGTTTTATCCTGTCGGTCATATATAAGGCGTTTGTGGGAGGCTGCCTGGTACATTGAGCCAATCCATTCTTCCTGGGAGGAAGTAGCCGCTGCCCGCCAACGTCTGAGGATACATAATTTGGCTGTGGCGAGTGCAGAATGCTATAGTCGGCTTTGGGGTCGTGAGAGATGTTGTAGTTCCCCTGTATCGTGTAGGAGTATGAGGGATGGTGTGAGTGTTGGCGGAAAGGGCAATACCTCTCTGAGAGTGTGTCCTATCGCCCGCCAGAAGGGTTGTATAGCAGTACAATTATGTAAGATGTGGATAAGATTGCAATGTTTGTTGGGGCATCTCCAACAGGATGCGTGGGGCAGAAGTCGTGCCGTGCATAGTTTCTGGGGGGTCCAATACCAGTCACGTAGAGTTTTGAAAAGGCAGAATTTCAGGCGAGCCTCACGGGCTCCTCGGTCTCTAGCCTCAATTAATGCAGCCCAGTCTTTTAGTTCATAATCTTTCTATAGTCAGGTTTGCCATTTTTCTCCAAGGGAGTTGAGTAGTGGCAACGAGAAAAGGTGTTGATTCAGCACAGTCTGTAGCCCTGACACAGCCCCTTTCATTTGACCCCATGTTTCTAGGTATTGGAGTATTGGTGAATGTGTTAATCGCCGGGAGGATTGTCCTAGTCGCTGTATCAGACAGTGTTGCAACTGTAGATAGCGCCATGAATAGTGATCGGGGAGGTCAAACTCGCCCTGTAGTTCCCTGAACGTCTTCCAATTGTCTCAAGAGATGAGTTGGTATATCCTTATGATGCCTTTTTGATACCAGTCGCACCAGTGGATGGTCTTACCTCCTATCTGGAGTCCTTTATTGCCCCATTGGGGGGCTCTGTCATGGAGATATGGATCTATTTTCAGGGAGCGGTGCGTCTGTTGCCAGGCTCTCCTCATGGCCCCTATCATAGGATCAGTAGTTCGTTGGTCCAGCATGTCCGTGTTGTATAGTATCAGTAGTTCGTGAGGAACTCCTGTAACTGCCCTTTCCACTGTTACCCAGAGTGGTGGGTCCCGTACATTTGGGAGTAGGAGGGTCATCTGTGATAAGTGTAATGCTGAAGAATAGTGTTCTATGGAAGGGAGATTTAAACCTCCAAATTCACGTCATGCTAATAACGTGACTCTGGGCAGTCGTGGGCGCATGGATCCCCAGACAAAGGTGCAAATGCAACGGTCTATCTCTCAGAGGAGGGTTAGTGGTATGTATAAAGGGAGCATACCCAGCACATATAAAAATCTTGGAGGGTTACCATTCTCACCGCCTGTACTCTACCCCACATGGAGAATCCTAATTGTTTCCATTTCTCAAAGTCTCGTTTCATGTTATTGATTAGGGGGTTTAAGTTGTCTGTCACTGTTTTCTAGGCATCTATTTATATCAATACCTATGTAAAGGAGCTGTGCGTGTTTCCATTTAACCGGCAGACCTTGTAGGGAGGAGCTGGTTGTTATAGGGGATAAGGGGAGGGCCTCGCTTTTATCCCAGTTTATGTGATAGCCCGAAAGCTGCTTGAATTCTGTCAATATCTGTTTGAGAGCTGGTAGGGACCTGGATAGGTTGGTGAGTGTGAGTAGGATATCATCTGCGTATAGATAAATGGTGGAACATCCGGCTGGTATTGGGATTCCTGATATTACATTGGAGTTTCTAATTACCGCCGCAAGGGGTTCGACAGCTAACAAGAATAATAGTGGGGATAGTGGGCAGCCCTGTTGTGTTCCTCTGGAGATCAGGAAGGTGTCCGATAGGAACCCTCCACAATTCACCTGAGCTGTCGGGGTATCATAAAGTAGTCGTATTCTATTAATGAAGTTAGTCCCTAGCCCGAAGCGTTTTAATATTTCAAAAAGATACCACCCTTCTATGCGGTCGAATGCCTTCTCAGCATACAATGAGAGGGCAAGGGCTTCTTCCTGTGAATCTTGTGCTGTCAATATGGTATGGAATAGTGTACGAAGGTGATTCCTTGATGAGCGGCCTGGCACAAAGCCCACCTGGGTATGATGAATCAGAGAGGGAATTACTTTTTTAAGTCGGGTTGCTAATATCGCTGCTAAGATTTTGGTGTCTCCATTAAGTAGTGATATGGGACGGTAGCTCCCACAAAGAAGTGGGTCTCTTCCTGGTTTGGGTAAAACTGTGATAGTGGCTTTGTTGGAGATAGGATATAGGGATCCCGTGCGGTCTGCTCCCTGGAAAGCTTCGTATAGGGTTTCCACTGAATCTGTCCCGGACCATTTATAGAATTCGGACGTAAAGCCGTCTTCCCCGGGGGCTTTGTGGTAGGATAGATTGACTATTGCCTGTTGGATTTCTATCTTGCTAATATCACCTTCTAGGACTGCCCTACCTTCTGTCAAAAAAACAGGTATATCTGCTCTTTTTAGGAAGGTGTTCAGGCAGTCATTGGCTTCTACTGTTTCTGGGGTGTATAGGGCTTGGTAAATAGCTGCCGAATTCATTGGCAATTGCCTGTGGGTGCGTGAGGAGGTCGCTGTTTCGGTCAGTGAGTGCTGGTATGGCTAATGTAATTTCCCTTTGGTGTAGTTGGGCGGCTAGTAGACGGCCTGCTTTCTCGCCATGTTCATAATGGCGGCCCTTTAACCTTTGTAATGCATATTCTTCCAGCGAGGTATATAGGGAGTTGAGTTCCATTTTAGCTTGTTCAAGATGGCGGTAATTGGATGGAATGGGGGTTCGCGTATATTCTCTGGTCGCATGGGCTATCCTGTCTTCTCGGTTGGCCTGTTGATCTCTCTTTTGGGCGTTGGCAATGGCGGCGTCTCGCATTAGCTGACCTCTAATGGTTGCCTTTGCTGCCGCCCATAGGAGTTGGGGTGAGGATACCAAGCCTTTGTTATCTTTTAGGTAGGTAGTTAAGTGGGTTTTAAGTTGTTCCTTTCCTTTTGGGGTTCTATATCTGGAATTGGGGAGGCGCCATGGTTTATGGCCGGGACTGATCACACCTAGTTTCAGCGTTAGTAGGACCGGGGATTGGTCCGATGGTGCGGCTGCAAGGATATCCGTCAGTTTTATCGATTGTATCAGTCTCTGGTCGAACATAAAGTAGTCTAGTTGTGATTGGGTTCCATGGACTGGAGAGAGAAAGGTGTATTAGCGGTCTGAGGGGTGTAATTAGCGCCAGCAGTCTAACAAGCCGTGGTCGGAAAGGACGTCGTGGAGTAGGGCCATATCTGAGTTATTGCCTGCGTCAAGGCTGCTTGTGCGATCAAGGATAGCATTTTGTACAATGTTCCAGGCTCCACCCAGTACATATTGAGAGGCACCAATCAGTGTGAGCAATCGATTAAGAGAGAGGAAGAAAGTGTGCTTAGAGCCTATGGGGGCGTATATTGAGCCTATGCATATCGTGGAAAGACCTATCCTGATTTTGGCTAGGACATAACTGCCTTCCCGGTCATGCCATGTTTTAAGCAGCTGGAACTGCAGTGAACGACGCATGAGAATTGCCACCCCGCATTTCCTCCCAGTACCATGCGTTCCATCAGATACGGGCGGTTTACCGCTATAGAGTACTTTACCAACCCAGTCTCTAGAAGGTTTTTCAGATTCTGCTGAGTCAAGGTGTGTTTCCTGTAACAGGGCAATATCTGCATGTTTAGAGCGTAAATAGGATAGTACTTTCTGTCGTTTGACATAGTTGGTCATACGATGGACATTCCATAGACGATTGTGAGCGGTGTTGTCGTTCCCATGAGTGCTATGTGGATGAGGTGTATTTCGTATAATGTATCTGTAATGTGTGGTCAGAATATTATATAGATACTAGCTATTCATGGACGTGCAATGGGGGAATGGTTTAATATAGTATAATATAAGGGGCAAAGACAAGATGTGTCAGCCTAGAGAAGTCGGCAGCTACTCTGATCTCATGGCCGTCCAAAGAGGCTGGTCCTTGTGTTTTAGCTGCTGATAGTAACTGTCGAGCCTGATCATGTCTTAAAAAGCATGCTATGATGGGCTGTGGTTTGTCGGAGGTAGCCTTGTGAGGAGGTCCGATTCTGTGCGCCCTTTGGAATTCTAGTGGCGGTGAAAATTCAATACCAAAGAGGTCAGGCAGGAGTGATTGTAGAAAGGCCTTGGTGTCAGATCCTTCTTTGCGTTCTGGGATTCCGAAGAGTCGTATGTTGTCTCAGTGGCTCCGGTCTTCCAAGTCGGTTACCTTTGCTCGGAGGGATCGTAATTCCATTTCCAGATCTGTCGCCATTTGATCTTCCACCATAGTGAGGCGTTGGTCCAGGGCATCCGCTGTGTCCTTGAAACCTGCTATATCTGCACGGATGGAGGAAGAGGCTATGGTTAAGTCCATGATCTTCTGATCCATTGCTTTGAGACAACGTCCCACTGAGGCAATCTCCTGTAGTATACGTTCTGTGGCTTCCTGGGCAAAGGGGTCTGTTGGTGTGGGCATTGGCCCTGGTGTTGCCATTTGTGTAGTCGTGGGTTTTGATTGTGTGATAGCCTCTGAGAACAGGAGTCGTCTGGAAGGCTTGCCTGAAAGCTTTCCGTTAGGCATTTCTTCCGGACTGTAGGAGGCTCTAGATGATAGATTTCGTTGTGTGGGTACGATGAGGTCGTAGTTTGCCGGTCGTCCTTCCCCTGTCCTGTAGGTTGTGGCATTGAGGTTGTATCTGTTGTAGGAGGGTGGCCCTTATAGGTAGGAGTTGCACTTGGGAGAGGAGGTGGAATATTGATGGGGGATGCGGACTAGTTAAAAGGCTGTGTAGGCAGTGGTGGGCCGCTTCTGTTCTTCTTTCGTGTCATCTATAGGATGTTATGGATCATTCCCCAAGACAGCCACTATTTGTGTGACAGATGGAGGTCTGCCTTCGGGCCTCTTCCATGCGGTAGTGTTATTATCTGAGCGATAGGATCTATTGCGTAAAAAGGGGGAGGGTTGGAGGTTGAGCCAGAATTTTTACTGTTATAGTGGTACAATGGGTGACACTGTCGTAGGGCATCGATTCTTACCCCACCATTTCTGTGATGTTCTGTTGTGGGTGATTGTCTCGCACTTATACTTCATGTCTTGCCGCTGCTATTTCACTTCTTCGCTATCTTCGCCTATCCATTCCGTCCTCCTGTACTGCTTTGTAACATTTCACCCCTTCCATGCCCTCTCTGTTTGTGGCGCTCCATCTCTTCCCCATCTGTATCTATTCACTTTGTCCTCCTTGTGATGTTCCCCACTTTATCTCTCTAGAGAGAGAGGGGGGTGGGGGTGGGAAGTTGGTGGTCCCGTTAGTAATGGCCACTTAGCGCTCTATTGTGAGGCTGTATATTGATGGCCTCTCAAAACAAAGTTTATGTGTTGCACTTGGGGATCAGTCGTTCTTATAATTTCCTCCTATCATTGCGCTGTACACAGTGGTGCCTTCGGGGTTATGAGTTTCAGGTTATGCCTCTCTAGACCGCAGCGTCGCTGCTATGTTACAAGGTTGATAGTTCAAAGAGATTTTTGTTTCACTCTCAGTGCTACTCGTAGGTAGGTAGTTTTATCCTCTACTTTATTTGTTCAGGGTGTGGCCGCAGTACTTATCCGTCATTGATTCTCCGCTCTTTCTCGTGCTCTTCGTTTGATGCCGTAACCGGGCACTCGATCATGGGCCTCGGGTGAGGCTCAAGCCTGTTTGTTCTCTGCGCTATGTGTGCCTCGGGGGGGAGGGGCCCTGTCACCTTCTCGGCCCGTACACCCTGTGGCTCCAAGATGTCCTCCGGTGGTGTGTCTCGGCGTGTGCCTTTTCTATCGTGATAATATGCTGGAGCTTGCAGCGCTGCCCGTGTGTGGTTCAAAGAGATTTTTGTTTCACTCTCAGTGCTATTCGCAGGTAGGTAGTTTTATGCTCTATTTTATTTGTTCAGGGTGTGGCCGCAGTACTTATCCGTCTTTGATTCTCCGTTCTCTCTCGTGCTCTTCATTTGATGAAGGGCCTCGGGTGAGCCTCAGGCCTGTTCGTTCTCCGCGCTACATGTGCCTGGGGGGGCCCTGTCACCTTCTCGCCCCGTACGCCCTGTGGCTCCAAGATGTCCCCCGGTGGCGTGCCGCAACGTGCGCCCTCTCCATCGTGGCAATATGCCGGAGATTGCAGCGCTGCCCGTGGGTGGTAGTTTGGAGACAGAGATCGAGGTGATAGTGGAGGGTGGCCCTCTTCCGTCGCCACTTACCCCCACGCCTCCCGGCGCCATGTTCTTTGCTGGTGGTCTCAACCACGCTGTTCAGATCGCAGCCACGGTTCCGGGGTTTCCGAGGGGATTTCCTTCACTTCAGGCAGCGGTCGGTCGGTGCCGTCGAAGGCCTCCAGCGATCCACGTCTGATGGCTTTGTGGGCACCATATCTCACTGGGGAAATCTGTTATTTCCCCGGGCTGCATATCTCGCAGTCCCGGGAAGCCGTTGTGAGGCTACCTGAGGCTCGTGTTGCCCCGCTGTAGCTGAAATCTATCTCGGCGCGCGGAGCTTCGTCCTCAGGCGGCCACTCTGTTGGGTGGCCAAACCACGCCCCCCTGGAACTACTATTTTAGATTTGATTCCTGCTATTTTCTATGACAATATATTCAGGGAAGTGGTCTGTGCCTCTGCTTGTAGCCTTATTGGAATCCTTAGACTCCTCTGGTTGTTCTCGGTTGTTGACTGCTCTCCGTGGGTTACATGTATATCTACGTGTTGAGTCTCATTGTTTACAAGCTGTAGTTTGTTTGCTACGGTTATTGAAGCAGTCCATAATTGCATTGGCCAGACAATCAATTTTTGTGAGCTCTGAGCCCTGCATTATTTTAACACTCTGCGATACACTATGTAAAGCAATACTTTGTGTTGTGTATATGGGACCAGTTGGGCATGTATACTTACATTGAATTAGAGAATTTGCAAGAGGGATCGTACTCTAATCAGGCCATCCATCACTTGCCAGTTTTTTTAGCATGAATTCTATGTAATTGTATGTGGTAGGACTTGCGACTAGTGTCTTGCCTAGAGAATATCTGAGCATATCACAGAATGCTATTTCCAAACTGTGTGTATCCAGTGAATGCGCTTGCAAATCTGGGAGTTTACAAACGCTCTGCTATTTGTGGAGGATTTTGGTACATTAATCATAAACATAGGGCAAGGAACATTATTACTACCACGCCTCTGGTTTATTCTTTGGGCTGGGTCTGCAGATATATGTGGCCGCTAAGCATCCTTCATAGTCTCCCCCCCTCTTTTTCTACTTTTCGGTTGCCAAAGCATTGTTACTATATGTGAAATCTCTATATTCCTTTATCGAGTGCCAGAATGATCTTTTCATTGTTTGCTGCACTCAGGGATGTGCCTTTAAAAGCAGGTCCCTGTTGTAGTGTCCCTCTGGACACACAGGTGCCTTTCTGCACATAGTGGTTTACCAGCAATTCCCCAAAGGCTGAACCTTAACACCTACCCCACACCCATCTAACACAGACATCACCAATCAGGTGACCCTGCAAATAAAAGAGCTCAAGTGGCTGTGCTCATTGCTAGTTGAGAACCATATCACCCTGGGTCTGTGTCTTCCTTGTCCAGCATGTGGGCCTAAGGCCCACAACATAACCCCTGTTTGAATGTAATATGGGTACCCCATTATGCAAGTGCTGCATCCCACCTCTCCATTACCCAAATTGATTTAAGTTTTGTCTTCTAGTTCAATATTCGGCCAGGCAGGTTGCACATATGATTGTACTGAGATCCTTATTAGGCTCCCAAGCTCAGAAAAGCCTCCTACATAAGGAAGCCACTGTTGCTTTTAATTACATTATTTATATCTGCAAGCATGATTCTGTCAGATTAGCTTCAGATGAGTTGATCATATTAATATGGATTCCTTTGTTTAAATTGACTCCCCTAGCAATACTGTCCATAAATACACACTTTCCTTAAACTGCTCTAGGGGGCATATTTATTGCTACACATAATTACCGGTTCAAGTAGCACATGTGGAGCCATTCTGTTAACGCTGAATTTTACTTAGAGAATATTCACGTAGTCTGAAAGTTGAATCTGCATAGAAAATGAATTAATATAGAAAATAGTAGACAACTTCGAAAATGTTCCTATGAGTGGCCGCCAGTAATCATGAGCTCTCCTTATTAATTGCTTATTAATATGAAATTTAGTGCTCATGTTCAGATTAATGTAGTAGTATATTAATGATCATGTATTTGTTTTATTAATCATAGGCCTTAACTTAGCGAGGTCTTAGGCCTAGTTGCACAGCCTCATGTTAAGTTGGACTGTTTAATCGAGTCACGCAAAATGGCTGCATAGAGAAATAAATTTTTAATTTTCGATTGTGTTGACCAAATCCTAGTAACTGACTTTCTTTCCCATGAGAACTACTTGCTAGCATATGCTGTATTAGCTATTGTTACAATGTAGAGTTGCATTTGCATGAAGCCCAAACATGCTGTTCTAATCAGAAGGTTAGCTAGGAGACTCACAGGAGATGTTTGCTAATTAACAATAATTGATGTCACATCTTTGCTGAAGCTAAATGTATGCTATCTCCTTTGCACAGCTGTTCTTGATATTGATTTGTAGTATAACTCTAGAATGTGTAGTGATCCATGCTTTGACTGAATTGAGATTCTTTAGAAGATTTGGTCAACCGGTATTGTTTCTGTACGTTTATCATTTGATTTTGAGATTAAGTTACGTGATATTAGCATTGTTAATATAGGGAAATAAACGTTTTAACTTTTACATAAAGGTGTGGTTATTCATGGCCAAGGGGTTATGGTGCGTGGAATTACTGACTGCAAAGATTATTGATTCTATTGACTGTTATGGTTATTGATTGGTATTGAATTTGAGTGCATGGTGGGAACTACTTTAAGCTCAGTCAAAAGGTCCATCGAACCTAGTGCCATTCTTATCTACAGGCATTGATTTTGTATAAGGTAACTGAAATTTGCATTTCTCTTTCTTAATATTCCTGGGAATCTAAGGGATGGATTATGCAAACTAGTGCCAGGAGCCTTGCCGCTACTTAACATTGTTTCTTCCTCCTCAATGAGCGTATCAATCTCATTTAGTGCACAATTTGCCCCTGCTTCTTGAGCAGCTATTTTTTTGCTTTCTTGGGCCCTGAAGCTATTCCATCACCTCCCGCTTCCCCATATTTGCTAATTAACTAAAACAAATCCAGATACCAAAGGTAGCAATGATAAAGGGGGTCATTACGAGTTTGGCAGGTGGGAAAGGCCACCCGACAATCTCCTGTGGTCAGGTTGCCTCCAGTGCAGCCGCCTTCCAGTGGGCCCCAATACAAGTTCCCTGCAAGATCAGCGGGCGATAACTGTGTTTCCACCTGCTGGCCCAGCGGGCAACAGCCCACAACATTGATGCCATCTCACAAATGAACCGGCGGCAATGTTGTAGTGCGTATGGTGTAACAGCACCCGTTGCGCTAAAACATGATGGGGCTGTCCATGGGGGCCCCTGCACTGCCCTGCCCAGGCCAAATGCACCCTGCACCTTGTTTCCGCAAGCTTTTACATGGCTGTGAAACCACCATGTAAAAGCTGGTGGAGAGGGGTGTCGTAATCCCCAGGGCAGCCCTGCATGTAGCGCTGCCCTGTCGGATTAGGACCACCAGCACTCCCAGTCCCGCTAGTGGAGGGAAACTGGCGGTTTGACCATGACACAACCGCCACAGTCATGATGTGTGGTCAGACCGCCGCCAAAGCCATGAGACCACCGCTTTGGCAGGGGTCAGACTGCCACCGCGACCACCAGGGTTGTGATGAGGCCCAAAGTGTGGATAGGAAAGCAGAAAAATTGCAATTGTCCAGTGGCTGTGAGCAGTGAGTTTAAGAAAGGGGCAATAATGTTAAAACTTGTTGCTTAAGCTGGTCTCAAGTCTCATACCAAGGGCTGCTTTATTGTTCTTAAAAATAGTGTCTGACCATCAAACCAGAAATTTCCAAGGTCTAAATTCACAGGCTCTAGAGGAGAGCCCAGCCCAGTCTTTCTTGGGTGATAACTGGTAAAGGCAGGCCTGTCCTTGGCTGCGGCACGGCCACAGCATGGCCTGCGTGCTTCCCACACTGCGCAAGTTGAGGTAGCGATACATTGGGCGTTCTGCAGGTTGGCCCCCATCTTCTCCTCCCTGATTATCTCCAGACACATAGGGCTCTTCGGGGCTGTAGTACCTTGATGTGTCCCCAATTATAATTATTGTTTTGCTGAGTGGCGTATCAGTTACTCTTTTTTTAAAATATATTTTGAGCCAGTAAGGACAGAGAAACATTGGATTTTCCAGTAGGAAGCTGGAAGTTGTGAGAAGCACCACAAAGTAGTAGGAGGGTGTTGACTGACAGTTTACTGTGCTGGAGCACAACAGTTATATGAAAAAGATAAAGCTCACCAAGGGCCATATTGCAGTAAATTGCCTTGTAGCACAACAAGCATGTGTGTCTACTCTTTGTGCCATAGACGCACTTAAATATTATAGAAGGGGATGCAAATGCTGGAGCCCCTTCTGTGTTATGGATGACACTAGTGTACAATATGCACCGCCACGATCTTGAGTGGGCATTCACTCATTTGAACGGGGTATGGTGCCAAGCAATTGAGGAAAGAATTTGCCTCTGTACCCATGCTGTATTACTGGTATGGGCAAAGAGACAGTCAGGAAGCTCACTTATTGCTTGTCAGGCACAGGTGGCACACAGTTAGTGCACCCCTGAGAGCACCCTTTGGAAGGAGAGAACATCAGTGAGGGACTTCACAGACATCCCCTTGCAAGGGTTCACTACCTTCCTTTCAAATGCTGTCCACAGAGTGAAAAGTGGACCAGCTACTTCACATAGCTGGTACTCCTTTCCAGTGGTGGCTTGCGGGACGGAAAGAGGCAGCGCGGCGCGTGGAGGGGGTTGGAACACAAAATATCTATATATTTTTTGTTTTAAAGTACCTTTCTTGCCAGGCTGGTCCTCGGTCCTTGACTGCAGTGCAGGCACAGGCTCCTAGCCTGCCCTGCGTCCAGTCCTAACGCTGCTTTCATGGAGCTTGCAGCAAGAAAGTAGTGTTAGGATTGGACAGAGTGCCCAGCCAGGGCCCTCTGAGGCAGATTGAAAGTCTCTGCCTGTTGGAGAGAGCCCAGTGTACATGTGTGTTTGGCCAGCCCAAGATGGTCGGCCAAACATACATGCACACTGAGGGGGAGTGTTAAGCACTCCCCTTCCGTGCTTATTACAGCTCGTAGCCCCACCTCTTTTACAAGAGGATTATAATAAACACAGTTTATTATCATTTTCTTGGTTATCGATGGTGCAACTGGTGCAGTGGCACCACACCCCAAGTTTGTTAGGAGCCACTGCGCTCAAATTCTATCTGTCGTTTTGCATGCAATTGGTGGGCCCTTTCCCTTGCTGGATCCAGGGCCCATGGCAACCATGCAATGCATCTACCACACGGTCCAGTGGGGGGTAACCCACGTAGTTGTTAGGGGAAGGTGGAGTAAGAGAGGTGTGAGTGACCATGCTAGTGTTGAGGAAGGTCAGACCCCGGGGTGTAAAGTGCAGGTTCTCTAGCAGTTTTTGTTTTTATTTATTATTATTGGTAGCAACACCAAGAAGACCAGTTTGGTCCTGGGACTTTTAATAGGGGACATAATGGATGTCAGACAGCTCCATTTCCTCTAGTTGTCCTATGTGACCGAAATTTTTTTTTAAACAAACGATGAATAACTACATCCTTCATTTAGTTACTTTGTTTTTAAAAAAGGTGCACATTTATGAACTATAGTTAGGGCTGTGAAGTTCCGCACATGCCTAGATGACTCCGTAACAGTTTAAATGTCCTTGCTCTGTCAGCTCCTACAAAATAATATTCTGAGCCATGAGGAACCAGCTGGTGTTGTGGAAATGCAAAAATCTAACAGAAGCTGAGTAGGAAGGTGGATGAATAGTACCACGTGTACATTCTTTTGCGTACGTCATTGGCTGTAGTCATGGAAACACAAAACTAAGATCATTGGCTGACTCATCATAATTAAGAGAAGTTTGTGCCTTTTTTTCGTAAGTCTTCTGACAAATTTGAACATCTTCAGCACTAATGTGTTCTTTTCAATTTTGAGGGCACTTTGCTGAAAACTGTTTTCATCTCAAATTATTAAGCAGTAGGCACATCTTTTTTTATGTAGCCGCTGCAATTATAGCTTTTTTCTGAGTAATGGGTGTTAAGCCTTTTATGTCTGTAATTGTGCGTGGTGCATTTTCAGCTGTACTAGCTGGTGATAATCTCTTGAAGTCCGGAAATTAACCGCTCTTATTACTGAACATGAAATGAATGATGGATAGATGGATTACTGTAATGGCGGCGAAGTCATAAACAAAACACAAAAAGGTGGTTTCAGGACACATTGAATCGGCACTTGTAAATTACTATGAATAAAGCATACATGCTGCACGACCCTATGATAGAAAATTGTGACCTCAGTGGTTAATTTCCTAAAAAATTAAAATAAATAAGCAGAGGGGCACAAAGTTCTTCTCAGGTGGACTACCCGATTTGGATGTTACAGAATTCTGAGGCTTCCCAGTTTACTTTCCAATGTATGCCTGTGTGTTCCTCCACACTCCACTTCCTTTCTCTTTTACTCACTCTTGGAAATTCTTTTTGCATCCCTGACTTCTCCGTTTGCCATTGTTTTCCTATATTTCCCTTACTCCTTCTTTCTCCCTTTTCCGCTTTGCTCGCTCATTTTTTGGACCAGTCTAATGATAAAAAATAAGCTATAGTAACGAAAATTAGTGCTGGATCATGTATGGGAACCTCAGTCTCAAGGCCCAGAAAAATAACATGGGGCTCTTAGAAATTCCACATTCTGCAAACCTTTTCTACCTTCAATCCCGAGTACCTTCTCACGGGGAATAAACCAAGGCTGTGTACGTTCAATGGAAGGCTAAGCAAGCACCCTGAAAGGAATTTAAGGGTTGTGCAAGTGCGTTTTTCATCCTTCGCAAGAATCAAACGCGTCGGAGAGGTCGGAGGATCTTATGACACAGAAAGATGGGTGGTGAACAATCATTAAAATTACATCTACACCCCAAACAATTTGGAAACCATGTACAATGTGGCCAAGGAAGGAAAACTACACTCAGAAATAACGTTAAAAAGTTTATTACAACCACAAGCTCAAAGTCATGAAGGCAGTGTGTAAAATCCAATTATAAAGATACATACACCAAGGGTTGCCCAAGGTGACAAAATGAATTCAGCCTGAATGTATTTAGTTGCCTTAGGCAACCCTTGGTGATTATGTATCTTTGTAATTGGCTTATAATTGCTAATTATCAATTCAAATTTGAAGAGTCAATAATCTAAGCTGGTCACAGTTCAACCCCACAGCTAACCGTCACTGAAATACATGTGTGGGGAGAAATACGTGAGCCAAATAAAAAAGGCCAAAAAAATGGAGAAGAAGAAAAACTGGGGCTACTAACAAAAAATAAGGGAAAAACATAGCATCAGCAAAATGGAGTTTCTAACCTGAAAGGGCATTTCAAGGGGTAATGGCAATAGACAGAGATAAATATACCTCTCTAAAGATACAGCATTCAGGGAATAAGCAAAGCATCAACACGTTGACAGCATGCATCAGGAGAGCAGCTGGAGAGAGTGTCTGCTCAGAGAAAGCTGCAGTCAGACTGACCAAGACATAGACTGACTAAAGTTCCAATGTCCAACAGTATTTAAGATTTTATGAAGCATTTCAGTTTGTCAGTTTACATCAGATTATATCACGCTGAAAGGGCATCATCCAATTAAAATCAGTCAGCAGACAGTTTGCAACAGTTCCACATCTGTCATGGATTATCCATAAGAAGAATCATAGATTGCAGTTAATATTTTCACATAAAACATATAGGCCCTCATCATGACATCGGCAGTAAGTGATAAAGTGGGAGAAATACCGCCAAGAGGCCAGTGGTAATTACTGCCAAATTATGACCCTAGCGGTTAGAACTCCCATAGATAGCCAATATACTACACTATCCGCCCGGGCGTTAACACCACGCACGCCGGCGGTCGCCATCAACAGCCAGACGGAAGACAAAGTACCGCCCACCATATTATGATACTGCAATCCACCAGGATTTCCAGGGTGGTACCAACGCCATCAAAAGCCTGGCGGAAACGGAACACAGAAAACGAAAGACAAGTACACAGAGGACTCCGCCACCGCCATAGAACAGGAATTTCAAGTCTTCCTGATGCTCATCCCTGCCATGCTCCACCTGGAACACCAATACTGACGAAGATGATGACGGTGAGTACAGCTGCCTAGCACACAAGGGAGGGAAGGAGGAAAACGAGAGTGACACAAACACGCACAACACACACCATTCACACACAAACCATACACACAACCAGCTGCAGACGTTAACCAATTGCACATGGCACAAAAAACAAGGACTAGCTTTCGGAAGTACTGAAAATGTATTATCAAGGGAAAAGCCGCCACGTGAACCTGAAATGTACAATTGTCCACAAAGGGCCACCGCCCAGTACAAAGGGCCCACATTGCCACAGGGCACAGTCCAAGGCCCAACTTGTCACCTGACATCAACTGCACATAACTGTGCAGGGGCACCATTTTGCAAGTGGGCAGGCACCTCAGGGAGTTGGGGGGCACCTCAGCCGAATTTGTGAACTTTCCTACTGGTTCTGGAGGGGGCTCCATGCCCATTTCTCCATGCTGGGTAGTTCAAGGCCACAGCCTCTCCAGTGGGTGACTTGCCCACTGGTTCTGGAGGGGGATCCTTATACAGCAGTCCCAGTAGTGTAGCCTGCATGCCCTCTGCTGGAGTGAGGGCTGCACTGTCTCAGAGGGTGAAGGTGCAGCATCTGCAGGAGTGGGCTGCACTGCCTCAGCTGGAGGTGAGGGCTATTGTGACCACTGGTGGTGGAGGTGTCATCCTGCCAGCCTCTGCTGGAGGTGAGGGCTGCACTGTCAGGATGTGAAGGTGCCTCCTGGGCAGCCTCTGCTGGAGTCGAGGGCTTCTTCCCCTTCATGGCAGTCGTCAAGGGATTCTTCGTCTTCATGGCAGGAGGTGCAAGCTCCTTCCTCTTCATGGCAGGAGTCAAGGGCTCCTTCCCATTCATGGCAGGAGTCTAGGGCTCCTTCCCATTCATGGCAGGAGTTGAGGGCTTCTTCCCTTTCATCGCAGGAGTCGAGGGCTTCTTCCCCTTTATGACAGGAGGTGAGGCTTCCTTCCCCTTCATGGCAGGAGTGGCTGTGGGATCCTTACATTTCCTGGCTGCTAGAGTGGGAACTATCACTGTCTTGCGTCCATGATTAGGAGGTACCTCCACTGTCCACATGGACTGTTTGGCTGAGGTGCTGGGCTGGGTTGTTGGGACCCTGCTCTTAGTTGCAGGACAGGGGGATGGGGAGGGAAGAGGTCAAGTTGGGCAAGGAAAAGCTTTTTAGGGACAGTAGGGTGGGGAGAGGAAGGAGGGATGGGAGTGGAGGTTGGGGGAGTGGTTGTTGGAGGAGTACGTCTGCTGGACTTGGATGCAGGTGCATGGGGAGTGTGCTGACGTGAAGTGGATGGCTGTTGGGTGTCTGAGTGCTTACATTTGTGACCTTTAGGAAGAGGGGGGACAAACAGGATTGGAGAGGACATAGAGGATGAGTGCATGGATTTTGTGGAGGTGTCTGCTAGTGAGGTGTGTGAGCTGTTTGATGTGATGATGCTGGTGGTGGATGTTGAGTGTGGACGTGACTGTGCGGGAGGTGGAGAAGGAGGAGGAGGAGGAGGGGGGGCAGTGAAGGCAGTCGATGCGGTTGTGTCTGCAACTGTCTGGTGTTTGCATGAGTGTTTTTGTGTTGAAGTGTGGTGCCTGTGTTTGACTGTGCCACTCCTGTGTGATGTCTTGTGTGCATGCTCATCTGTAGATGTGCATGGGATGGGATGGGGTTGGGGTTGAGGAGCCTGGGACTAGGAAGTGGTAGTTGGAGGGGGGACAGTAGGGACAGGGACAATGACTGCCATCAGAGAGGAGGCCAGAGCATGACTCGGTCTCTGTTGGGCTGCTACTCCACCATGAATGCCCTCCAGGAATACATTGCATTGCTCCATCTGAGAATCCAGCCCCTGGATGGCATTCACAATGGTTGACTGCCCTACAAAGATGGATCTCACGAGGTCAATAGCCTCCTCACTCAGGGCAGCAGGGCTCACTGGGGCAGGGCCTGAGGTGCCTGGTGCGAAGGAGATGCCCACCCTCCTGGGTGAGCGGGCACAGGTAACTAACTGAGTGGCTACTGGGAAGGCGGTGCTGGTATGGGGGTGGTGGCTGGACCTGCAGCTGGGGTGGTCACGGAGGTGTCCGCCACCACCAGGGAGCTTCCATCGGAGCAGGTATCTGAGTCTGTGTCACCTCCTGTCTCTGTCGCGGTGCTCCCTTCGCCCTCTGTCCCACTGGCTCCCTCAGCGTCAGTGGACTCTGCCTCCTTGGTCCTGTGAGATGTAGCTCCCTCTGTCGCCAGTGCCCCTTGTCCTCTTCCAGATGATGCTAATGCAGATATGGACAGGATGGCAGAAGATAAAGGGGGGGGAAGAGAAAAGAGAACAGTGGGTCAATTACTGCATCAACACCACAGTTGGCATACACAGCACCGTCACACAAAGGGATCAGAATTGAGCACTGTGCATTGCACTGCCATTGAGTTGGGTGGATGCCACAGCAAGATCAGGGCCAAACACAGCCAGCTGCACAGCTCCTGGGACCCACTAAGCCCTGTCTGACATGAAATGCAACCTGCAAGGTTACCTTGTTTTCCCTTTTAACCATTACCCTGGAGCTGGATCATGCTGCAATGTATGACCTGGCATTAAGGGGCATCCAATAACTGACACCCACCACCCAGATCCTTGCCACCTACAAATTGTTGTTGTAACAACCACTGTACCCTCTTGTGGCTGCTGTGATGCCCTCAACCACCCATCCAGCTCAGGGGGTTCAAGTTCCAACGGGCACACCTTCCTCATTGGGAGGCCATCCCCCACTGGCCCTCTGCGGTCTTCCGTGCCCAGCATCTCAGGTGCTCCCACCGTTTCCGACAGTGGGTGCTCCGCCTGCCATAGACCGCCAGGTTCTGCACATCCTTGGCGATAGCACAAAATAAACCCTTTTTTTGATGGGCGCTGACCTGCAGAGGCAATACAGACGGGAAGACACCATCACCCATACAATCCAGCCTGTCACACATATGGCCCATCAAACCCTTTTCTATCACCATTGGCACACACATCACCTGACACACACCATGTACACCACCGCAAGACATCCCCCCCATGGCACTATGATTGCACACACATCTCCATGCATCCTTCCCACATGCATCCCACATGCATCGTGCCCAAGGTGTACTTACCTGTTGTTCTGGAGGCCCATAAAGCAGTCCGTACTGGAGTAGGACCCAATCCACTAATCGCTCCAACTCCTCCAAAGTGAAGGCAGGTGCTCTTTCCCCAGTCACACGTGTCATGGTAGGTTCCAGACACAGGTCACAGCAGCACACACAATGTAGGTGTTCTCCTGTTAAAGGTCAGGAAACAAGTGAGGAATCAGATATAAAATGGCGGTCACGTCCGCGGCGGTGTACACGGTCACCACCGGCGCAGAACCCCATTGGCCACTGTACTCCATAGAGTCTCATATTTTCCAATGAGGAATTGCACGGCGGTGCAAGACCGCCTTCCTCCATGATGGTGGTGAGGTGCCAAGACCTGCTATTCCCATGCTGTGAGCTGTGGGGGAGGAGGTAGGGGTCCACTGCCTGTCCTCTGTATGGCGAGGAGGTGTTTTGCTGCCCCCGCAAGTTGGTCCACCTCTTCCTGATGTCGCCCCTTGCTCTTGGATGCTGTCCTACAGCGTTCACCCTGTCCAAAATTCTGGGCACTTTACCATTGCTATCCAGTGCTAAATTGCAAGTGCTCCTATATAAAATGTGTATGTAATTGGCTTTCCATGATTGGCATTTGATTTACTGGTAAGTCCCTAGTACAGGGCACTAGAGGTGCTCAGGGCCTGTAAATCAAAAGCTACTAGTGAGCCAGCAGCACTGGTTGTGCCACCCACATGAGTAGCCCTGTAATCATGTCTCAAGACCTGCCACTGCATTGTCTGTCTGTGCAGCTTTTAACTGCCAATTCCACTTGCCAGGCCTAAACCTTCCCTTTTCTTACATGTAAGACACCCCTAAGGTAGGCCCTAGGTAGCCCCATGGGCAGGGTGCAGTGTATGTTTAAGGTAGGACATATACTAATGTGTTTTATATTTCCTGACAGTGAAATACTGCCAAATTTGGTTTTCACGGTTGCACGGCATATCTCTCTCATAGGTTAACGTGGGGGGTGCCTTTTAAAATGATTAAAGCGTAGATTCTGTAGATTTCTTTTTGGAGCAGATAGACATATGCAGTTTAGAGTCTCTGAACTCACAATTTAAAAATACATCTTTTAGTAAAGGTGGTTTTGAGATTGTGTGTTTGAAAATGCCACTTTTAGAAAGTGGGCATTTTCTTGCTTAAACCATTCTGTCACTCTGTCTTTTTATGGATTCCCTGTCTGGGTTAGGTTGACTGTTGGGTTGTTTGCACCTCTCTTTAGACAGTGGCACAAAGGGAGCTGGGGTGTAGCCTGCTTATCCTGATGAGCCATCTGTGCTAAAAGTGAGGGGAGGAGTGATCACTTACACCTAAAGGGGCTGTGCCTGCCCTCACACAAGTCAGTCTCCAACCCCCTGGTGTGTGTCTGGGGCCTGGCCTGGGCAAGGCAGGATCTCACAAACAAGAGAGACTTTCCTTTGAAATAGGCCTAATTCAAAGGCCAAAATGGGTATAAGAAGAGCAACCAAACCCCTGACAATTAGATCAATTCTGGACATCAAGGGGAACCTCTGCCTGAAAAGAGCTGAGGAGAAGTGCTGCCCTGCCTGTGACTGTGCTTTGTGGAGCTATCCTGCAGTTGCTGCTTCTGCCTGGCCAAGGGGACAAATACTGGACTTTGTTGTGCATTCCTGCTTGTGAAGAAGTCTCCAAGGGCTTGTCCTGAGCTTGCCTCCTGTTGTTGAAGTCTGAGGGCCATCAAAGACTTCTCCTGCCAGCACCTGAGACTCCTGCCCTGCCAAGTGGTGCCCTGTCCAGTTCCTGGGGCCTTGGAAGGTGAAGCTGGCAGGCCAAGACTGAAAATCCATGTACAGACCGACGTGCGAGGGAAAATTTCGATGCACCTTCCGAGATGCGCCTGAGAAACGATGCGCCGCCGGCTTGGCGGCTCAAATCGACGCTCCACCTGCATTGTGGCTGGAAAATCAATGCACACAGATGGAGAAATGATGCACAACACCCACTGACGGAGGCTGATAATGTCGCAACCCACACAGCATGGTTTTCCTGAAACCGTGTAGCCAGATTTTCGACGAAACATCGTTGGGCGCGGAAAAACGAGGTACCGCTTTCCTGCGGAGAGAAGAAATGATTCACACCGACAGGAGGAGGAAAAACAATGCACGGTCTCGCTTGCGGGTGAGAAATCGATGCATCACTAGCCCTTTCTGACACAGACTGCCCCGTGCATGTTACTTTTCAACTCTAACATTGTTTTTACTGTTTTCTCAAGGATTTAAGACTATTTTGCTTTTAAAATTAATAAGTTGACTTGTGTATTTTGTATTTTTGTCACTTTGGTCTTGTTTTGTTTAGATACATAGTACCTATTTTTCTAAACCTGTGTTGTCATTTTGTAGTGTTGTCACTGAGTAACTGTGTGTGTTGGTACAAATTCTTTACACCTAGACTCTGATATTAAGCCTGCCTGCTGGTGCCAAGCTACCAAGGGGGTGAGCGGGAGTTAACTGAGGGTGATTCTCTTTTACCCTGACAAAAGTGAGGGTCCTTGCTTAGACAGGGGGTAACCTGCCTGTGACCAAAGACCCCATTTCTAACATTAGGTGCAGGCATTGGCTAATGACCGATGCCCGCACTCACTTTACAGTGCATCGTGGGATTCCTTTTTTAAAATGTTTAGTTTGGGTTGCTCAGGAATAACTTCCTAAGCAGTTCCGAGGCTGTTTTTCTTTAGGTCATGACGATCAGCAAGCTGACAATGTTAATACTAAAGTGAAAGTAAAATGTGCCAATCAGCTTATTTTACATTCACTGCATCAGGGTTGGAGGCATGACTAAGCACCCAAGCAGTGATTGAGGTGGGGAGGTATAATTGGAAATGGAAGCATCTCCACTTTCCAATGGTAACTCAACCCAATGGATCACCATAGCTGGGTGATTCCCCAGCTGGGGTCCACCTACTAGTCACTAGGGAGTTTGGTAAGGTGAGCAACTCCTTAGGCAAGGCCTTGTGCTTCCCTCATTCCCCCAAATGTTTTTGAGTTTCTGCACCCCCAGGGGCATAATGGGGGGTGAGTACCCCCTGTAAAACCCACTAAATACCAGGTAAATATGTAAAAAATAAAATGTAGGGATGGGGTCTGCCCACTGTGTGCATGGCATGTCCCACCTCAGACTTGGATGAAACAGTTTTTTTGTGACCTCTGTGAGGGGGGGTTGTTTGGCAGTTTCCCCCAGTGTGCCTCCCACATGGGGTATAAAATCCTCTGGACACCAGCAAATATGTATCAAATGCAATATAGGGCTGGGGGCAGCCCACCATGTCCATACTCCCACCCCAAAAAGGGTGAAACTGTCCCTCATTGATAATGGATTAGAGGTGTGCCCATTCTGCCTACCCACCAGGTGTTGCACTCTTTTGTTGGCCTTACTCACACTCCAAAAGGGACAAATCAGTCTGTCTGCCCCCATCCCCAATGGAGAGACAAAGGGTTTGTCCCCAATTTTCCACTGCAGGTGTCAGAAAGCCCTCTAGACACCAAGGATTTCAAAAAGCTGCCAAACATACAAAAGAATAGGGCGTCTTACCCTGGCATCAAGCATACTCCCATCACAGAAGGGGCTATAGTGTCTTTCTGTCTCCATTGGGGCAGATAGGAGGTTTGCTAAATTGGGGAGGTTGCCCCAATTCTTCCCATTGGCTCCGGGGTAGAAAATGCACCAGGTTTTGCTTTTGGGCCAAAAGAAAGGAGTGCAGACGTTGCACTCTGGCATTGGCCCTATCCCTACCCCAAAAGGGAGAAACCAGTGTTTTGGTGTTCCCAGAGGGCAGAGAATGGGTTTGGCCCCAGTTTACCCCCGGGGGTCAAAATGCTGACTGGATGGAAGAATATATATTTTTAATAAAATAATGCCATGGGTCTGGCCCATCCTGACATCACCTGCCAACTAAAACATCCCAATTCTAATGGCAAGCAAGAGGACATTTGGGGGGGTCATTACAACCTCAGCGGTCTTTTTTGAAGACCGCCGAGGTACCGCCGTGCGGAAGACCGCCAGTGGTGGCGGTTTTCCACTCGTCCGATTATGACCGTTGGCAGCTCTCCGTCCTTTTACCGACAGTGAGCCGCCAACAGCCATACTGGCGGGAGGCGGGGAAGTGGAGGTTGCTCAACCGCCACGCCAACAGAACACCGCCCAGCAAATCACGTCCTGTGATTCGCAGTGGCGGTGTTCTGTTGGCGGTGTGGTGTCGGTGGAGCTACCCCCATGGCTCCTGTCCCCTCCCGGAGGATCGACGGACCAGGTAAGTCTATCGTCCGTTAAGGGAGGGGGTTGGGGGGTGTTGTGTGTTGTGTGCGTGCATGGGGGTGTGTGTGTGTGTATGTAGAGGGGGTGTGTGAGTGCGTGTATGCTTGCAGGGGTGTTGTGTGTATGGGAATGAGTGTGTATGTCTGTGGGTATGTCTGTATGGATGTGTGCGTGTATGTTTGTATGTGGGTGTGCGTGTCTGACTGTGTGGGTGGATGTTGGCATGTATGTCGGCGTGTGTGCGTGTAAGGGTGTAGGTGGTGCCTGCATGTGTGTCGTGTGGGTATGGGTGATGTTATGTTGGAGGTCGGGGTGGGTAGGGGGGCCCTGCCGCCTTTGGGGGTGGCAGGGGTGGTGGGGGGTGTAGGGGAGGGAGTCGGGGTGGGGGTGGGGGAGACCCCTATCAGTGCCAGGGAAGGAATTCCCTGGCACTGATAGTGCTTACCGCCGTGGATTTCATGGCGGTTCAAACCACAGGAAATCCACAGCGGTAAGCAGGGTCCAAATACTGCCGGCGGTATAGTGACGGCCGCCGTGCTGGAGACCCAGGTCTCCAGCCCAGCGGGCGGAACGGAAAACCTGCGGATGACCATGGCGGTAACCGTCATGGTCATAATTCCCCACAGTAAGACTGCCAGCCTGTTGGCGGTCTTACTGCCGGTTTAACACCGACCGCCAGGGTTGTAATGACCCCCTTGATTTTTTAAATATTTTGTTTTAGATGTGGGCCAGGGGAGTGGGGCTAAATCCCAATATTATTCCACTTGCCATGCTGAATGGCTGCACTTTTGGGCTTAGGTAGGCTGTCACCTGGTGAAACCTACAAGATCCAGACATTTCTGAAAAGAAGACACCAAGAGGAGTCCAGCTTGACAAGCTTCATGTGGATCCCGCAATGTTTTCTTACTCCTAATGCAGTGCAAACTTCAAACTTTGCCTAAAATTACAATTTTTCCTTGCATTTCTTTGATGTAAACTTCTGGAATCTACAAAGATTGTGATAATTCCTACTTCTCAATCTTCCCCCACTTCTCTTGATAACAGCGTTACCCCACTGGACCTAGTGCCCATGGCAGAAATGGATCAGTCAAGGGTCAATGGGAGTCATCGCAGATGAGCACTGGTCCTCCCCAGGGTCATTTGTTTTAAAAAATATGCAGTGCTAGTACTGTTTTTCTTGCTAGCAGCACAATAGACCTTCTAGGTTGCTCTCCTACATGGGAGAGCAACAACAATAGATATCTTAAACCTTTTGGGCTACTATGGATGGGTTTTGTGCAGGTTACATCTGGTGACATGCTACAGCAACCAGTAGTGTTAGTTTCAGGACTCTTGGCCACAAAAATTTAGCACTTTTTCTGATATTGACTTTTCAACTAATATCCCTTCTTTGATGGAGAAGTCAGGGCAAGCAATCCTACCTCTTTATCTCCCTAGCCTCATTTCTATGGCATCTTTGCAGCTCCAGTACTCCGCTGCCTCATTGCAGCAGCAGGAATCTGGACATCAACCGGGACATGCTTTTCTTTCTTGGCTCCTGGTAACCCTATTTTCCCGGGGTCTTCTTGAGCATCACCTCATGATCCTCAAAGCAGGTTACACTCCCATCTTTCACGGCCTACAAACCACTTGCAGGGTGCCTTTGTGTTGAGCAGGAGTTAGGTAGTGCCTTTCAATGGTATCCACAATAGGACCAGGACACATGCACTTTAGGGGAACACTCTTCTCATGGGTCCTTTCAAGTCCTCCCTCTATAAGTATACTTGTGTCTTTGTTCTCAAGCAGAACTGGATTAGACAAAGTATCCTAAGTGTGGGATGTGCCTGTTAGTCATCAAATTTAAATAACCATTCAATTTCATAGGATGATCATGGATTAAACGCTTTTGGGAACAAGTATGACCACCTCAATTTAGTTAAAAATATTATTACACAAAGTATAGCAGGAAACAAAAGAAAGGACAAAAAAAGACTGGTTGTAATGTGAACATTTCAAAGAACTTGAGCACTGAATTTAAGAGAAACAGCCAATAAAAAACACTGCATGAATCTGCATACTAGAAACCTATCTGAGTCTGCAAAGCTCCACTTAGATGTCCTTACTTAAAATGAAAATAACAATGAATAACAATACTCTGTGTTCAAAGACATCAATTAGAGCAGGTAATTGTGGTGCAAGATACACACTGATGAGTTCAACTTTCTGTTTGTAGAAACAATGAAAATAATGACCGCCCTCGGCATCAGCAGCAGGAACCTTAGTGTCATGGCAAGACAACTTTTAAACTGTTCTAGACATGGGCAGCGTGGGCTGCTGGCCAGTACCTCACGGTTTGCTCATGGCCATCGGCCCCCATGCCAATATGCTGTAATTATTATTTTCTATTCCCTCAGCTCTGTTATAACTGTGAGGCCCAGGAGATAGGCTGTGATGCCCATGTTAGGTGGGCCTCGCAAGGCTAGACTACTGCTGTGGGTTCCCTTCTCTGGGCCTCTCAACACCATACCATGCTTGTAGGGCCTAGGGGATGGGCCCAAAGCATCAATAAATCATACCTTTTAGGTCCAGAGAAGTGGATTCCCCTCCCCATGGCCTCATAGCACTAGACCAGGGTTGCGAGTCTTAGGGGTGTAGAGGCCTCTCTCTTAGGCCTAGCAGCACTGTACCATGGTTATATGCTTGGCCCATATCAGGAGCATAGCTATCAATAGTGCAGCATATGTACTGGCACCAAGCACTAGAAGTATTAGGTTCCCAATGCACCAAACATTCTAGCTGCATTTTACTCTAGAGCCAGTGGTTCAGCATACAAAGTAAATGCACACCAACCCCCATTCACTGGCTGGACAGAAAATGACAGCCATAATTTGGTTGCATTGGCCACCTGCTGTACCTTGGTTATGTGTATGCATCCATGTTAGTGGCTTAGGCATTGATAGTCTAGCAGCTGCAGCCATGCCAGGCCCTAGGAGTGTTTGCTGGCCAATTAGGCCCTTTTTCCGGGCTTCCCTACACAGGATTATGGCAGCAAGGTCTAGGTGTTGAGGCATCTCCTATGTGTGTAGCTATCAATAGTGCAGCATTTATAGTGACACCAGAGTGCAGGGGCACGAGGGGTCCATTGTGTCCAAAGTATGACTGTATTTTACTGACAAATTAGTCGCTGGGATCAAGGGTGGGACCAATTTACCTTCTTTGCACCAGTGCCCAGGACACCATTGTAATGCCACTGGCGCTAAAAAGGCCCAGCAAATTAGGGCGGCTGCGGGAAGGATTGCCTATCTTTAAGATTTGTATCTTGTGCCCTGCATTGAGTCCATGCAGAATGCCAAATGTCCAACTTTCTTGCTTGCCTTATTCTTAATATATAACACTTTTTTCAGTGCCACATAATTGTGCTTTGGTGACAATTGTAGATGAGCTATGCTGGATAGAGGGCCATGGTGGTTATGTAGCCCAGATTCTTTGAACTCTAGCTGCAACTTTTGACACCATCCCTCAAAAAGTCCTAGTCATTAGAATTTGTGTGATTTGTGTCAAAAGCTTAGCTTTGGATTGGCTCAAATCCTTTCTAAAAAAATAAGACACATGTAGCGAAAATAGCATTCTCGTTTTCTGGGGCAAAACCAGTGATACGCAGAGTACCCTTGGTATCTTCCTTGAGCTCCACACTCTTTGAGACTTATGTGCCTAATTTGCTTCATTGATCCACTCCTTCTGCTATACTTTGGTGAATTATGTTCAGATGGATCATTTGATTCCAACAAGAGCATTTTAAAGGTTGTTTCTCATAGGTGGCTAAGTGGATGCATAATAGGAGCCTTAAATGAACCTCAGACAAAACTGAGGCACTTATGATTGGGCCAAGCAAGACTACATAGTTCTATAAACAGTGAAACTGGACTCATCCCCAACTCCTAGTACATCAGTAAAAAATCTAGGTGTTCACATTGGTAATACTCTTATAATTTACCCTAAAGAAAGCATGGTTATATCTGTGTGTTTTCTGCTATTAAAATGTTAGTGTTCTCCTTTATTTCCTTTCAAATGTTGAAACACAACACAGCAATATATTCAAATGGTTACCTCATTTCAATATTGTGCGTCCATTGCATACCCTACACAAGGAAAGGTGGTAACTCTGGGTTATGTAACAGTCCTATTTGTCTAATAAATGTAGATGCTGCATAATTTCTCTGATGATCCCACAATGTGTGGGTTATATCCTGAATTATTTTTAATCTGATTTCTAAAGTATTTAGGATTAGTGGATTTTGTTAAATAGCTTGATGGTGATTTTTAGGATAATGTGTGCTTTTGTAAAGAAATATAAAGCACAGCAGATGCCTATGCTGCGTTATGTTACATTTCAACCTGATAGGTCTTCCCTGGGTGGAGTAATGGCATTCCAATGCATCCACCTATGAGCTTTGGCACAATCCTAGATTTACAAAGACTTTTAAACCTGGGAATGCATCAAAATGCTATGCTTTCCCAAGTAAGGCATAACAAGGAGAAATATCCCTATTTGTCCTCGTTCTTTCCTTTTTCCATGTGTGCTGCATTCTCTTGGAATTGTTTTTGAGCACGAAGGTATTCCTTCCTGCCCCAAATCAATCCTGCTGTAAAGCAAGCACCCTTGCACTATAGTGCAAGGTTGCCTGCACTGGCGTACGGATAAAAGCAGTCAGCGAGCTCAGCAAGAGAGCATTATATATGGAGCATTTCTGCACTCTCACTTTCATGCCCTGTAATGCACAAAAGATTGGAAACTGTACACCTTACTGGTCTTGCTATTCAAGATAAATTGATCTACCTTTAATTCCATCTTAGCTAAAAAAAAAAATTAAAAAAAAAAAAAAATGACTTACTTAGATGAGAAGTTGTTGCAAAAGATAGACCAACATGGGAAAAATCATCGTACTAACATAGTTTTAATTCGTGATTTAGACAGTTTGTGGTTATTGTTCAAATGTTTTGAAGTCTTGAATTTCTTTTGATAATGTTTTAAGATCTATTTAACTCTGTCTGAAGTATACTTTGATGATTATTTTGTAATAAAACAGCTCAAGACCATAAGCTCGGTCTTTTCAACATTAACCTTTCATCCTGGGAACTTTTGAAAGCATTTTAAGAAATTAATTCCTTCAATGATAGAGCCTGAGACAGATGATTGTAACAGCAGATCTCCTGCTTATAGTATAACTTTAAGTACTGTTTTCACTAACCGTAAATCTTGAATGTTTGGTTTGGTGCATAATAATGGAGCTAAAGAGTCTAAGTACAAGTCAAAAAAATTATAGTGACAGAATACAGCATCTAAGCAGTAGGATTATGGTATAGTGCTTTTATCGATACTGATATAGAATCAATAACCCATTAATGCATTCCATAAATTATTTAATTACACATGTCAAAAGCTTCTTAAGGCATCTAAAACTAAGGCAATCAAGGGATACCATATGTTATTTTTTTAACAAAGCAAGCTGTTAGTTTGCAGTAATTTATTTACTCTACGGATGCTTATAAATCCTTATTGATTTTCATGGATGATTCGTTTAAAATTGCACATGATCTGCCAATTTCCATGTGCAAGCATTCTCTATAAAGCTGATAAAGAGAAATCAAAAGTCACATTGTTAAAGTTGTCCATAGTTCTGCTGAAATTCCGTCCAGTCCTGCTGCTTTTCATCTTTAAGGTTGTTAGTTGTTAAATCTGTCAGCCTTAGGTTGGTCGTCCCCCAAACCTTTTGCCTTATTCCTCCATTATTGCCGATGTCGTCATTGTTGGCCTTAGTATTCAGTGCACTCTACCACTGCTAACCTAAAGTGCATGAGCTCTCTCCTTTAAACATGGTGAAATTGGCTTGCACCAAATTGGCACATTTAATTTACTTGTAAATCCCTAGTAAAGTAGTACTACATGTGAGTACAGGCTGTAAATTATATGCTACTAGTGGGTCTGCCACACTAATTGTGCCACCCACTTAAGTGGCCTTTAAAACAGGTCTCTGGGTTGCTATGTGCAGTTTTAAACTTCTATTTCGACCTGTCAAAATGAACCTTTTGCCAAGCCTAAACCTTCCTTTTTAATACATATAGGTCACCCCTAGGGAAGGCCATATACAGCTCATAGTGCAGGGTGCAGTGTATCTAAAAAGTTGGACATGTTCTTCTGACATTTACATGTCCTGGTAGTTACAAAACACTTTGTTGCAAAATGGGTTTTGTCCATATAATACACCCAGTTTTTTTGCTTTTCGGATCACCCCATTTTGAACTTTTTGATGTGGGTTTCTCATCCACAGTAATTACATGGCAAATGGGCTGCACATGTCTACCCACAGTGCTCGCCTGTTAAGATAAAGGAAAGGGACACTCAGTGAAATGCAAATGTGTGAGGGCTGCTCCCGTGCGTTTACTGTCATGCACAGCCTGGTAACTGCACACAGGTAGCCAGGCATGGAGGGGACTCTGAAGGATTAGATCTTGACCTTGAGTAGGCCTTCTAATGCTAGTGTACACTCATAGGAAAAGTCGGCATGATTTTCTGTCTTGTCTCAGTGACACTTTATCCTGGGGGAAAACTGCCTTAGAGTGCAGTTTACTCCCCTTTGGGCTACAGAGTCCAGTGACATATACAAATGGTGTGAAATGCCTCCCCCAAAATCAAATCCAAGAGTTCCAAAAAGATATCTGTATAACTTATGATTCATCCAAAATTATCATATTGCTTTGGTTCAGCACAGGATCAGAGCTCTGGCCCTATGTCACCCTGCGCTACCCTGCTGGGCCAAGTTACTTACATTTCTTTCCGGTATCAGGAACAACGGCCTCCCACACAAGGGAGCAATTGACAGTTCTTCTCTCAGCTCCTGAGGAGGTAAGGGGTGGGGATGAAGGATCTACATTAAGCAATTAGCTGTCACACTGTACAAGAGATGGGCCAGTCCAAGCCCACTGAACAAAATTGGGAAAGCAGACCTCTGGAGCCAACATAGGAGGGGGGTCCTCTTTGAAAATCCCTGGCACTTATGTCAATGAGAGGTTGGGCTGAGGACCCCAGAGGAGCTGTGACCAGTGACTCCTGGGTGATGTCATATTTTATTTTCCCAGCATGCTGTGCTGGACTGTTGGGACAGGGGCAGAAAGGTGCTGTGACACACTAGGATTGGAGAGTGGTGCCTAGCCTCCTGAACTTTCATCTCCCATTTAAGAAGTTCTACACAAGTGGAGAGCCTTTTTGTTGTTGTGCGTCTTGCTGGATACTGGGACTGGAGGCGGCAGTCATGGACAACTGGAAGGAGGAACCTCTGATACCCATCTGGACCAACGGTTCTAGCTACAGTTGACCGTAGGACCAGTGGGTCTCTCCCCAGGACCAGGGAAACTAGTCCTCTTGCTACCCCAAGGACTAGTTGGGAGAAGAACCAGATTTTTACACCCAGGAAGACAAAATGCCAAAGGAGAAAGAGGAGAAAGGCTAGCACGGGGAGCCAGTGGAACCAGCTCTCTGCAAAGTTTATCACCTTAGAGGCAAGAAGCTGTAAGGAAAGTGCTCCATGTGGCTAGGAATCACCACATGAAGCAAAATGAGCCAAGGAACACTCAAAATGCCCCAACGGGGCCAAGATACATGCAGGAGAAGGTTTTGACCTTCAACTCCAGCGACACCATGCTTGGAGCTCCGCTGCAGAACTGAAAAATACCCACACGATGGGCCAGGCAAGCATTCTTTTCAATTGTTAACCCTTAGAGGGACATGTGTGAGCCCCTTTCTTCACAGCTCAGAGGACTGGGGATCCAGGCAAGTTCATGAATTTGGAGGCCCGGACCCAACTCCAGGCCCCTGATGCCTCAATGAACAGGGGAGCACCATTGCACTCCCCCAAAAGAGAGAGACAGACAGACAGACAGATCCCAACTCCAGGTCCTGACAGAGTGAAGGAATACAGGGGACTGCTGCTGCACTTCCCCATCTATGGTGAAACTGCTCCTCGTACCCATGTCTGAGGGAGCGGGCATCCAATGCCAGTGCCCTGCCTGCAGGTGCAGGCAGGAAGAGAAGAGTGCTGCTAGCTCCCGCAGCAGCAGAGATGAGGCTACTGCACAAGGAGCTGGTGGTGCAGCTAGGAGTGGGCTTCATGGGCTGCACCCAGATTTTAGAACCCACTAGAACAACTAAAGAAAGGACAAAAGGAAAAAGGCATGCTGTGCAGCACTTCAAAGTCAATTGCCCAGAGCCTCTAAACTAATATTCATGCTCCCAAGGTAGCACCCCATAACGTCCTGTGGGGCTTGTTATTGGCACACTTTTTTCCACTGGGGGTGGCGGACCCGAAATTTTGGTGTCCCCAGCATAACCAAAAAGAGAGCACTGGGGAGCTGCTGGAGTGCAGCAGCTCCCCATTCTCAAGGATGCCCAGGTATTTGCAAAGAGACTAACCCTAAGCTTGTACGGTCCCAGAAAGGAGGACAAAGCTGGGATTTTCTTCCAAGTTTTAGAGCGCTCTCCAGGCTCGAGCTTCAATTCTACAGCTGGAAGTACAGTGCAACGCCTTCAAGGGTCTGAGTCTACGGCTGCAGGTTCTGTGGCCTAAGATTTGTTAAAGAAGACACCGATACATGGGGTATGCTGAAAAATGCTTTATTTAAAAATGGTTGTCATGATGTTTGGAACAATTATTGAAAGGTTTGTTCTCGAAGGGTTGAAACTGCATTATTTCAAACTATTATTCTCCAAGGTTTTAAGCAGTGCTTTATTCAAACTGTTATTTCATTCTTTACTTAAAGGGTTGTTAATGCTGATAGCAACACATATTTTTGAGAGGTTGCAATGGTTTATTTATCATAATATAAGCACATGATTGCAATGCTTGATTATTCATAAAAGGTGCAGAAGTATTATGGTTCCTGAAGTCAGTGATGGGATGAAGCATTATCATGACATGATTCTTGTCTTGAAGTGTGGTAACATTGACCTGATTTAAACTGACAGCCCCGTTTATGGTTATGTGCTGCATTGTACATGAAGAGAGGTACTGTGAATTTTAGGGTCATAACCCTTTAGAGGTCAAATGTATTGTTGCCAAATGTATTTCCACCAGCCTTATGTTTATTTGTAAGGTACAGTGTCTTGAGGCCGTCACAGGTGAGTGGTGTGCTTTCCAAATTCCTTGATTGATTGATTTGTTGAGTGTACAGAATTTCCCACGTCATTTTCTTTTATGCTCAAGGAGGGCTTGGCCTGAAAATGTTGAAAGAGCACACAAAAGAGGACAGACTCTTCACTTTGTTTGTGGATGAGATGTTCCCCCTCAGTTTAGCTCAGTTGCTGAAATATTTCTATTAATAAAAATAAGGCTTGTGATGAGTAGAACTTCTCATGTGGTGGTTATTTTGTACACACTGAAGACACTTATATTTGCTATTCCTAGCACATGTATCACCTCACCTCTCTACCTGTCATTACAGACACACTATCCAGTAATGGATTTTGTGCATCATCCTAATGAATACTGGGGTTGTAATCTTAGTCTGCTTACATTCAACTAATTATGCTGGCCCACGTGAGAGCAAATGCTTGTTGGTCAAATGTTCAGTACTGGAAACAATGGGGCATATTTATAAGCCCCTTGCATCACAGGTGCATCCTTTTTTCTATGGGGGAAAAAAGTGATGCACTGGCTGTGCAAGGGGCTTGTAAATATTCCCCAATGTCTGTAATTGCAGCAAATTTAATTCTACCCATTTAGTCCCCCTGGCTTTTTGCATTCAACCACCTTTTTTGTGGATTTGTACTATGAGTGAGACATCCCCTGGCCCTTGCGCCCCCCGCATCCGCTACTCGATCAACGAACTCCGCGCCTTCAACCCCGGCCCCTCCACTGAATGCTACCGGGCATCCCCGAAGCACACTAAAGGACCTTTTTCCTGCCGTACCTGCAACTTCTCCTGCATCAGAACGACCAATTCAACTACGAAAACATCCAACCCCAACCACCTGAACTGCATCCTCATCAACACCCGCTCCGCACAGAAACACGCCATCGAGCTCTGGGATTTGCTCGACACCACTGCTCCTGACGTGGCTTTCCTGACCGAAACCTGGTGGAACGACTCTTCTTCTCCGGACATCGCCATCGCCATACCGGACGGATACAAAATCACCAGACGAGATCGAACCAACGGAATCGGCGGCGGAATAGCCATCGCTCACAAAGCTACCCTCAAAATCCACACCCACTCGGACGACACCCTCAGGACAGCCGAACACCTCCACTTCCAGATCCACACGGACCCCAACACGACCCTCAGAGGAACCCTCATTTACCGCCCTCCAGGACCAAGACCCCCCTTCAACGACACCATCGCCGACCTTGCAAGCACCCACGCCCTCGCTTCCCCGGATTACATCCTCCTGGGAGATCTGAACTACCATCTGGAAAATGCCAACGACGTCAACACCGCGTCACTGACCTCCAACCTCCTCAACCTCGGTCTCCGCCAGCTAGTCAACACACCTACCCACATCGCCGGACACACCCTTGACCCCCTCTTCACCTCTAGCAACCACATTTCCTTCAGCCACACCTCCGAACTCCACTGGACTGACCATCACTGTGTCCATTTCACCTATAAGAAAACCACAGAGCAACACCGCATCCAGCTACCTCCCCACCGCCGCTGGGGCAAAATCACCCAAGAACAACTGACCAACACCCTCGTCAACAACCTTCCACCCGACGCAATCGACCCGAGCACAGCCGCCATCAACCTCCATCAATGGATCCTCGACTGCGCCAACACCCTTGCCCCTCTCAAGAAACCCACCACCACCCAAGGAAAGAGAAAACCAGCCTGGTTCACAGACGATCTCACCACCTCCAAAAGCAACTGCCAGAAACTCAAAAAGAAATGGATCCAAGAACGCACACCCGACAACCTCGCCGCCCTCAAAAACGCCAACCGCGAACACCACCAACGGATCCGCACCGCCAAGCGCGCCCACTTCACCGAACGCATCAACAACAACGCCCACGACTGCAAAGAACTCTTCAGCATCGTGAAGGAACTCTCCAATCCGAAAGCCAACTCCAACGACATCCCGCCCTCCCAGAAACTCTGCGACGACCTCTCCACCTTCTTCCACCAGAAAATCACCACCATCCACGACAGCTTCATCACCGGTCCACCGCCAGACCCCACCCCCGACGTCTCCTCCCGCGACTGCCGCCTCACCGCCTGGACCCACGTGGACGAGGCAGAAACCATAGCAACCATGAACACCATCCACTCAGGCTCCCCCACGGACCCCTGCCCCCACCATGTTTTCAACTCAGCAAACGCCACCATCGCCCCCGAACTCCGCAAGATCATCAACCTCTCCTTCACTTCTGCCACCTTCCCGGACAGCTGGAAACACGCAGAAATCCAACCCCTCCTCAAAAAACCCAAGGCTGACCCCAACGACCTCAAAAACTTCCGTCCGATCTCTCTCCTCCCTTTTCCAGCGAAAGTCATCGAGAAGATCGTCAACACTCAGCTCACCCACTTCCTCGAAGACAATTCCATCCTGGACCCCTCACAATCCGGATTCAGACGAAACCACAGCACTGAGACCGCCCTCCTCGCCGCCACAGATGACATCAGACATCAAATGGACAACGGCGAAACCTCAGCCCTCATCCTCCTCGACCTATCAGCCGCTTTTGACACCGTCTGCCACCGCACCCTACTGACCCGCCTCCAGGAAGCCGGCATCCAAGATAAAGCCCTCCACTGGATCTCATCCTTCCTCTCCGACAGAACGCAGAGAGTCCGTCTCTCCCCTTTCCGCTCCAAAGCCACCAACCTCATCTGCGGCGTCCCCCAAGGATCCTCCCTCAGCCCCACGTTGTTCAACATCTACATGGCCCCCCTCGCTCAACTGGCCCGCCAACATCATCTCAGCATCATCTCCTACGCCGACGATACCCAGCTCGTCCTCTCCCTGACCAAAGACCCGCTCACCGCCAAAACAAACCTCCACGAGGGACTAAAATCCATCGCCGATTGGATGAACAACAGTCGCCTGAAACTCAACTCCGACAAGACGGAAGTCCTCATCCTCGGACGCACTCCCTCGGCCTGGAACGACTCATGGTGGCCCTCCGTCCTCGGACCCCCACCCACCCCTGCCAGCCACGCAAGAAACCTCGGCTTCATCCTGGACTCCGCCCTCACCATGTCCAAACAGGTCAGCGCCGTCTCCTCCTCCTGTTTCAACACCCTCCGAATGCTCCGCAGAATTTTCAAGTGGATTCCAACAGAAACCAGAAAGACGGTGACCCAGGCCCTCGTCAGCAGCAGACTTGACTACGGCAATGCACTCTACACAGGCATCCCAACCAAAGACATCAAACGCCTCCAACGTATCCAAAATGCCTCCGCCCGACTGATCCTCAACATACCCCGCCGAAGTCACATCTCCCCTCACCTAAAGGAACTCCACTGGCTCCCGGTAGACAAGAGGATCACCTTCAAACTCCTGACCCACGCTCACAAGGCACTTCACAACACCGGACCCTCCTACCTCAACACCAGACTTCACTTCTACACCCCAACACGTCAACTCCGATCCGCCAACCTCGCCCTCGCCATCGTACCCCGAATCCAGCGCAAGACATCCGGCGGCAGATCCTTCTCCTTCCTCGCCGCCAAGACCTGGAACTCTCTCCCCACATCCCTTCGCCAGACCCAGGACCTCCTCGCATTCAGAAGGCTCCTCAAGACCTGGCTCTTCGACCAATAAACCAGCAGCGCTCCCCTCCCCCCCACCCCCTCAGCGCCTCGAAACCCTGACGGGTACATAGCGCGCTTTATAAATACTATGATTGATTGATTAATTGATACTAACTCAGTCTCACTCATGGTAAATTCACAGAATTGGACTGAGAGTGCTAACCACCAGTGTCTGCCTTTTAAGATAAGGTCATTGCTGTGCAGCTAGGGTAGGAGGCTCTAGGTTGGTTACAAGTGAACATATGAGCACACGTGTTCACGTGTGCGGGCTGCACATATGAAGCTACCATCTTGCCGAGCCCAATATCTGCATACAGTTGACTTGCTGCAGAAAGGATTTTATCATGGATTGATACTGCCTTGGAGTAGCCCCTATACCATGAGTGAGCATTCATAGTGTAGGGCTACAGTGCTCACTGATGGCCTGAGTTGCTTACAGTGTATCTTAGGTGAAGTCTGCAATAAAATGCAGTTTTGCTGTCTACTCAGTGCTACAGGGTCCACCAAGGTATCAAGTTAGCTGCAATTGTGCACCCTGAATGTAGATTTTTAGTCCCTAACATACTTCTTACACTCTACATGACACTTTAAGATTTGTCACATTTCCTTGACTTAGCTCAAAATCAAATTCCAGCCCTTTGTCCCCCCCCTTATTAGGCCATGTTAATTACTGTGCTCAACAGCAGAGGGATCAAATGATTCCCCATACAACAGAGCAATTAACAGTGCTTGCCCCAGTTCTTTAGAAAGGCAGGGGTGGGGGAGAAATCTCCAGCTGGAAATTGACTAAGGGAATAAAGGAGGAGTGCCAGATGTCAGATAGCAACACAGGAGGCCTCACCGTCAATGTTTTGGTGGTAAGGGATCATGCCGCGTATCAGTTAGAGATGGAGCTAAGGCTCTCAGGGGAGCTCTTTTCACTGGCAACTTGAAATCACGATACTGTAGTTTCGGAATGCGGTGCAAGGGCATTGGCATGGAGTGATGATATGACACCCTTTTGATTTGCCAGAGGCGCTTGGTTTCTGGAGCAGCCCACCTCCACTTAAAGACCCCTGCACAAGGGAGTACAAGTTAAAAAGGGGTGCAATGATGTCAAAAGGATGCCCAGCCGGAAGGAGAAACCACCTGATACCTAGCAAGGATGGACTTTGGGACTAACTTCCGCTGACCCTCAGGACTTGGATGGGTCTCTCTAGAGCCAATGGTGCTGGCCCACTTATGCCACCTGAGGAAGAGTTGAGGGAGTGGACCTGCTGCTGGACCATCTGTGGACTGGCCTTTGACTCTGTTTTTGACACACAGGGGCCCTGCAACATGACCTGAAGGCCATCCGGCCTGAGGAGTGTGAAAGGGAGGGTGTTCAGCTTTCTCACTGTGGAGTGCAGACAGAGGATAGGTCTGGTGCAGGCCTCCTTAAAAATCAAGCTCTTCACAAAAAACACCTTTAGCACCCAGAGGGGGGGGGGGGGGGGCTTGCATAAATTGTTTGTGGTGGATAGGGTTGCCCACCAGGAGCACAATCAGCCCAAGAACATTAAAATCAGCCCAAGGCCATTAGAAAGAAGTCCAACTGAGCGACACCATGTTCCTAACACTGCTCCTGAGTCCCTGAATCAATCTGATGTGCTTTCTTCACCCCCATGCCTGTGTTTGGGGGGCAGAGAGTGCACATTTCTAGCACCAAGCCTACACTCCACACGGGCGGGCAGAAGTGGAATGGCTGGCTCCTGTGCTGGTAGCTGGGTGTGAGGGAACCGGCTGGGGTTGTTGGGATTTTGGGGCTTCCGACACACACAAGGGAGTAATCCTTGTGAGTGCCCTGCGTGGGACAGGGGCACCCCTAAACCAAAATAAAAGGACAAAGAGCAAGGTCACCTCACCCAGGTCACGCATTTTCAGAGCTGTTCATAAAATATGAATAAATCGGGCTATGGAGCACCCCATAAATCTACCTCAAGGGGGCGAAAATGTACATATATCTCTGTGGTGGCCCCACGAAAGACAAGGTTACCACCAACATGCTTTAGGTGCACTTTGGGTGAGGAGGCTGCAGGAAGTGCAGTAGCCCCTCAGGGATGTCTTCAAAAGCATTCACCGTACCCTTACCAGGAGAATGAATACCTGACCCTGGTAGAGGTTTGCCCTGATATCAAGCACTCATGAACTTGGAGCTTTTGTTAGGGATCTCTAGAGCGTAGGGGTCATTTGGGGTGAGTTCTGTGACTGCAGTTGCGGTGTGATAAAAGTGAAAGAAATACTCACATACACGTTTTGAATTGCAATGCTTAACTAACAACTTTAGTGTTGACAATTATATTGAATTATTTTAAGTATTAGTATTGTTTCTACTGCTTTTAATGGTGGTGCAATGTTGAATGGCAATAGTGGCTGCTTATACTGATGTGGTGACACCCTTTCGAAAGCCACCGGACCTGTTTTATTGATAATGAAACCAACCCCCTTATGTTGTGATGTTGCATCTATTATAGGTGGGGGTAGTATGAATATGGGGTTCAGGACCCACTAGGTATGTAACATGATATGAGGGTGTCACCAAATACATTTCCTTCAACCCAATGTACTGTTTGCAATTTAATACATGCTATTTAGTAGTGTGTGTGTGTGTGCAATTAATGTACGTTATCTTTTTTTTTTTTTTTTTTTTTAAACACTGACCGTACAATAATTTGAGTGTTGTTGTTGGATGCCAATGAGCTGGGGTTACTAGCCTGCACTACCTCCCCTCAGTGGGCCTTGTTCTGCTCTGCTTCGCTACCCTGAGATGGTCAAGTGATACATTGGGTTACTTGATCCCCACTAAAAATACATTTGCACATGTATTGCTTGTGAAAGCTTCACAGTCTTTGCTTCTAATAACCCAGTCTCTTACACTAATGATCTCTTATTAGAATGTCTATTCACAAAGAGTTTTGGAGCGACCCCTTCTCCCTCCCCATTGTGGAAAAGACCCCGACCACCTCTTGCTAAGTAGGAGTAGTACATCAAATATAGATGAAGCTATGGGGCATTAATCTTATCCTACTTCTTTCATTTGCAACTTCTGTGCTTTAATCAGTTGCGTCTTTCATCACATATTAGAATAAATCTGTATGGAATAATATGTAGTATTACGAGGATGGATGATCAGTAAACCGTAAAAACAAATCTGATGTTGGCAAAACAAATATGTGAATATTCAGGAAATTGATACCTTGATGTTAAAAACGCAAACTATGAGAAGGAAATAGGAAATACTGTGAACTTCTGTTCAAAGTCAGGAAAACATTCTGTTGTAATTTTTTTGTTATTCAGGCAAAACCCACTCAATGCGCAATTAGATCTAAATTTGAAGCCCATCTTCTCCCGCTGCCAGCACCAGCCATCTGTCTTTGCATAGGATGAGTAAGGCTCAGCCTGAAGCTCCATCTCATGTCTGTTAATCAGAAGCAGAGCTGCCTCTAGAAATTCTGATTCCAAAGGTATGATTGTCAGCCTGGTGGCATCCAGAGGAGTGCATGCATAAAAACCAGAGCGAGATGCAGGTAATGTAATAAAGATGAGGAGAAAAGACAGCAACTACGCAATTTGGTTGTGAGAAGCTTGCGCTACATAAAACGATAAAATAAATAGGATGAATAATACTGAAATTGGGAACATTTTGACGAAACAGGCAGAAAATAAAAGATCGCTGGCACCCACATGGAAAGGAGCATTGCGAAACAGTTAAAAAGACATGTCGGAATTGCAGAACAGGCCAAAACGCAGCTTTGATTATGCTCCATGAACTGACTTGAGCTGCATTTCCACTCTGCTGATGACTGGCAGGGGCATTGTTGTGTCCGAAATCAACTGTTAAGTTATTACAGTTGAGCTGCTACGTCATTTCATAATAATGGGTGACTTGCTGCATCACAAATGAAGGCGAGTTTTTATACAGAGATTTTAGAATTCCACGTGGTATAGATGGGATATAGCACACTCTGCCATACATTATCAGGGTATGGCAAGTCACTAAAGAGATCCATGACCACATGGAGGAATACGCCGAAGGCTGAGTTGTTTTAAAAGGGTAGGGGACTCTGAGGTGACTTGAAATACCATTATCATGTACAGCAGGTGGTTCTTATCCTACATGGTCATGCCATCACCTTTCTCACAAACAACTTAAATCCTTGGTGCATAGTTCTTTCATATGAAAGAGAGAGCATGTTTGCAAACATGAAGATTAAAAATAGTATCTCTATTACAAATATTAAACATACCAAAAAACCTTTTAGATATTTATAGCAAAAACATATCAGAATGTTTTTTTTTTTTTTTTTTTTAAAGGTCCGGTAGTGCTGAATGTGTTGAGACTTGCTTAGTGAATCTAAATCTAACTTTTCTACAATTACCTAAGGAGTCCGTAAAATAAACATGTTGCCATATATATCTTTTTGATCCTTGTCACTGTACAGATACAAAAGCAGAGCAGACAAAAAGGCACATTTCTCTAGGCTGTTGGCTCTGGCAGCAGGCTTTGTGACCTCAAAACTCAACTGTACTAAGTTAATAAAGTTGAGCGTTTACATCATTTCTTTATAATAGGTGACTGGTGTGTCATGGTGTTTATTATAAAAAAAAGATTAAGGCGAGTTTTTATACAGGGATTGCAGAATCCCATGTATTACAAGTGCATCATGGCTGGGTGAACAAAAAATCTCAGGCATGTCTGGGACCAGACCATGAAAACCACGGAAGACAGGTCCCTCGTCATTAATGTGTTTTGAGCATCAGTCTATCTTTCCAAACCATAGCCTTCTTAGCCTCCTCCCATGCCTTTAGCATCATTCAGGTCACTGGTAATTCCCTGCTTGCAGCACCCATATTCAACAGATGTGGTAGGCCTTGTAATCCCATGGCCATCCCCTCGTGGGTGTAGGCTGGATCCACGAACCCCCCCCAAACCACCCTTCATTTACAAGAAGGAGGTGTGCTGCCCCGTAATACAAGTGAATGTCCAGCGTAGCTATGCCCCCCTCAAACTGGTCAACAGCACTTATCCAGGAAAATACTCAGAGCCCCACTCCTCCAAAGCAGTGCACGCAAATGAGCATTCACCTAATGGAAGAAAGATTTAGCCACTGGAAATGGATGATTTTACAGGTGATAAAGAAGCGTGGCAGTGCCACCATTTTAAATATAGCCGAGAGCCCTAATAAGGACAGTGGGAGAGTGGGTGAGCCTTCCAGAACACAAAATCTTTTGACAGCCTGTCTAGCTGAGGCATTAGATTCTTCTCAAAGCACATTCCCGGTGACAAATACCTTCATGTATTAAACCCTTCCGGCTGGACTGACAAGCCCTATGTCCATGTCATATCAGTGGGGCATGAAGCTATACGGTAAATAAAAGACTTCTGGGGTTTAAGACGAAGCCCCGAGTACGTACCAAACTCCTCCAGAATTTGTAATGATCTCGGTCCGGAAATATCAGGGTTCCCCAATTATAAAAGCACATCATATGCATACAATGGTATTTTGTCACTCACCACATCTTCCCATTGGATGCCCCGAAACATGTGGTCCTCACGCACCCAGGCTGCCAGTGGCTCAATCTCAACTGCAAATAGTAATGGAGATTGGGGCATCCCTGATGGGTGCTCCACCCCACTGGGAACAAATTAGATACCATCCCCCCATGCCTAACCTAGCTCTGAGGTCCATATAAAGCAGCTGCATGTACCCATGAAACTTGTGTCTGCATCTGATTTGCTCTAGAAAGGCAAATATATATGCCCAGTCGACTGAATCAAAGGCTTTCTAAAAGTCAATTGATTGCAAAGCCCTGTGCCCCCCCACACTGATTCACTTAGAGCAGTAGCATTGTGTACCCAACGTAGATTGTTTCTTGTGGCTCATTTTGGCATAATCCCACATTGTTCCGAGTGAACCAGATGAGCGATGACTGCTACCAGTTGAGAGGCCAGTGCCTTAGCCCACACCTTTACGTCAGTGTTTAGTAGCATCATAGGTTGGAAGTCCTCACAATGTTCTCCAGCCATTCTGGGCTTAGGCAGCACCACAATGTCTGCTGTCTGAAGGTCTTGGGGCAGTCTACCCCTCTCTAATGCCTCTCAAAATGCCTCTAGCATAGGTTGACCTCCCTGCTGCTAGACCAGTTGCCAATATTCAGGTGGAAACCCATTTGGTCCTGGTGCCTTCCTGGGCTGTTTCTGAGCCAAAGCCGCCCTTAATTCCTCTACAGTATTGTCCTCCTCTAGGGATTCTCTGACATTTGTAGCAGCGACTTGTCTCATGCCATCTTGTGTGTATGCACAGTATCCGGTCACTCCGATGGGTGAGGGTCATAACCCAGAGTCTAGCCACTTAACCATGGCTTATGGGGCCCCTTGGGGCAGGGAAGCCATCTGTCTGCCAGCACAGCCCCAGTAACATCCCCACCGCAATAATGCACTGGAGGGGAGCATCCCCCAGATGCTGATTGCTTATCCGCTCTAAGTCCAGCAGTGTGGTTGTTACCTGGACAGACCGTGGCGGGTAGTCGACAAGTGGCGGCCTTGGGTGCTGTCCCACTTAGTACTGTCCACTATTGTGTGCTGTGAGGTGCCGACATGCTCCCACTGATTTCCTCTTCAGGGTTGGCAGCTTGCACTCACTCCTGTGTCCTTCCCAAATAGCTGAGATTACATGAGGTTTATAATATAGGCACCCTCAGTAAGGACTCACTGCTACAGTTCAGATCCTTCCCAGGAGCTCTACTCTCCAGCCCCTCTGGGTGTTCCTGTCCTATGAAGCTGCCACCGCTCCTTTTGGGCTGCTTCCTTTCGTCAGCCCGGGCCTTGCCAAGGCCATGCCATCTCTCCCCTTTAGTCGTCAGGGCGGAGTCCTCTAAGGGTGTGAGATTGTGCTCCGGGCCCACACCAGCCGGCGTCTTCACCCCCTACAGCGCACCCAACTTCTGAGGTAAGCAAAAGTTGGAGGTGGAAACTGCCTTGGCCTCAACCTTTCCATGGCTGCTCCCCACTCTGCCCTTGGCCCCACAGGCCGCCACAGCTCACTGCTCCTTCTTCATCCCAACAGGGGCCGCATTTCTCCCACGGTAGTGAAGGCATCTCTGTTGGCCTCAGCGCTGCACGCACCCATGTCTGCCACCGCAGGGCACGCTACAGCCCCAGCCAAGGCCAGCTCTGCACACGTTTTCTGCGGTCTGCCCGGGACCACAGGGCTCTCTCCTTGTTGCAGCTTCCTGCGTCAGCGGCACAGGCCCATCTCGCTCTCTGCCCCATGTTGCCTCTCCTCTGGCATCCAGTTCAATTTTGGCACTGCCAGGAAGCCACCAGCAGCATATAGATGCGGCACAGTTAGTCTCTGGGCTTCGATTTGACAGATAGTTAGCAGATGCTGGGGATAATACTGTGGGGTCATGAAGCCTCACAAACCTGCAGCCATTTTCCACAGCGGCTAGCCTTGGCCCCAGCCAACAGGCTTCTTGATGGTAGTGGGATCATCCCCATGCAGGAAAAACAGAAAAGGTGTAGCCAGTGTATTGTTCATTTTCTGAAAAAAGAAGAGCACTGCAGCCGGATGACGAGTGTGCGTCTGAACATTAGTGTAAAGCAAAATAATGGGTCCCTTCTAAAGAATTTTAAGGAGGGGCTACTAAGTCTCCCATATCTCACAAATATTCATTTACTTAGGGCTAAATGGGGCCTCCATGATGAGTTGTGGCCACCCTGGCCGTTTGGGGGACGTCTGTGTTAAGGCCCTGCATTGGAATAATAGTTGTTTGTCTGCAGCACAAGCCACTTGATTCCCCTTTGTACCTGGTATGCTAGATCTAGGGCCTGTGGAGAAAATGCTTCATTCCTCAAGGGAAAACAGAGAAATTTCGAATTTTCTGTGATTCCTGAACATACTGCATTCACAGTATTATTGTACATTTTATCATTACCCTAGCAAACAAAATTTCAGTCATCACTGTCTTGATGAAAAAAAATAAAATCACTACTTCTCCTGGATCAATTGAGATCAATTCTGCAGGCATTAGATTTATTTTGCTATTGTGGCTGTGTTGTGCACATAGCATCGCACCTCTTCAGATTTTCCTGTCTTGTCTAAAAACTGCAAATCTTAAAACTATTCGTAGCAAATCTTTCCCATACTTAGAGGTACTCTGACCAAGGATAGCCAAGAGCATGAACCAAGCCTTTTGTGCTGTTTCTGCCATTTTCGTAAAGTCTCTACAGCATCTTCAGATGTCCCATTTTCTTTTGTAATGCATGAAAACACTAAAAAACTATGGCCCTCATTATGACATTGGCAGTGACTGTTAAAATGGCAGTAATACCGCCAACAAGCTGGCGGTAATTACCGTCAAATTAAGACCATGGTGGTGATAACTCCCATAGACAGCCAATGTACCACTCCATCCACCAGGGCGTTAACACCACTCACCACAGCGGTAGCCATCAACAGCCAGGCAGAAGACAAGGTACCGCCCACCATATTATGACACTGTACGGGCCGGTACCAATGCCATCAAAAGCCCGGCGGAAACACATCACAGAAGACCAAAGACTCACCAACAGAGACACAGAGAAGATGCTCTTCTATGCCATGCTCCACCTGGAACACCAACGCCGATGAGGATGATGATGGTGAGTACAGCTGCCTAGCACAGAAGGGAGGTATGGAGGGAGGAAAAGGAGAGTTAAATACATACCAGACACACAACCAGCTGCAGAAATAAACCAATGGTACATGTCACATGGCATACTACAAAGACTACAAGTCGGTAGTACTGAAATTGTAATAACAAGGCAACACCCATCATATAAACCAATTTTAGAATAGATATAAATGAAAAATTGTCCAGAAAGGGCCAATGCCCAGTCCAAAGTACATAAGGCCCACATGGCCACAGGGCACAGTCCAAGCCCCAGTTTGATCCTGACTAACTCCGCACAACACTGTGCAAGGGCAACATCGAGGGGGGGGCTCCTTGTACAACAGTCCCTGGAGGGTGGCCTTCATGCCCTCAGCTGGAGGTGAGGGCTGTCTCTGCTGGGGGAAGAGTCTCCTGGGCAGCCTTTGCTGGAGGTGAGGGCTGCTGTGGCCCAGCTGGAGGTGAGGGCTTCTTGCCTGTCATTGGTAGTTGAGTGGGAACCTTTTCTGACATTGGTGGTGGAGTGGGACCCTGTTCTGACATTGGTGGTGGAGTGGGATCCTTCCCTTTCCTGGCTGGTTGAGTGAGATCCTTCACTGTCTTGCCTCCACGACTAGGAGGTTCCTCTACCACCCCGCTTGACTGTTGGGCTGAGGTGCTGGGCTGGGTCATTGGGACCCTGCTCTTTCAGGCAGGACGGGAGAGGAGGAAAGAGGTCAAGTTGGGCAAGGAAAAGCTTCTTGGGGAGTGTGGGGTGGGATGAGGGAGGCGGGATGGGGAGTGGCGGTTGAGGGAGTGGTTGTTGGAGGAGCACATCTGCTGGACTTGGGTGAAGGTACATGGGCAGTGTGCTGATATGAGGTTGATGGTTGTTCAGTGTCTGAGTGCCTGCGTTCGCGTCCTTTAGGAAGGGGACGGACGGACAGGGTGGGAGAGGACACAGGAGACACGTGGATGGATGTTGTGGAGGTGTCTGATAGTGAGGTGTGTGTGCTGCTTGGTGTGGTGCTGCTGGTGGTGGCTGTTGAAGCAGTGCATGCAGGTGTGAGTGTGGACGTGATTGTGAGGGAGGTGGAGGACTAGGAGGAGGGGGAGACAGTGGAGGATGTTGTGTGTGCAACTGTCTGTTGTTTGTGTGAGTGGTTATGGACTGAAGTGTGATGCCTGTGTTTGACTGTGCCACTCTTGTGTGATGTCTTGTGTGCATGCTCGTCTGTATGCATGCATGGGATGGGTTAGGGTTGAGGAGCTTGGGACTGGGAAGTGGTAGTTTGAAGGGGGGGCGGTAGGAACAGGGACAATGGCTGCCATCAGAGAGGTGGCCAGAGCCTGAATCAATCTCTGTTGGGCCGCCAATCCAGCATGGATTCCCTCCAGGAATGCATTGCATTGCTGTATCTGGGATGCCAGCCGCTGGATGGCATTCACAATGGTTGGGTGCCTTACAGAGATGGATCTCAGGAGGTCAATAGCCTACTCAGTCAGGGCAGCAGAACTTACTGGGGCAGGGCATGAGGTGCCTGGGGCGAAGGAGATGCCCACCCTCCTGGGTGACCAGGCACAGGCCTCGCTGAGGGGCTACTGGGAGGGAAGTGCAGGTACGGGGCTGGTGGCTGTACCTGCATTTGGGGTGGTCACAGAGGTGTCCGTCACCACCAGGGATCTTCCATCGGAGGAGGAATCTGAGTCAGTGTTGTCACCTCCTGTCTCCGCCTTGGTTCTCCCTCGCCATCCATCCCACTGGTTCCCTCTGTATCTGTGGACTCTACCTCCTTGGTCCTGTGGGATGCAGCTCCCTCTGTCGCCGCTGCCCCTACTCCTCAGCCAGATGATGCTAATGCACACATGGACAGGATGACAGAAGGAGAAAGGGGGGAGGGAGAGAAAGGGAGCACTGGGTCAATTACAGCACCAACACCACAGTTGGCATACACAGCACCATTACACACAGGGGTCTGGATTGAGCAATATGCATTGCACTGGCATTGAATTGGCTAGATGCCACAGCAAGATGAGGGCCAAACACCACCAACTTCACACCTCCTGAGACCCACTGAGCCCTGACTGACATGGGATGCAAACGAGATTGTTTACCTGCATTTTCCATACACCCATTACCCTTGAGCTGGATCAATCTGCAATGTCTGTCATGGCATTAAGGGGCACCCACTAACTCACAACCACCACACGGATCCTATGCTACATACCAATGATTGTAGTAATGCCCACTGTACTCCCCCCCCCCCCCTTGTGGCTGCTGTGATGCCCTCAAGTGCCCATCCAGCTCTGGGTAGCCCACTGCCAGTATGTGGGCCTTCAGGGGGGTCAGGTTCCGACGGGCACCCCTTCATTATTGCCGGCAATCCCCAGCTGGGCCACTGCGGTCTTCCGTGCCCAGCGTCTCAGGCCCTCCCACCATTTCCTGCAGTGGGTGCTCCACCTGCAGTAGACCCCCAAGGTCCGCACGTCCTTGACGATGGAACACCATAATCCCTTCTTTTGATGGGCGCTGACCTACAGAGGTAATACAGACAGGAGGACAGCATTACACATACAATCCAGCCTGTCACACATGTGGCCCTCAAAATCCAGTTTCCAATCCATTGGCACACAAATCGCCCGGCGCATACCATGTACACTACCACCAGACATACCACCCCACATATGGCACGATGCCTGCACACACAACTCAATGCAACTCTCCCACATGCATTGTGCCCAAGGTGTACTCACCTGTTGGTTCTGGAGGCCCATACAGCTGTCCATACTGGGCAGGACCCCATCCACCAAGCACTCCAACTCCACTGAAGTGAAGGCGGGGCCCTTTCCCCGGTCACACGGGCCATGGTAGGTTCCAGATACAGGTCACAGCACCACACGCAGTGTTGGTGTTGTCCTGTGGAAAGTCAGGATTCAAGTGAGGTTATAGACAGAAAATGGTGGACACATCCGCAGCAGCGTACATTGTCCCCACCGACGCTCATCCCATTGGCCACTTTACTCCACAGAGCCCCATATTAGCCAATGAGGAATTACATGGTGGTGAAAGACCGCCTTCTGCCACGACGCCCAACGTCGGCAGAGTTACCTCACTTTCACCTGTCCCTAGATACAGGACAGGCAGTCGCTATTTTAATGGTGGTGGACTACATACAGATCTTCCATAAATGCATCATTTATGAAAATTGCACATACATTGCCATTCCCATTGTCCTATCACATTAATGCTCTATGCACACTGAGGTGGTGGTTGTAGTGTTCAAATTGTGACAGCCTACTCACTCTTATGTCCCTTAGATACCTACCACTACGGATGAATAGGCGGAGGAGATAAACCCCTGTTTACAGACCCCTTGTGGACTCGGCTACACTGGAGGACAGGCACATTATACTCACCTATAGACAGGACAGGGCCACTATCACAAAGCTGTGTACCCAGTTGGAGCCTGACCTGATATCAGCTATTCGTCATCCTACTGGGAGCCTCTTTTGTGCAGCTTGTATCAGTGCTCCATTTCCTAGCAACTGGTTCTTTCCAAGTGACAGTGGGCTTGGCAGCAGGAATGTCACAGCCAATGTTCACAATCATGCTGGCAAGTGTATTGTCTGCCTTGGTGAAACACATTTGCAGCTACATTTACATCCCCCAGGTGGATGATCTGGCCACTGTGAGAGCGGGATTCTATGCAATGGGACATATTCACAATATTATTGGGGCGATTGATGGTACACATATTTCGTTTGTCCCCCCCCCCCCCGAATGAACAGGTGTTCAAGAATGGGAAGAGTTTCCACTCAATGAATGTGCAAATGGTGTGCCTGGAGGACCAGTATATCTCCCATGTTACTGCCAAGTATCCTGGGTCAGTGCATGATGCCTTCGTTTTGAGGAATAACAGCATCCCAAATGTGAAGGCCCAACTACAGAAGCACAGGGTGTGGCTAATAGGTGAGCCAGAGTCCCCATCCACTGTATGTCAAAGCATGCCCTCGAGTGTTATCCCCATAGCATTGTGTAAGACTACATTTTGACCCTCAATACTTGCAGGTGACTCTGGCTACCCAAACCTATTGTGGCTCCTGACCCCTGTGAGGAATGCCAGAACAGGGACTGAAAACCGTTAAAATTATGCACCTGGGCAATCCAGGAGAATAATCGAGAGTACCTTCGGCCTCCTGAAGGCCAGGCTCAAATGCGTGCATCTGACAGGTGGATCCCTGTGCTACTCACCCGAGAAGGTCTGCCAGATAGTAGTGACATGCTGCATGTTGCACAACCTGGCCCTCAGACGACATGTGCCTTTTCTGCAGGAGGAGGGGACTGGAGATGAACCTGTGGCAGCATTGGACCCTGAGGACACCGAGGATGAGAAAGCAGAAGATGAGGACAACAGAACATCAGTTATATAACAATATTTCCAATGACAAACAGGTAAGACAGTGGAACTGACCATTACTCTGACTATCGGTGTTTTCTGTGTGGCTGTATCATGAAGGCATTAACTTCCTTTACATCTCGACTTACTGTCACCTTTGGCTTGTCATTTTATAGATGTTGGTGATATCACAACAGTGTCCTAATGTGTTTACTGCAGAAAGTTACAGGTCATTATTTGTATGCTATCACAGTGATCAGATCATTTGCACTAGATGTGACTGTTCCCATAAATGCACATTTTCAACACATAAAATGGTGTCACTCAAGTTCTGTTTAAGGGTGTTTGTTGTAGTGCAAATTGACTGAAAAGTGCAATGGAATGGGGTGATGGTAGAGGAAAGTCCATGGTATTATTCCAGTCTGTTTGTAGCACAGGCTCAGGGTCCAAGGGGCCAAAGGAGGGGGAACAAAGGCAGTTCAAAGTGGACAAGTTGACAGGGTGGGACACAAGGGGGACAATCAGGAGAGTCACATTCCCTGGTGGGGATCATGGTCTTGGTAAGTGTCTCTGCTTCTGTCTGGGCCGCAGGGAATGTTTGCAGGCTGATTCACCTTCTGCAGGGGGAGGGGTGCTGGTGGCCTATGGGTCCTTTGGCGGGCCTCCTGCCCACTAGCTGCAGCGGAAGCGAAGGGCTGGTCAATTGACTGGCTAGTGGTAGGGGCCTGCTGGTGTGCTGTCAATTCCCTCATGATGTTGCCCATGTCCGCCAGCACCCCTGCTATGAAGATCATGGTGGTGTTGAGAGCCTACAAGTCCTCCCTGATCTCCTGATGGTGTTCCTCCTGCAGCCGCTTGTTCTCCTGCATGTTGTTAAGGATCTGGCCCATCGTGTCCTGGGATTGTTGTTAGGCCCCCAGGATCTTGGTGAGTGCCTCCTGGAGAGTTGGTTCCCTGGGCCTGTCCTCCCCCTGGTACACAGCAGTCCTCCCAGTGTCCCTTTTCCCCTCTGCCTCTGTCCCCTGAATGGTGTGCTCACTGCCACGGACCCCAGGTCCCTGATTGTCTTGGGGGTGAGGTGTGGACTTGGGTCCCTATGCAGGTGGGCACACTGCCGATTGATGTGTCCTGGGGACAGAGGTGGGGGGATGCTGGGTGGGTGCTGTGGTGTTGGATACTGATGGGGGAGGCTCTGTGATTGACTGGGAGTGGGCTGGTGTGACCGACTGATCAGTGGTCACTGATGGGCCAGGTAGTTCGCCCAGATCCAGAAGTCCAGAGTTACTGTCATCACTGGGGGCACCTTCTATTGGAGGACTGGTTTGTCGTGGTACCTCCTCTCCGCTGACATTGGCTGGGGCACCTGTGGGGATGTAAGTGATGTATTATGCTTCATGTCTGTGACATATTGTACATCCCTATCTTCCCCTCTATCGTTGCTGTTGTCCTGCCACCTTTGTTTGTGTATAGTGATGTATTGTGGAATTGTTAGTTCCTCTATGCTGTGCATGCTTCGGTGATGGGTGTACATGCAGGGCTGGGAGGGCTGCCCATGCATGGGTATGGCATGCAGTGCTCGGCATTGTGGTTAGTCATATGTGTAGGTGCAGTGTGTGGGATGGAGTGGAGTGATGGGAGTGAGGGTGAGAGGATGTGATGGCATGCAGGTATGGGGGGTGATAAGTGGTAAATATTGGATTACCAGTGTCCAGTCCTCTGAACCACAGATTTTCGTGACAGACTAGAAATTATTCTCAGTCAAGAGATACATTGTCCACTTGTGGCACAACCACTGCTTCAGGCCCACTAGTAGCTTTTGATTTACAGGCCCTGAGCACCTCTAGTGCCCTGTACTAAGGACGTACTAGTAAATCAAATATGCCAATCATGGAAAGCCAATTACATGCACACTTTATATAGGAGCACTGTTTTCCCAGGGAGACACACCATAGTAGATGGAGCCCAGCATACGCAGACCATCTCCACATTGTTCCTGCTGCCCCCTACACTGTTGAGATAGGCAAATGTTAGGGTATTAAATATAGATACAGTTTAACAAATTATGTAACTGAAAGGAATTCAGATGTACTTACAGAAAACAAACAACTCACCAAAGAATTTTTCTAAACTCCAAGAGGTCCTCACTGTATTTCTGATGCATGTCATATTGCAATTATCCTAATTGCAATTCTAATTCTAATTCCAGTGAACTGTTTACTTTTAACTCTAAGCTTATGGTCTTTGCCATATCACAAATATTGTAATTGGACATCTTTTCTAATCCCTAAAGGTAGCTAATTCATTGGCCTCTTGCCAGTCAATATCTACCACAGTGAATCATGGTAAGATGCTGGGGCAAGACCCATTGCAGGCACAACTCGTATAACTATACCTCATTTGTAACCTGTTTTTGACGAGTGCTAATAGAGAACTAGAGTGCTAACGTGGATCACAGAATAAGCCATGGCAGGGGACACTGCGGCTGGACAACATACCATGTTGCTTTCTAATGCATTGGACTGACCATGTAGATGAACTAAACCCTTGTGTTTACTACCAACTAATAGAAGTCGGGAGGCCCCAAAATATTGTATCCTCCCTGGGTTAGTCAAATATAAAGGTGTCTTCGGTTATAAAACAATGACTTACACTGTGCAATTCTTCAGAGTTTTCATTGTGCTTTAATGTCAGGCCTACTAACTTCAAACAAAATCTCACTGCGTGAGGGGACAATACAAGAAGAGCCTGGGAGAAGCCGGGACCTTGAACCCATTGCCACAGCAGCAATGAAAGTGCTCAAGAGGGATGTGTGAATGAAAGGCAGAGGGACTTTGTGCAGGTCACTGTCTGTGACCTACTGTAAACCACCCCCACACACCCCTTCAAATAAAACACACAAAATAATTCTTTAAAGGCTGTTACTGATGTCCCAAGGAGATTGTAAACTCCCCATTGACATCAGCTGTGCTCAGCCTCAAGCCAATGTTAGTTGAAAACACACTCCATAGGGGTTTTCAACTCACACTATCTGCCATCATGTGATATTGATTCCTCACCGGATGACTCTCTGAAAGAAGCCATTATTTTGAGACACACTATCGCACTGTGTGAGTTGGCAGGTCTGTTCAATGTTGGTGTTACGTTGATCAGATTGAAACTGGTAAAATTTGTTACATGAGCACATATGTAGAAGCTGTGATTTGAAGGTATCTTTTCTATTAAGCAATCTTTTTCTTGATTAATTTATCAAAACCTAAATGTCCTTAAAATGCAACAGCCAAAAGAAGCACAAATTCTTGGCTTACGACCAGGGTGTTATTTTATATGCGATCTGGAGTTAAATTTTGAGTCCCCAGTGGTATGTTTATTTCATCACCGAGCAATGCAGCAATATAATTTGCTGCATGATTAAAATGCATCAGTCAACTCAACTTATTTTACAATACAGTACAAAATGAATTATAGTTGGAATGTTTTAATTAGAAAAGGTTTACACAGACATTGCAGATGTTACATCTGTACATGTGTTGTTTCTCTGCTTGTCATCCACAATGAAGATTTGGAAAACAATGCATGGTCAGACATGAAGATGTAACCTGAAAGAATTGAAAAAGCGAGTGGGTGACTGTGAGAAAGTGGATTATTAGTTGGTGTGGATTTTACTGCATCACAAGTAATAATGGCGCTATTCCTGATAGGTACAGTGAATGTTTCAGCAATTTAAACCTGAGCTCAACCCATGGTAGCTATGGCGAAGATCAGATAGGCTTATTCTGAGAAAATGTCTGAGGTATTTAGAAGTACTGAAACAGTTAAAGTAAAAAGCACAACAAAATAAAAATCCCACTCCAAGGTCTCAGTGTCGATCAGCTTCTGCTCGGCATCGCTCTCAGTTAAACTCTCTACATTTGGACTGAGAAACTTTAATTATAGTTAGATCTGCTTCAGCAGGGCAGACAAGTGAATTGGATCTGAGTGGTGATTTGATGCTAACAGCTTCAATTTAATGTGGTCTGAGTCTCCTGATGCTTCTTCAGGGAAAAAGTTGGCACAATGTTTCTAGGTCAAAGCCATTGCAGTGTGGGCAGGTGGAGTACATACTAAGACTAGCCATGGTTCCTGGACCTCAGGAACAGCACATGTGATTCATTACTCACATTAATAGAAGTCATTAACAAGGTAGATGGCAGGGCCAGCTTAAACTGGTCAGCAAGGCTCTTCTGGAAAGTGGGCTCTGTGCAGCTTTTGTGTCCATGTAGCTTTACAAGATGTCAGCCAACTGATAGCTTGCTTTACTGGGAGCGAATCCATTACTTAGGGTTCACAAGTCACAACATCAGGTGCAGCCATTCTTCTTTCTCCACAGGTCCAGCATTGTTCTGAAGAGGGTGCTCAGCGGGGTCCCATTTATGTCTGGCACTATCCTGTGGGTGGGGGTTATCCCTGACCCCGCTCTGACCAAAAGGGAAAACGTTACCGGGGTAACCCTACCCACTTCTGCAGCAGTTCCTGTGTGCCCTATTTCAAACAATCCCACTGTACTCCTCTCTACTTCAACCAAGATGGCAGAACCTTTCCTCCCTTGTGCGGGGTTTCTCTTACCTGGATGCGTCAGGGAACTGAACAAACCCTCCCACTGTAACTCAAAACTGATACTGAGGGCAGCTCCTCTCCCACTGGAAACATTCCCTTGCTGGCTAGCAGGACAGCAGAGGAGGCAGATCTAGGTGTAAGCTACAAATGCCTCTAAGAGGGTAGGCATAATTTGAAGTAAATTACACTGCTGGGCACAGTACAGATGTCCATCCTGCCAGGGGAAAGTCAACCCCTCTCCCTTTGTCTCCACTCTGGGAGCCACTTCACATCTAACCAAGGAGCCATGCAGCTCCTGGGTGACAGGGAACACTGACAGAAAGGCACATTTGGCTCAGTCAGGAAAATGACAATTTTCTAAGTGTCATTTTCAAAACATTAATATACAATCCGACTTGACCATTAAGTTTGATTTTAAATTACTGTATAAGTGAGTCCTTCAATCATTTGTCTAGCTAGGCCAAAACTGAGGTTCAACATTATAAGGTGTCATACCTCAGTGCTTTCCCATGGGACAGCTAGCCTGCAACTTTGGCAATTTTTCACTGCCAGGACTATAAAACATAAAATATGCATGTCCTGCCTTTTTTACATACCATGTGCCCTGCCCTACGGATATTTAGGTTCTTCCTTAGGTGTAACTTATAAGCATTAACGAGGAAAATGTAGGCCGGGCAAAAGGCTTATATTGAGAACAAGCTGATGACCAAATTAGTTACAACATTCCTAAGGTGCACAGCCTTTAAACAGGCCCATAGGCCAATGCTGAATGCAGCAACACTTGTGATAATCATTATTAATCTTCATTTCAGCATGTATAATCCAGTTCTATGAAACTAAAACATAAATATTCACATCTTCCATGCTTTATTGACAATTTGATGACTCCAATGTGTGAAAATCCATGTATTAATTACATCACACATTAATCCATTTGTCACCCATAAAACAATCTCTTCATCAAGAGTAACTGAAACAGGCAAATTATAATTTCATCAGAATCAGTATTAGGTAACCCATTTCATCAGATACACTCACAATAGCTCAGTGATGATTAATTAAATGTTCTGTGTTTACAATGTGATTTTATCATACAATTTCATAAATTCTGACTCCAGCATGTCACCCCCCTGCAAACAGTTTGCATGAACACTTCCATTTTACACCTAAATGCCTTGAACCAACTAATAAGTGAAAACCACCCCATAATCAAAACCACGTTATGTAGAAATGTTTATACTAATACACCTGCATGCAGAAAAGTAACCCAAAACCAAGCACCAAAAGCTCTTTTATAATAAATTTCAAAATCCACCCATTTAGGTAAGTGTATCCCCCTCATAGATGACACATGTAAAAACAACTCTAAATTAATGACCAAACAAAAACAAACGTACTCAAATATGGAATGAAGAAACTCCTAATACCTGAACAAACTATTGTGCTGATTGCGTGTCAGCAAAATATAACAGCAAATGTTGTTTATTAGGATGTCAAGTCCAGCCACCCCCTTGTACCCTTGCCAGCAACCGTGATAACCAGAACCAGATGCAAACAGAATACAACATTTTCTAGCTGAAGCATCAAGAATTTTCAATTCTATTAAGGGCACGGAGGAAAGCATTATGCTTCTCTTTCTTTACTAATTGAATTTACAGCAGCAAATCGAAACACTTAAATTAAAAAATATGCTTCCCATGAATCTCAGTAGTCCCGAGGCCTGCCCAATCCAGGGCCTGCTCCCTCTTTATATGTTCCTGCACCATAGTCCTTCCTCTTTCTTTGCAAACTTATTCAACAACATTTTGACAACCTGAATCTATCAAAGAACTTTTGAAACCACAACAAACTCATCACAATTTTGAATTCAATTCTTCAATGGACAGCTGGTCACGCAGCAATGCACTGAAATCTTCTGTCCAAGTCCAACTTGAATATTCATGTGGATTATTATCTGTTTGTTAGAAATAGGGTCTCTAGTTGGAAGTCAGTTTACACCCTTCCAACTAGACCCTCAGTCTGGTCAGGGTAAGGGATTTACACTCCTAGGATAATCCTTGCTCACCTCCTTGGTAGCTTGGCACAAGCTGTCAGGCCTGTCTCAGAGGCAATGTGTTAAGTATTTGTACCCACACATAGTAACACAGTGAAAATAATAAAAATGGACACCACACCAGTTTAGAAAAATAGTAAATATTTACCTAAGTAAAACAAGACCAAAAATGACAAAAATCCAACATACACAAACAACGATATGAATTTTTAAAGATTAAATCCCAACAAAGTGCTTAGAAACACACTAGTTCCAGCTAGTGCTATCACAGCGTTTTCACAGAGATGTTCCCAACAGTCCGACGCCACTCATAAGGTCCCACCAGTCACAGAGTCGCACAGACCCAAGGTACAGTACCTTAGAAATGAGGCAGAGTCAAAGACGTGGCACGGAGTCAGGGAGCTGGGGCGTCGCTGGTAGTGGTGCAGTATCAGTTCCTTACTGCTAAGCAGCAGGTGAGCCATCAGTTCCTTACTGCTACGTAGGGGAGGTGAGACATCTGTTCCTTACGTTGGCAGTGGAGGTGAGGTGGCGTAGGCAGTGAGGCATCAGTTCCTTATTATCCAGCGGGGCTGATGAGTCCAGCGAGTCAAGGGGCAATTAGGCAACTTCATGGTGTCGGGGCCATAGACTCAATGGCTGAGTCGGGTATCACAGACTCACAATGTTGCAGAACCTTGGAGGCACTGTGGCGGCGTCAGGCTGGAGGTGTTGCTTGCGATTGTTGCACTTCAGCGGGGACCATGGCTTTGGGTGCAGGCAGGGGCATGGAGTCAGGTAGCAGTGCAGGTTCTGGAGTCGTCCCGAGTCGATGTACCTGTATCTTCTTGTTTTATGCCAGATTTCACTCCCAAGGGCTCTTGAACTGGGGTGGGCACCTCTTGACAAGTCCAGATCCTCAGCAAGATAACCAAGAGGTTGGAAGGTGACGTCTTTGATGTCCCAGAGACTTCCTAACAAGAGACAAGTTCAGTCCTTGGAGATATTTCACAATTATGATACATAGCAAAGTACAGTCTTTGTCCTCTCCAACGCAGAAGCAGCAACTGCAGGCCAACCCAGAAAAGCACACACAGCAAAGGAGCAGTACTCCTCCTCACAGCTTTCCAGCTTCTCTCCTTGGCAGAGTCTCCTCTAGATCCAGAAGTGTCTGGGGTTTTGGGTCCAATCCTTTTAATCATTCTTTCCTTTGAAGTAGGCTTCAAGGAAAGTATTTGTAGTGCACAAGACCCTGCCTTTCTAGCCCTGGTCCCGGACACACTCTAGGGGGTTGTGTAGGACAGGGACAGCCCTATTCAGGTGCAAGTGTCAGCTTCTCCTACCACTCTAGCCCAGGAAGACCCATCAAGATATGTAAGGCACACCTCAGTTCCCTTTGTGTAACTGTCTAAAGTGAATTCACAACCAGTCCAAATGTCATCCTGACCCTGACGTGTATTCCACAGCCAGGCAAAAGCACAGAATGGTTAAGCAAGAAAATGCTGACTTTCTAAAAGTGGCATTTTCAAACACACACGTCAAAAACCACCTTCACTAAAATATGTATTTTTTTATTGAGAGTTCAGAGACCCCAAACTTCAAATCTCTATCTGCTCTCAATGGGAAATTACACTTGAGAGATATTTCAAGGCAATCCCCATGTTACCCTATAGGTGGGATAGTCCTTGCAATAGTGAAAAATGAATTTGGCAGTATTTCACTATCAGGACATGTAAAACACACTAGTACATGTAATACTAAATATACTGCACCCTGCCAATGGGTTACTTTGGGCCCATCTTAGGGGTGCCTTACATGTACTAAAAAGAAAGGTTTGGGGATGGCAAGTGGGTGCACTTGCCATGCCGACATAGCAGTTTTAAAACTGTACACAGACACTGTGATGGCACAAGACATGTTTACAGGGCTACTCATGTTTACAGTGGCACAATCAATGCTTCAGGGCTGCTAATAGCATTTGATTTACAAGCCCTGGGCACACGTTACCCTATACTAGAGACTTTCTAGTAAATCAAATAGGTCAATCAAGGGTAACCAATCATAATCACAGTTTGCACAGGAAGCACTTGCACTTTAGCACTGACCAGCAATGGTAAATTGCCCAGAGTACCAAAACCAGCAAAAAATGAAATCCAGCACATGGTCAAAAATACAGGAGGCAAAATGAAACCACGCCGAGAATGCCAGGTCTAACATCATTCCTGAGAAGAAAAAAAAAAAAAAAGAAGGTGAGTAACCATGAATCATGTATAGGAAACCAAATTGGGTGGGAACATTAAAATTAACATCTTGATTACATTGTTGAACATCAATCAATATTCATCATTCTTTGAATTATCATGCAATCCAATACTCTCTGCAATATGGAAGGGATAATCCTTGCGTCCATGTCCTTAATAGAATTGAAAATTCTGGATGAGTCAACTAGAAGGTTTTGTATTGTATGGTAGGACCAGAGGTTTATGATTATGCTAGTTTAAAGCTGAGCACTACTTTGGATGCAACATCGACAAATGATTTGTGGTAGAATACCTCAAATGTGGAATCCGAATCTGCTGCGACCATGATGTCCTCCAAATGAGACCTGGGCAAAAAGCACTAGAGGACATAGCTCTGCGTACCAAATGAGTTCCAAAAATGGAAATATCAATTCCAGCCTCTCTCAAAAACTACTTGACCCAACGTGCCAGAGTAGCTGCTGAGGCTGGACCAACAGTGTTCTGCAAGGAAATAAGAAACTGATCAGTAAAATCTCTATGAAATTCTCAAGTACACTCTTCATAAATTTTCAAGTACTTCACCACACATAACTTTTGATTATGAGGGAAAGCAGGGTAGGAAATACAATGTGATGCAGTTTTCGTACATCTAGAAATAGAAAATGAGACTCAAGATGGAGTTAATGCTTTACTTGGTAAATCCACAGCCCAGAGACACACCTACAGGAAATCAGACAAAGAAGAAGCGTCAGCTTCTCCAACAATTGCTTACGAGAGAGAGATCTTTGTTGGCAGGCAATGCACTCCAAAAACGCAAGACTACATCACATCCCATAATGTGGTATACTTCGTCTGAGGGGGACGTACCATCCTAATGCCCCTGAGAAGTTTACAGACCAAGGGATGTTCTAAATGTGAATAGCCTACTTAGTCAGCTGATCTAAAACTGTTGATGGTCCAATACAACAGACCCTGAGTGGCCAAATCTGAAAACAAATTTACAATCATTTATATTTCTGCCCCAAGGGATCTACACTACATTCTCCACACCATCATGCCCATCTTTTCAAGGATGTCTCACATCGCCCAAGATTATAAGAAAAACATAGCGTCCTCTGAAACTCCCAACATTAGCCAATGTCTGCTGAAAGTCTCCTCGCCATGAGGGACAATTGACCTGACGTCACCAAAGGGTGAGGCAGACACAATAGGTCAGAGAGAAGAGTTGGGAAGGATTGAATTCATGTTGGAGGAGTACAACACAACATTGCTACTGGAAACCACAATTGGGCTTTCCAACACAAGGTCACCAAGACAATCTCTGGCAATTTCCTCCTCACCTGGGAGAGTACTCTCCGAATAATGGAGAAGGGGGATAACACATAGAGAACCCATGTCGTCCAAGAAAGAAGGAATGCATCAGAGCCCACTGCTAGGGTGTCCGGTCTTCAACTGTAGAAGAGAGGGAGTTGAGCAGTCAGCCGAGACACAAATACGTCTGTCATCCACTGACCCCACAGTAGATTCAATGTGTGACAGATGCAGGGTTTCCATTTGATGGCATCCCACAGGAAATTAGATTTCCAGTCCACCATCCAATATGAGCTCCCGCAAATATGTTCCGAGGACAGAGAAATCTGATGTTGGAAGCAATAATGCAAAACATCCTTGGAAATCTGTACCAGAATCTGTGACTTTGTTCTGCCTAGGTGATTTTTGTAATGGGCTGCTGATATATTGTCCAATGGATCAGATCACAAATTCTCCCACTATCAACTCTAAACAGTTGATGTGGAGACTCAGTTCCTCGGGGGCCATCTGACCCCTCTCTCCACTGAACTACACTGAAGCACATCAGCCCCAACTACTGGCATCCAATTCCATTATTATTTCCAAGGTCAATGCAAAAATGGCTTTGCCATTCCACGCATCCATGTGATATAACCACCAGGTTATCTCTGTCCTTGATTCCTCCAACAATATTATCTGTTCCGAGTAAGATAACCCTTTTGGAAGATGCAAAATATTCAGATGTTGAAAGGCCAGCTGATAGGTGGGACCCAGACATATAGCTTAGATTGAGTAAGCTAACAGGCCCTCCAGGTACGCCAAAGTCCTTAATGATATAGTGGGAGAGGCAAGGGCTCTCCTTAACGCTTTCTTGATGGAAATCTGTTTCGCCAGAGGTAATCTCAACTGGGCCTTGATGGAGTCCACCTGAAAGTCTAAGAATTCTATGGACTGGGATGACCTCATGACTGATTTGTCTGAGTTGATGACAAACCCGAGGTCTTGTAAAAGTTGGATAGTCCAGGAAAGGTGCAGAAGGACCATGTTCCCGCTTTGTGCCATGGTCAGAATATCATTGATGTAAACAATGAGGGGGACCCCTCTCTCTCTCTCTGAGATATTGAACTACCGGCCATAGAGTTTGGTGAAACACCACAGAGCCAATGAAGGACCAAAGAGAAGGACAGCAAACTCGTACCATTGGCTTTGCCAGCAAAACTGAAGAAACGGTCAGTGAGAAGTATATATGGGAACTGCTAAGTATGTGTCCTGGGGCTCGAGACGCATCAGGCAGTCTCCTTCCTGCAACAGATCTCATAGTAGATTAATGCTCTCCATTTTAAAATGGCAGTACACCATCCAAGAATTGAAAGTTTTGTGTTTCAGGACCAGATGGGAGCTGCCGCCTTTCTTTTGAACCAAGATGATTGTACTGACAAACCTCAGAGGATGTGAAGTAGTCTTGACTATTGCTTGCTTGACAAGGAGCGAACTCATTTCTTCATCTATAAAATTGCTTTCTGTTTTGGAAAAAAGAAGGAGGGGAGAGTCTCTTGATGCGGGTTGGAATAAAATTCTTGTTTGTACACCTCCACTCTCTACATATTTCATGTGTCTTGGGAAATTAGCTCCCAGGCATGTAAATACAATCTTACCCTTCCCCATAGAATAACCTCTGAAAATAGGAACACTCTTAACTGAGTAAGTGGCTTCAAAGGTGGTGGAACCTCCACAGTATTCACCTCGGGAGGCAGAACTACGACTTCATCTGACATGGGTGGGGTAGAAACTGGGAGAGTTGTAGTAATTACCCGACCTCTTTGTGAGTATCCTCTGCAGGCCTGGTTGAAGCCACGGCCTGGCACTTGGCCTCTGAAGCATCTGGCCCTGGCAAAAAGACCACTGTTAGCCATATTTTTTGGGTCTTTTGCAAATCTCTTAAGGAAGGTTGCCATATTTTAGTCCAAATCTGGCGTTTCCACCTATTTACCAAGCAGAGAGGGACAGGGGCATTCCGAGCCTAAGGAGTTACGCACTTCACGTTCAAATCCTTTCCTCAGCCTGCCTTGCACATAATGCGCTACCTCCCTATACAGGACCCATTCTGTGGAGCATGGGTGTACAATATTCTCTGGGTCAAGGAGCAGAGTTTAAGCTCAGATACATCAACATTTAGATAGTAAGTTTGGTGATTTTGCTTTGGGGCAGCTTTTGGGTCCTTTTCAGCTTGATCAGAGGATTGAGAGGAAAAGGAGGGAGAGACCCTGTCAGTTGAGATTTTGGAAAAGGAAACATTTCTGGAAGTACTTTGAGAAGCAAAACTTCCATACTCATGGTCCCTAAGGACTGGTGCGGCCATGTGCGCAAAAATTTCTGCAGAAGAAGTAACTCCAGATGAGGCTCTCTGGGAAATGTCCAATTCTGGATTCTGGCCATCTCTGGCCAAGGTATCAGAAGGGAATCCCCATATCAGTTCACGTTGCCCACACCTCATCAGTGGTTGTGTAAATGGCTTCAGAGCCTCAATTATAGCCTGATTCACAGAGTCCTCTACATCGTTTCTAAGGGCCTCCAGTAATATCTCTTCCATCTGGCGTTCATAGGGTACCTCTGACATGTCCTGATAGTACTCATCCTCTTCGGCATAGCATGCCATGCCTGGGATAACTATAGAGTATTTAGAAGAGTTCAGGGGGGGAAGAAGCCACAACAGGTATAATACAGCTCAAGATGAGTAATTGAGACAGTTCTCATCTCTGCCAGCTAAATAGGGTGTGGAGGAAGCAACCTGTATCAGTTCCCTGGCACAAAGCCTTTCAAGCATTTACATGGCCCTGTTGGGCCAGGGTGATTGGAATAACTGACAAGACTGTGCTGCTACACGCAAAACCAATCACCATAAGTTAACATCCTAGTCGGCTTTGCACACATGTGCAACATCAGAAGAAGAAAGAGGATGTGGTTCTCAACCGACTCGCTCGCATTACAATCCCTGCTGCACAGCTGGCAAATGTGATGGGGCAGTCCCGCAGAAACTCCCAAGGGTGAAAAGCCCAGATGCAAGCTTAAACAAGATTAAAACCAGTGCAATATTATGTAGTTGAAGGAAAAACAGAATGTACTTATCTCTGGCTGTTAGTGGCAAAGAAAGAGAAATGACTATGGTGACAGGAACATATTTACAGGGGGCAGGACTCTGGAGTACCGGGGTTCATGTGTAATGTGTTTTTTTTTAATACTTTAAGTGTTTTAATTGGCCACTGTAAATTCAATTAATAAAGAAAGAGAAGCATAATCCGAAGCCTCCAGTCCTGCAATTGAGTTCTTAAATACTAACAATTAAACTAAAACCTTGTGACCTGGAAACTGCACCATGGGCACAACAGAAATTAACAAAATACTGCGGCCTCAGCTTCACCAGAATCAACAACTCGGTTATGTGATGTTTAAGTGAACTAACACTTGACAACAAATATTTCAATAACATTGTGTAAATGCTAAATGCAGTAGTGTGATTTGCGAATGTTTGTAAAACCATTTAAAATGATGACATTCATATAAAGACCAGCATTTGACGCTATACACTCAGGGGCATATTTATATTCTGCTTGCGCCGAAGGTGCATCAAACATTTTGACGCACATTCGGTGCAAACCCTGCCCCATATTTATACTTTGACGCCCGACCCAGCGGACGTCAAAGTCCCACCATGTGCGTCATTTTTTGAAAGGGGGAACCTGCCACCCTTGCCCACCCCAGGAGGACACCCAAGGATGGAGGGACCCATCCCAGGGAAGTTGAGGTAAGTTGGGGTAAGTATTTTTTTTCGTTTTTTTTAAGTGGCATAGGGGGGCCAGATTTGGCCCCCCCTACATGCCACTATGCCCAATGACCATACCCAGGGGACATAGTTCCCCTGGGCATGGCCATTGGGTAAGGTGGCATGACTCCTTTCTTTGCTAAGACACGAGTCATGTCAATGGAGGTTGGGCATAAAAAAAAATGGCGCAAGTCCAGTTTGAGGCCTGATTTTTGCCTCAGACCTGACGTGCACCATTTTTTTACGCACAACCCCCATTTTCCCATACGCTGGCGCTGACTGGTGTGAGTCATTTTTTTTACGCAGCCAGCCTGCAGCGCCGGCTAACGTCATTCCATAAATAAGGCGCCCGCATGGCGCGTTGGAATGGCGTTAGCCGGCGGTAAAAATTGGGAGGTCAATGGCCTCCACACTGAGTGCAGCAGGGGTGACTGGGGTAGGTGGGCATCACCTTCGACCGAGGCACCTCAGGCCTGAGGTGCCTGGGGCGAAGGTGATGCCCACACTCCTGGGTGAGTGGGCACGGGGTAAAGGCTGAGGGGCTGCTGGGAGGGCGGTGCTGGATGGGGTGGTGGCAGCTGTACCTGTAGATGCGGGGGCACAGATGAGCCCGCCACTGCAAGGGAGCTCCCATCAGAGGACGAGTCCGTATCACTGGTTTCGGCTCCTGTCCCTGTCGTGCAGCTCCACTCGCCCTCCGTCCCACTGGTGAAATCGGAGTCCGCAGTCTCACCCTCCAGGGCCATGTGGGATGCAGCTCCCTCCTGCTCCGGTGCCACTGCTCCTCTGCATGATGATGCTAATGCATACAAGTACAGGGAGACCACAAAAAGGGGGGGGAGACAGAAGAAAGACATGCCATGCATTACCGCTACCGTTGGCAGACACGACAGACGCAGAAGCCCCCTGCACTACGCCGTGCACTTGGGGTCCACTATTCAATCCCTGGGACATGGCCTACAAGGCTATGGCCGATATCTGCACACATGGATGTCACAAGACCCTGACTAGGTGTGGTTGGCACTGTACCCAGGTGGGGTGGGGTGCCACAGGGTCTGCCTGAAATAGGGAACTTAACTAGCACACTCGCCCTGGCCTAGGGGAACCCACAGTCCACCTCTCCTACCCAGACACCTCCACTGCGCGCTGAATCAGCAGAATGAGTGTGTACTCACCCCCTTGTTGCTGCTGTGATGCCCTCAAGCGCCCATCCAACTCCAGATACGCCACCGCCAGGATCCTGAAAATCAGGGTGGTCATGGTGCGACGGGCACCCCTCCCACGTTGGGAGGCCATCCCCAGCTGGGCCTCTGCCGTCTTCTTGCTCCAGCGGCAAATGTCCTCCCATCTGTTACGGCAGTGGGTGCTCCGTCTGTGGTAGACCCCTAAGGTCCGGACGTCCTTGGCGATGGCATGCCAAACAGCCTTCTTCTGGTGGGCGCTGACCTACAGGAATTGTACAGGGGAAAAAGAAAAGTTATTACCAACTGCACCGTCACCTTCATTGGCCCGCATCCTTACCCTTGCCATGTGGCACATGCACTCACCGTCGTTTCATGCATGCCTCATTCTCCCCCTCCCTGTCTTTCATCCACCCCACTCCACACAGGCATTGCCCATACAGCATGCTCACAGTGTACTTACCTGTTTGTCTGGAGGACCGTAGAGTAGCGTGTACTGGGGGAGGACCCCATTCACGGGTTTCTCCAACTCCTCCGTGCTGAAGGCGGGGGCCCTTTCCCCAGACGCACAAGCCATTGTCTCTTCCAGACTGAGGTCACAGCAGCACTTGCAGTGTAGGTCCTCTCCTGTCAAAGATCAGGTATCAAGTGATTGAACTGACAGAAAATGGAGGTCACGTCCATGGCGGTGCGTACTGTCACCGCCGGCGTACATCGTCATTGGCTCCTGGGACCCATGGGGTCCAATGTTAACCAATGCAGAATTGCGCAGCGGTCTTAGACCGCCTACCGCGATGGTGTACAATGCCAGCGCAGTTACCTCATATCCCATTGTCCCACTTTACAGGTCAGGCAGCCGCCTTTTCAGGGGCCTACATGGCTTTATTTTTAACTGCGTCACACATACCTAGGCCTTGGCTCAAAACTCATGCAGGCAAATTTCAGGTTATGAATAGTTTTCTGAGTAAGCTGTGTTTATGTACCTCTGAGTTGGTTGACTCTGTGCTCGCTGTTGTCCTCCATAGGCACCGTCCGCTGGGACATGAGGTGATGGCCGCATCCTCTGGTGTACAGACCGCTGGTGGACCTGTCGACAATGGAGGAAACACATGTAATCATCACCTACAGGCTTGATCGTGCCGCAATCCTGCAACTGTGTGCCCAGTTGGAGCCAGACCTGATGTCAGCTATCCGTCATCCCACGGGGATCCCCCCTCAAGTGCAGGTGCTGTCAGTACTCCAGTTCCTTGCAAGTGGGTCATTTCAAACAACAGTGGCCATAGCATCAGGGATGTCCCAGCCTATGTTTTCCAACGTGTTGTCCAGAGTGTTGTCTGCCCTGCTGAAACACATGCAGAGCTACATCGTTTTCCCTCAGGTCGAGGATTTGCCAACAGTGAAAGGTGACTTCTATGCCCTGGGACATATCCCCAACATCATAGGTGCCATTGATGGGACACATGTGGCCTTGGTCCCCCCACCCCCGCAGGAGTGAACAGATGTACAGAAACCGGAAGAGTTACAGTTCAATGAATGGTACATCTCCCATGTTAATGCCAAATTCCCTGGCTCAGTGCATGACACTTACATCCTGCGGAATAGCAGCATCCCTTATGTGATGGGGCAACTACAGAGGCACTGTGATTTGGTTCCAGGTGCTCACCTAGTAGCCACACTGGAAATAGTTGCCTGGGGATATCCCTAAGAGTTAGTGTGTGTCTAACAGTTGGCTCTCGCCATTTGCAGGTGACTCTGGTTACCCCAACCTGTCATGGCTACTGACCCCAGTGAGGAATCCCAGGACAAGGGCAGAGGAACGCTACAGTGAGGCCCATGGGCAAACTAGGAGGATTATAGAGCGGACTTTCGGCCTCCTGAAGGCCAGGTTCCAGGGCCTCCATATGACAGGTGGTTCCCTATTCTACTCACCAAAGAAGGTGTGCCAGATCATCGTGGCCTGCTGTATGCTTCACAACTTGGCTTTGCGACAACAGGTGTCTTTTCTGCAGGAGGGTGGTCCAGATGGAGGTGTTGTGGCAGCTGTGGAGCCTGTGGATAGTGAAGATGAGGAAGCAGAAGAAGAGGACATCGACAACAGGAACTCTGTGATCCTGCAATACTTCCAGTGAGACACAGGTAAGAAGACAAACCTGCCTACTACATGTACATTAATACTACTACCTCTCTACTGTCTGTCATTTTCACCCAGTGTATGGTCACTGAGTTGTCACTTTCTCTTACGATTTCACAGATGTGGGTCCCACTGTGTGACATCTGCTTTGTTTCCTCATGGACTATAGCTGTGTGACATAGGTATGTTGACATTACCATTGAAAGAGCATTTTGTTACTGTAATTGCTAATACACTAATTCGAAATCACAGACAAACTCCAGATTGTTTTGTGCTTTAAGGGTGTTTATTTAAGTGCTCAATGTTGGAGGGGGTTGTTAAATGGTGAGGGGTGATGGTGGAGGAATGTCCATGGCAGAGTCCAAGCTATTAGTCTCCCAGGTGCATTGTCTAAAGGGGCATAGGAAGTGGAGCTGGGGCAGTTTGAGGATGGACAGGGTGACAAGGTGGGACAAAAGGATGACAATCAGGGTGGTCTCATTTCTTGGCGGGGGTCTTGGCATCGTTCTCTGTCTTTGTCCTGGATCTCAGGGACCGTTTGCGGGGTGGTTCTCGATCTGCAGGGGGTGGGGTTCTGGTGTGGTGGTCCTGTAGCGGTGCCTCCTGTCCATTAGCGCCGGCGGAGGTAGTGGGCAGTTAATTGTCCAGGCTAGTGTCAGGGGCCCCTTGTTGTGCCACAGTGTCCCTCCTGGTGTTGAGGACTTCCTTCAGCACCCCTACGATGGTGTCCAGGGTGGAATTGATGAATCTGACTTCCTTCCTGAAGCCCAAATACTGTTCCTCCTGCAGCCGCTGGGTCTCCTGAAACTTGGCCAGAACCGTTGCCATTGTCTCCTGGGAATGATGGTGGACTCCCATGATGTTGGAGAGGGCCTCGTGGAGAGTGGGTTCCCTGGGCCTTTCCTCCCCCTGTCCCACAGCAGCCCTCCCAGTTCCCCTGTTTGCCTGCGCCTCTGTCCCCTGAACCATGTGCCCACTGCCACTGCCCCAGGTCCCCATAGTCGTTGGGTTAGCCTGGGTTCCCTGTAGTGGTGGACACACTGCTGATTGACGTGTCCTGGGGACAGAGGTATGGGCCGGCTAGGTGGGTGCTGTGCTGGTGTTTCCAGAGGGGGGAAGCTCTGTAGTGGCCTGTGACTGTGTGAGGGAACCGACTGTCCCGAGGTCCCAGATGGGCCGGGCTGGTCGTCTAGATCCAGTTGGACAGAGCTGCTGTCATCACTGTGGGCCTCTTCTGTTGGTGGTGTGGACATGTCTGGACCCTCCTGTCTGGTGACATTGGGTAGGGGTCCTGCAGGGGTGTAAAAGCATGATTATTGCATCTGTGTGTGCCTTGGTGTGCAATGGGTGGGTGACCATGTACCCCAGTGCTTGCATTCCTGTGTGGGACCTTGTGTGATGATGGTTTGGGGGTGTATGGGTATGTGCAGTGGCCATGCTTTGGTGATGGGTGTCCATGCTTTGGTGTTGCATGCAGGGCTTGGTGTTGGGATGGGTGGTTTGTGATATTGGGACATGTGGACATTTGTGAGGAGTTGGAGTGATGGGGTGAGGGCGAGGGTGGGGGTATGTGATAGCATGCAGGTAGGGTGGGGGATGGAATAGTTAAGATTTGACTTACCAGAGTCCATTCCTCTAGCTACTCCTGCAAGGCCCTCAGGATGCAGAATAGCCAAGACTTGCTCCTCCCATGTTGTTAGTTGTGGGGGAGGAGGTTGGGGTCCGCCACCAGTCCTCTGAACCGCGATGTGGTGTCTTGAGACCACGGAACGCACCTTCCCCTGTAGGTCATTCCACCTCTTCCTGATGTCATCTCTATTTTTTGGGTGTTGTCCCACTGCGTTTATCCTGTCCACTATTCTTCGCCATAGCTCCATCTTCCTAGCTATGGAGGTGTGCTGCACCTGTGATCCGTATAGCTGTGGCTCTACCCGGATGATTTCCTCCACCATGACCCTGAGCTCCTTCTCAGATAACCTGGGGTGTCTTTGCCGTGCCATGGGGTGGTATGGGAGATGTGTGGAGTGGTGTGTGTTCTGATGTGTGGGGTGATATTTAGTGGTGTGTTGTGTGAGGTGCGTCGATGTTGTGTGAGTGATGGTGTTGAGTGCCTGTGGATGCTTGTTTGTAGATTGTGGTGTCTGTCTCTGGCCTTCTTTCAGAATTATTTGGTAGTAGGGGTTTGTGGGTGATGTGGGTGGGTGTTTTATATTTTATTGGGTGTGTGGGACTGGTGTGTGTATGTGTATCAGGTGTGTGTATTTGGAATTGTCCAATGTGGTAGTGTTTTGTATATGTGTGGGTATTTTGAGCGTGGCGGTGTGTACTGCCAATGGAATAACGCGTTTGAAAGACCACCGTGTGGATTCATGGGTCGGGATAGTGTGGGCGTATTCCTGTTGGCCTGACGGTCGAGGTTTTTGTTTTTGCCAGTTTATCACTAACCTTTAGTGTGGCAGACTTGTGTGGGTGTCTCAATTTTGGCAGATTCCGAGCAGTGGGTCATAATGACTGTTGCGGAATTCCGCTGCCGCTGCGGTGTGTTGGCGGTCTTCTGCACGGTGGCAAGCGTCTTTTACCGCCAATGTTGTAATAACCCCCCATGTGACTTTAGAGGAGACACAGAGAATAAACATACAAAAAACTTAGACATGAATATCTACAGCTAAACCTGTTTATGTGGGGTGCAAATTATAAGATGGACAGAAAAAATCATAATGAAGGGTGTTATAGAATACACACCCTGTTTAAACCAGTTTACACAAGCTCTCAGGCAAAATTGTCTGGTGCGCAGCTCCAGGTGCATTTCCAAACCAGGCCAACCTTGCACCGTGGTGCAAGGATGGCTGCATTGCCAGGGGAGATTGTTTTTGTGCATGAAGGGGAACATTCCTGCACAAAAACAATCTTGAATGACAATTTGCTCTTTTTATAGAACAAACAAATGAAAGCAACACCCTTTACATGCCCCTTCCAGCAAAGTGCTGCATGTGAAAGGGCCCTATTTACAAGGTGATATTGTAAATACAGCGAAGTGCACAGCATAACCAGAGATAGGGCCTTGTAAATCTGTCCCTAAGTGGCTAAGGCAGAAAAAAGTCTACTTTCTAAAAGTGGCTTTCAAAGACACCAAACATACGCAACAAAGGCCTGAGACTCTTTCAAGGCTGCAAGTAAATATTCATAAAGCTAGATCAATCCAAAATATAAACACCTTGGCCCATATTTATACTTTTTGACGCTAAACTGCGCTAACGCAGTTTAGCGTCAAAAACTTTTGCGCCGTCTAACGCCATTCTGAAGCGCCATGCGGGCGCCGTATTTATGGAATGGCGTTAGACGGCGCAATCAGACCGGCGCTGCCTGGTTTGCGTGGGAAAAAACCACGTAGACCAGACAGCGCCGGCGTAGGGGGAAAATGGCGTATGGGCGTCTTAAAATGGGGCAAGTCAGGTTACGTCGAAAAAATCGTCGTAACCCGACTTGCGCCATTTTTTTTCGACGCCCATCCCCCATCAACATGACTCCTATCATTGTAAAGATAGGAGTCATGCCCCCTTGCCCAATGGCCATGCCCAGGGGACTTCTGTCCCCTGGGCATGGTCATTGGGCATAGTGGCATGTAGGGGGGCACAAATCAGGCCCCCCTATGCCACAAAAAAAAAAAAAAAAATACTTATCTGAACTTACCTTAATGTCCATGGGATGGGTCCCTCCGTCCTTGGGTGTCCTCCTGGGGTGGCCAAGGGTGGCAGGGGGGGTCCCTGGGGGCAGGGGAGGGCACTCTGGGCTCATTTTGAGCCCACTTGTCCCTTAACGCCATGCCTGACCCAGGCGTTAAAAAGCGGCGCAAATGCGCCGTTTTTAGCCACGCCCACTCCCGGGCGTCTCTTTTGCCCGGGAGTATAAATACCACGTAAAGGCCTGGGAGTCATTTTTAAGACGGGAACGCCTCCCTTGCATATCATTAACGCAAGGAAGGGGTTCACGCTAAAAAATGACGCACATTCCGGGAACTTTGGCGCTAGACGCCTCTAACGCCATAGTATAAATATGGCGTTAGTTGGCGTTAGTTTAGCGTCGAATTTGCGTCGAAAAAAACGACGCAAATTCGGCGCAAACGGAGTATAAATACGGGCCCTTATTCATACTTTGGTTAGAGTGAAAAGCACGCTAGTGTACCAATACACTCGTGTTTGTGGAAATGTAGATGTGGGTTCGTGGCACATTTTCTTAGTGACAACACACAAGAATATGGTCATGCAAAGTATGGTGTCTTGGGCCCATATTTATACTTTTTTAGCGCCGCATTTGCGCCGCTTTTGACGCAAAAGCGGTTCAAACTTACAAAACACAATTGTATTTTGTAAGTTTGCCCCGCTTTTGCGTCAAACAGCAGCGGCGCAAATGCGGCGCTAAAAAAGTATACATATGGGCCTTTGTGTTTACCTGTTAACATTAACAAACCTACGGAAAGACGCCATTTGCCAGTGAATGACTCATTAAACCACGTTGCCTGTTAACATGCTACACAACAATGGTACAACTGTTTTTGTCTGTCGTTTTAAAATACGCATTAAAATGTTCATGTCGCCCATGGTGCTTCTTTTGTCTGGGTTCTATGTATTTTCTCTCTATCTATGAGATCTTCTGTAGCTAAATAATTTTAAGTACTTAACTGCAAAAAGTTAGACAGGAAGAAGTATCAAGGAAGCAATAATTCACTGTTTGATATTGCATAACTATCATTCCACATAAAAAGCCTTACATTTTAGAACGATTTATTGTGCTTGTGTTGTGCTTGCATTTGATTGTTATCCCCTACTGCGCTAGATTTGCAAGATCATGGGGACGTGTACCCAAAACAGCTCCCAAGGGAGTGAGCGAAAGCCACTGGTGTTTAGAAAAGGAAGCATTCTGTATGTTGTTCTTGCTACCTCCTACACCGATGTTGGCTCAGTAAATGGAGTGGCCTTATTTCCCTCAGCTGATGGTGAATCATGTTAACCCGCTGTTTCTAGCAGTTTCAGTACTATGACTCATATGCAAGCTCTCACAAAAATGATAAGGAGAGCAGGAAAACTAATATGAAAAAATTTGTGTTTGTGTATCAGTGGCATTGTGTATAACATCTTACATTCCATGGCAAAATGGAGCCCCATAATCCCCTGTCACGGGCCATCAATTGTTTTACATGCCTCTCAAAAAGTCGGTGAAATGTCATGATAAAAAGTGCCGGGTAGCACACATTCAAAATAGACCCCTTCCAATTCAAAACTTCTTGAGAACACACACACCCTTGCACTATGGTGTAAGAGTGCCTGCCAAAAGTGCTCCAGTGCTGAGGGAGCTACAAATGCACCATACCATTTGGTGCAGTCAGCGCAGCAGCTTTGGAGCAGATGCCTTGCATCAAAGAATAGTAAATCTGAAGTGAGGTAAATTTGTATTGTTAACTTGGTCTTGTTTTAAAGGTGAGAAAAGGGTACTGAAAAGTCACTGTTGACACATACCATTTCATCTTCCTAACTGGATGGAAAGAGTGTTACATGTACAAAGAGTGAGATAATATACAGTAAAGTATACTAAGGAATGGCAGTTCTGGGTGAGTAAGCGATCAATGTATTGGTTGTATACAATATATACCGTGGTCATTGGTGTTACATAAAAGCAAATGACATGAAAAACATGTTTGTGAATTCTATGTGGGCACCTGTAAAAGTCCAAGAAGCAAGTTCTCTTGCTGATGGAGATGTTTAGAATCCTGGGAAGTGTGTATTAGGAGAGGGTCTGAGAGAAGAAACCCAGCTATCAACAGGAGAAGCTGAAACGTATTAGATGCGCTTCCTTAAGGATAATTATGGAAGATATTTCCCAAGAGTAGAAATAATGAGGTAATGTCACCCTTGGATCCCCACTCTGGTGCTCCTGGGGCCCACACATCACAGCACAGTGAATGGCAATTCATCAAGAGTCGAAAAATGGATAGATATAGAGGCAGGCCCCGAAGTATCAGTACTTCTAATGAGCAGTAGGATTGTTTGATTGTGGATGATTAGCTGAAATAACCATTAAGAATGGACAGACCCAAGGTTGGCCACTGTGTGAATAGGAAGGATGCAAGACCTTAGACTTCGTTCTGCTATTATCTATATTTAAATGAAGAACTACAATCATAATTTAACAGGTCCCGAAAAGAGGTGTGTTCCACATGTGACTACTTAAATCCCAAGGAGGGGGTGACCCTTTCTCTCACTCATTTTATAAGTCTACCATGACAGTACAATTTTTTTCTGAAAAATGATATTTACAAAAAAAGAAATCAAGATGATGTTTCTCTGAATTTCAGTTCACCAAGTGACATCACCCAATATTTGACCTTTATGTTCACTCACACACACATGCTTACACAGACACAAATACACATACACAACACTCTCTCTCACCTAAACACACTCTCACCTGCACGCATGCACATGGTATACATTAAAAATATTTTTTACTAAACTCGATTGCCAGGGAAGGTTACATTTCAGTTAATTGTAGTCCATTGTTTTTGCACCAATAGTGAATATTAATGTATTATTATTAATTATTAGTACAATAAAAAATTTACACAAAACAAAGAGATTAGAGTCCCAATTGATGCCCATAAGGACGATCTGTCCCTGTGTTCCTGGCACTAATTTTGCTACCTCTGAGTCTAGGGATCACAAATGCAGTGCCAGGCAGTGGCGGCCAGCAGCTTTAGGAGGGAGGGGGGCGGTCAGGAAGCACACACACACTCATCCTTTCACACACACACAGACACGCATGCACATCCATTAACAACACTCATAACATTCAAACATGCATGCACGCACTAAACATTCATTTTAAAAGTTCACACACACTCATTCTTTAACACACACGCACGCACATCCATTAACAACACTAATAACATTCAAACATGCACGCATGCACCAAACATTCATTTTAAGACATCACACACACACACACTCATTCTTTCACACACGCACGCACATCCATTAACACTCATAACATTCAAACATGCATGCACGCACCAAACATTCATTTTAAAACATCACACACACACACTTCCATTCAGCTTCGAGGTCCCAGGAGGGTTGGGACTGGTGCCTTCTCTCATGAGGGAAGGCAGCAGTCCCAACCTAGTCACAGAGTGGTATGGGGTCAGTGAGACTGCTGATCCCACCCCACGCTGTGACGAAGTGTCACTGATTGACACTCGCCCTGGGCGCTTCAGGGCTGAAACCTGAAGTGCCGAGGTCGAAGTCAATGGGTGACGCTTTACTCATCATCCAGGGGAGGGCCTCGAGGCACCTTTGCTGAGCCAAGGAAGTCACGCCCATAGGAGCTGTGACCTCCTCAGCCCAGCAAAGTTCAGCTCAGGCAGCCAGGACTCTGTGCAAATCGCACATGTCTCACTCCTGGCTGTCTGAGCTGAAAATGAAGTGTGTCTGTCAGGCTGACCTTTGTTCAGCCTGACAGACAATCTTCATGAGGCCCCTCCCACCCTAAAGGACGGGCCGCGCCTGGTGCCAGGGGTCACAATGGGCAAGCAATGGATCGCAGCTGCGACTCCTAAATGTCATCCATTGATGTTTCAGGTAATGCTGTACAGATATCTGTAGCGCCCATGAAAATAGGATTTCAATTACTGTTTAGCAGGGATGATGCTGGTGTTCACTGCTGTTTCCAGTGCAAATTATTCTTTAAAGTATTCAGAGACAATTGCTGTGGGTTGCGAATTGAGCCCTTATTTGTTAAGGGTGTTCACTATTTATCAGTACAAGAGGTGTGTGTAAGAGTGTTTTGCATAATGTTCAGTTGCCACCCAGAGATAAAGCATTTGGATATGTCAGCACTAGAATTTTGGAGTTGGTCCTTGGGTGAAGAAGAATGGTAGATATTGTGAATTATCACCTGAAAAGAGAAATGCTGAAAGCCAGGCACTACAGTTCTGAAGTCAGTGACCCTGAGCTTGCCTTCATATCAGAAACGTCTAGTTTAATGTTACTTTTAGAGCACTACCCGAGGCCTCTCTCAATCGTGTCCTGAAATGGTATTTCAGTGACCAAGCTTCCCTTGTTCAATACAAGCACTGCAGGTTGAGAGCTGAACCCTAAGGGAATTAATGCCTAGGTCAGCTGTGAAGATATCATGTTTTTCAGCACTGATTGTCAGTTTATCCACCTACATGAGACTCTTGATCCTCTTGTGCATCAAGGAAAGAGAATTTCAACCACCCACCTAAGTTCACCAGTAAATACTGAGAAGACCAATGGTGCTCAGGAGGAATCTGGCATGCACAGAACGAGGTTGTGTCTTAGAAGGATCTCAGGGGAAGAGACTCCCAGTATCTATGTAAGAAAAAATGGTCTGTAATAGAAGTGAACAAAGCCACCCTCATGGACCGTACTGAATGGTCACAGATGAGATCTGTAGAGGACTAGAAAGGTAACCTTTTACAAACAGATCCCAAAGTTCCAATCACCCCACACCAAGCCAGCAGCGTCCACCTGAGAGATTGTACTGCCGCACTCTGGTCATCAGTGAAAGAAAGACTTAAGACAGAGGCTGGGGTTGAAACCTCCAAGGTTCTCCCTGGAGCCATGTGGCCTAGATGGATGATAATATGAACGATAAAGAAGCGTTGAAATGTTTGCCATGAATGCAAATAATGTTCTCATGTAATAAAGGCTCCTTCCTACATAAATCCTGATTTTCAGCACAGTACAACAAAGTTGAGGTACGGTAATATATTCAAGACTCCGATGGTAGCCCTACAGTATTCTGCTTGCAGGAGTAATCACAAGGACTTACAGCATGGGGCAGCTATCAATAGGTTTGGGCACAAAAGAATCAAAGTCAATCGGAGTATTTCCAGCAAGATGAAGCAGACACTGTAGGGTAAAGGTGTCTGGCCTGGACATTTAGGCATTCACTTCGCAAGTTTTTTTTATCCTTCCCACAGCATTGTCTTAATAAAAGGTAAGACTTTGAGCAGGCATCTGACATATCCTTTTCTTTAATGGTCCTTTAATCGAATATCATTCCTTACATGGAGATGGGAGTTGTCCTCCTACAGAACAGTCCCACCTTGCCTCTTGCTCTGCATCCTCCTCTGCCACTGCTCTTTAAATCTTACGTCTGCCAGCAACTATGCATCAGAACTCTCCAGAATGGAAACTGCTACATGGGAATGGTGGCAGTGTGAGAACTGTCTTCACTCTACCAACACCAGGAGGTCAGTCTAAGGGAGCAAGGCACAGACGAGGGAGATGCTGGGGCACAATCTAGGCCCGCAGCCCCCATGGTGTAAGGGGGCCTCCACAGCACCCGAAGATGGTTGCAAATAAATTAAATAGAAACTTAAAACAGTTGTATGGAGAGGGAGGTCTGCTGAGGCCTATGTACAATGAACCACCAGGCGTGCCTGAAGAGAATGCTTCACTGGGACAGGAATATGAGCAGATTACATTTTAAAAGCAAAAGCAGGAAATGACTCAAGCTGTTGCCAGTCACTGGGCGAGCACACAGAGCAATTGTGACATGTGTCACTTGTAAGTGTAAGTATATGCATACATTTGTGAAGAAGGTACAAAGCTGTTGAAATATATGCAGGATAAAAGTAAAAGTAAATGAAATGCTTATAGGTGAATATGTAAAGGGAGTTGGTGAAGTGAAGTGCATGCAAAGGAGTACATTCAGAAGGGGAGCGTGAAAACGTGCAGAAGAGGAAAGATGAGATGTGCAATATGCATGTGGGGGATTTCAGAAAGATGTGGGGAGAAAAGAGGAACAAGTATCTCACAGAGAGGCCGCAAAGAAAAGTGGTGTCGTGGGGAGAACAAAAGTGATTGCAACATTGAAGAATACTACCCCTTCCAATGACTTCAGTAATGATTAATTGCCAGCCTCAAATTTTCAGAATTGAAACATTTTCAATTTTAATTTTTCATAACAATATCATTGTTACTTATTTATCTGATATTGCTATCAAGCACTGGCAAAGACAATACATCTGATTAGCTTTAGGCGCATGTCTGTTATTACTTGATGTGACTGGATGTAACACAACAACGTTCACAATGAGACACTAGACAAATACCATGCTGTGTGATGCACATGGTTTTAGGGTTACGTGTATTAGGCTTCATCCATAATTATATTGGTCAAGCCTCTTGGAAAGAAATTGATAGCTATGCTTCTTAGACCTCACCAGTTTTAAAAACACCTCCTGACACCACCACCATCACAATTTTATCCTTTAATAAAGTCCTGTCCCTTATTCAGTTCCTTTAACATGGTGCCCCTGTGACCCCAGGCTAACCTCCCTACTGGGGGTGGGCGAAATCTTTAATTCCACTGGTGGAATTTGATTCCCTCACTCCACCTGTGGGATTATTTTGCAGTGTTTATTTTAATTTAATAGGGCTGGAAGAGGCAGCAGCCACTTTGTGTTTAAAATCCACTGCAGATAAAGTTTATTTCTGGAATGGCTTTTAAAAATAGAGTCTGCTCCTTCTTCCAGCCACGTTGAAATCACTGCACAGTAGGGTGTGTCTACTCCTTGATGCCCTTACTTAAGTATGTAAGAGCGCAGACTGGTATGCACTGCACTGTAGTGCAGCACATGCCCCTCTGTGCCCTGACATATGTTTGTAAAGGCGCTGAGTGATATGTACTGGAGTGGAAAGACCTCCACACCTTATATACTTATGTAAGGGCACCGAAGGGTATGCACTGTGTACACACACCCACACAGGCTAAATGGGAAAGCTCCATCTAGTACTACATTTTTAGCCATCATCACTGTGCATTCTGGTACTTGTTTTTACCTTTTTACACATGAATTTACAGATCCCAGTTTGTACAGTGTCTTTCATGTGACATGTTGCCACTTGGCAGCTGTACACCTATCCATTCATGGTGTCAGGCCTCACTTGTTTTATGAGAAAGCCTTGTCCTGCTTCTGTTGTATTCTACCTGTATTAGTCAGAGCTGCTTTCACAGCTATCTACTATTTTACACCTGGCCATTGCTTCCCATGTTGCATCACATTTGTGAAGGATATTTGAAGTGCTCCTTCATCCCTGTGCCATATCTGTTTTATGAGTGAGAGCTATACAGTTTTGCTCATAGTTTAGATGTTTAGTATGCAAGAAGCTTGGACAGCTACTGCCCATGTAGCAGATAGGTTTAAACTGATGTTCACAGTAAAACACAATTTGTTTGAGAGTAATTTTCAAAGCTTCTATCCAAGTTGCACGTTTTCTGTGTGAAGAAAGCTTACAATGTTGTTGCTTGTCTTGTGCCCATTTTGTGTGTGAAGGAAGGTCATACAGCTGCTGTCTCTGGCATGCTTGTTTTACATCAAGGACGTTTGCAGGTAAGCTGTGACAGTTTAGCCATGTGTGCTACTCCTCTTCTGCATCAACCCTGATGCTGCCTGTGCTGCATCTATTCTTAGTGAGGGAATCTTGCATTTTTTCTCCTAATATACCCAGGGTGGGGTGTGCTGAGTGAGAAGTGTGGTGGTGTTTGTGTGTGTTGCGTCTGTGTGTGATGCTCGCAATTCTGCTACCTGTTTAGTACCTATTGTCAGTTTGTGAGTGAAGTTTAGCCTGCTGCTGCCAATAAACTACCTCTTGTGAGTAGCTTCATCTGTTCTGGAAAGGGGATCTTGGTTTAAATATCGGTTTATGAGGTAAAGTTTATCAACTCACCAGGAAGAAATCCCTGCTTTTCTGGGCCATGTGGGTCTTTGATGTTAGATGAGATTATGCAGGAGCTGTACATAAGTAATTCATCTTCACAGATTCAATCATTCTTTTTAATCAATAATGAGAGTTGATGTGAGTTTAAAAACTATATTAATCAAATCTTTATAGTAGTTCTTTAGTGAGTCTTTATTAAGTCAACAATTAGGTTCATCGTTAGCAATAATCAGTATAGTCAATGATCAAAAATAAAATAATTCATAATCAATACATAAAGTATATTCTATAAAGGAAAGAATCCCTATTGTAAGATTGAGGATGGTTGGGGAAAAGAGACAAGGTGCGAATCAAAGCCCATAAAGAGCTCCCATTAGATTGATCAAAAGCATAATGCTTCAGTGTTGAATATCAGAATCAATCAAAACAGAACTTCCCATAAAGAGAGGTACAAGAAAGTCAGTAGAGTCACAGCATGAGCAGCATAGGTTTGGGAAGGGAAAAGGAACTGTCACTTCAGGTTGAGTTCTTGTTTCTTCTCCTTTACCAGAAACTTCAATACCACTTTGTGAAATCACAGGACTCTGGATAGGTAGAGCTGTCTGAGGTTCTTCACCCTTTCAGTCTCCTGCTGTTGTGCCCTTACAGTACTGTTCCTTACAGTTGTACAGTTTGTGGTGGTACTGTCACTAGCGCTCTTGGTTCAGGCTCAAAGAACATTATTTCTTCCTATGGGTTTTTTGTCCTCTCTGTCTGAGACGCATGCACCCAGTTTGGAACTCTGGCACACTTAACAGCATTATTCGTGACTAAGATCACCTGGTAGGGGCCTGTTCACCTTGGCTCCAGGCAGGACTTACTTATGTGCTTCTTGACCAACAGGCAGTTGACAGGGGTGAGGTCATGACACTGCTCATCATTCGGATTTGCAGTGACAGCTTCAATCTTTCAAGAAACAGAACGCACCACATCAGCCAGTCTTTTGCAGTAATCGAGTATCATGTCATCTGTGATGTTTACAAGTGCATTTGCAGGTACAGCAGGCAGTCCCTTGTACACTCCATGAGGATTTTATTCAGCAATAACCCTGTCTTCCTATAAGATGTACTTCCTAGACTCAACAGCACAATTCAGTGAAGAGGATTCACAGAATTTTGCCAGTGGGGCTTTATGGTTCATTTGAGCTGCTCCACAATCTTAAATACCACTGGAAGATAACATCAGTGTAGTCTCTATGCCATTTGTGAAGCTGCACACAACATCCTGAGGACCTCATTGTTGAAATGAGTCCCACAATCTGACTTCAGAGAAACCAGCAATTTTGGTAATAGCGCTCTCACCCGCAGTTTAGCTATACTGAGAGTGTAATTTCTATGTGTTGGATTGGCTTCCACCCATCAAGAGAAATGGACACCGTATCTAGGACTTATCTCAGCCCATTACAAACAGACATCTTGATAAAGTCCATCTGCTTCCTGTTAAAGGGAACACCTGATCTTCCTACATCTCTTAGGGCAACTGTTGTTCTTTTCCCTGTACTCATTTGTTGGCATGTTTTACAGCGGTGGAACAATTCTTGGGCAAGCCTCCTGAACTTGGGGTTGAACAATTCTGTCTGAACAACCTCACCATTGTATCTGTCCCTAACTGTGTTGGGCCATGGAAATGGTGAGTCCTGGGAAACAACAAACTGTCTGGCAAACTGGTATCCCATCTGCTCAAATCCAAATGTCATTTGTGTTTTTTCCACATCCTGCTCCAATCCAACGCTGCTGTTCTGCCTCTGTCACATCATCCTTGAGCTCTACACATGTATTAGGCTACTAACAACAACATTAAAAAGCAGTGTCCTCTTCAGATTCATTTGTGTGCGCCCCCATTAAATGTGCAAGCCACAAGTGCACAATACCATGCAATTTGGGCCCCAAATCTGTTTCCAACTGCAACATATCCATTGCCACTTCTCTCGGCTGAAACTTAACAACTGCAACCTTTGTTAGTAACTGCTGTATTTCCAGTAATGTTTTACATGTTCGCCATTTCTTATAGGTGAGCCAGATGAAATCATGAAACCCCTTTGTGATCATAGATAACAAAATTGTGGACCACACTAAAGCCATACTGAATATTTGTAATTGTAGTCAGTTTCAGCTGGGCTGCAAAACTGCAAGCTTTTGTAAGGGCAGTTAGTTTAGCAACTTGTGCCAAGTTAACACCTCAGAGCCATGAAGCTTCCACAACTTCTTCAATTGTACAGACAGTGTAAGCTGCTCTCAGGACTCCATTGGTTTTCAGAATTGAGCCAATTACATAGATTACATAATCAGGCTGAATTAATGGTTCATCTTTTATGTGTAGCCTTGGTTTTGTGCATAAATCCGTGCAATCCTGAAAATCATGCACAAAATCATCACTTTTAACATCATTTTCAGGCAACAGCAGTAAAGTAGATGGGTTCAAAATCTGTCATCTATTTAAAATTATGTTCTCAGAGGCCAGAATTTGATGCTCATATTTTGTAAGTCTAAAGTTGTTCATGCATTGTGTTTTTGTTCTAGGAAGGAGAATTTTCACTAAGTGAGAAATCATAACCGTTAAAGGATGTCCTATCACTATGTTTTTGCCTCTCTCTGTACTGACACCAATTGCTGCCACAGGTTTTAGACAACCAGGTAGTCCTGCAGATATGGGCTCAAGGGGGACCGAAAAATAAACCACAGGTCTTCAAGAATCTCCAGCCATCTGAATAAGCACTGAGAGAGCGCAGTCCTCCATCTCACTATAAAACAATGTGAACAACTGTAATCTGGCACTCCTAGTGCCGAGGCATGACAGAGACTTTCCGTCAGCTCTAAGAAAGCTTTCAATCATTCATTGCACCATGGAAGCAGATCAGACACATATTTGGGTGTCATCCTCAGTAAGGGCTTAGCATTTAGGGAAAAGCTTGGTAGCTACTGTCTACACTAGCCAAGCATTCCCAGGAATATTCTGATACTTCTGTGTGTTCAGGGTGGAATTATTCTCAAAATCATTTCTATCCTCTCCTGTGCCACCTTTCTTGTTCCCTTTTCAATGATACTTCCCAGGTATTGGGCTTCTTTTTTAAACAGTATTGCAGGTTAGTCAGAGACACTTTAGCCCTCATTATGACATTGGCGGTAAATCCCGCTTACCAGCACGCTGACAGCCGCCTACTTACTGCTGCAGCGGCGGATATCCGTTCACCATATTATGACACACACCAATCCGACAGAATTCAGCCACATACACAGATCCGCCAGTCCAAAGGTCAGTGATAAACTGGTGGTATCAAAACCTACACTGTAATGCCAACAGAACAACGCCCATCACAAAGTGACCCACGAATCACCACTGCAGACATTCAACGGCTGTAAACCATTGGCGGTACATACTGCCGGGCTCACAATGGACACCCACATATAAATCAACACCACATTGGACAATTCAAACATACACCTGACACCCATACACACACCGCACCCACACCACTATAAAACACACACCCACATTACCCACAACCCTTTACGATTACAAATCATTGCCACCAGAGAGATACCAAGACCACTGAGACAACTACAGCCACACACTACTCGCACCTATTCACCACTCACGCACTCCACACCACACGCCCCAACACATTACCCAACATACCCTCATCAACACACCTCACATAACACCCATGGCACCACAAAGGCACCCCTGTTTAGGAGGAGCCAAGGGTCATGGTGGCGAAAATTGTCATGGTAGAGCCACAGCTATTTGGAGCACAGGTGCAGCAGATATCAATAGCCAGGAAGTTGGAGCTATGGCGGAGGATCATGGACAGGATAAACGCTGTGGGATAGCACCCCAGAACTAGGGATGACATCAGGAAGAGGTGGATGTTCCATAGCAGCAAGACACCAGCTCACTATACAGAGGACTGGCGGTGGAACCCCTCTCAGCATGGGAGGAGCAAGTCTTGGCAATACTGCATCCTGAGGGCCTGGCCAAAGTCGGAGGAGGAGTGGACTCTGGTAAGTCAAATCTCTACTATTATCACCCCCATGCCTGCATGCCATCACATACCCATCCCTCACTCCCATCACTCCACTACATCCCACACACTCCACCATCACATCTCGCTTATTCCTATGCCAAGCCCTGCATGCTGTACCAATGCATGGACACCCCTCACAGCCCTGAATGGACACTCATCACTAAAGCATGCACAGCATGGAGAACTAACAATCCCACCATACATTTACATACAAAAGTGAAAGCTGGCAGGGCAAATCCAACTATAGAGGGGAAGCCAGGGATGTACAACATGTCATACACATCAACCATAACACATAATTTACATCCCCACAGGTACCCCACCCAATGTCACTGGAGGGGAGTTGGCAGCATTATCCAGTCCCCCAACAGAAGAGGCCCAGTCACATACCACCACAGAGCCTCCCCCATGAGGAAACAACACCACAGCACCCACCCAGCATACCCACACCTCTGCACCCCGGACACGTCAATCAGCAGTGTGTCCACCTCGACAGGGACCCCAGGCCACACCTTGCACACAAGACTATCAGGGATCTGGGGTCAGTGGCAGTGGGCACACGGTTCAGGGGACAGAGGCACAGGCCAACAGGGAAACTGGGAGGATGCTGTGCGCCAGGGGGAGGACAGGCCCAGGGAACCAACTCTCCAGGAGGCATTCTCCAAGTTCCTGGGAGCCTGTCAACGTTCCCAGGACACGGTGGGCCAGATCCTGAACAACATGCAGGAGAACAGGCAGCTGCAGGAGGGACAGTACCAGGGGATCAGGGAGGACTTGCAGGCCATCAACAACACCCTAATCTCCATAGCAGGGGTGATGGTAGACATGGCCAACATTATGAGGGAGGCAGTCTCACACCAGCCGACCCCTGCCACTAGCCAGACATCTGAACAGCCTCTCACTTTCACTGCTGCTAGTGGCCAGGAGGCCCTGCCACAGGACTCACAGGCCACCAGCACCCCTCCCCCTGCAGAAGGTGAACCACCGCACAAATGTTCCCTGCGATTCAAGCTGAAGCCAGAGACACATGCAAAGACCCCCACCAGGAAATTAGACTCTCCTGATTGTCCTCCTTGTGTCGCACTGTCACCCTGTCCACCTTGAACTGCCATTGCTCCCCTTCCTATGTCTCCTTGAACAATGCACCTATGCTACAAACAGACTGGAACAATACCCTGGACGTTCCTCCATCATCACCCCATCCCATTGCAGTTTCCCCCTATATGTTAGTACTTCTATAAACACCCTTTGAAAAAAATCAATTTGGAGTATGTCATGTATATCAAATATGTATTTTTTTAAACAGATACAAACATTGCAAATAAACTGTACATAGAATGAGCATAGGTTAATGACCTGTAGCTGGCTGTAGTGATCACACCAGGAGTATTTGTCAAATTACCAACATCTGCAAAATGAATTGCCAGAGGGAACAGTAAGTGGGCATAGAAGTGGGAAATATACGCATGCCATTGCCACACAGATTACAACCAAAGTAATTGAAATATACAGTTACACTGTTTTACCTGTGTATCATTGGAAGTATTGATGGATCACAGATGTTCTTTTGTCCTCATCCTTTGTCTCCTCATCCTCACTGTCTACAGGGTCTACTGCTCCTCCTCCTGCAGAAAAGGTGCATAGCTCCTGAGGGCCAGGTTGTGCAACCTCCAGCATGCCACTATCTGGCAGAGCTTCTTGAGTGAGTAGCACAAGGATCCACCTGCTAGATGGAGGCACCGGAACCTGGCCTTCAGGAGGCCAAAGGTTCTCTCAATTATCCTTCTGGTTCACCCATGTGCCTCATTATAACGTTCTTCTGCCCTTGTCCTGGCATTCCTCACAGCGGTCAGCAGCCATGATAGGTTTGGGTAACCAGAGTCACCTGAAAATATTGAGAGACAGCATTTAGCCACACACTATCCTATATGGCCAACACCACAGGCATACACCAACATATACTGGGTGGGAACCAGGGCTCACCTATTAGCCACAACCTGTGCCTCTGTAGTTGGCCCATTACATTTGGGATGCTGCTATTCCTTATGACAAAGGCATCAGGCATGACCCAGGATACTTAGCATTGACGTGGGAGATGTACTGGTCAGCCATGCACGCCATCAGAACAATCATGGAGTGGACACTCTTACGATTCCTGAACACCTGTTCATTCTGCCCAGAGGGGACACATGCAATATGTGTACCATCAATCGCCCCAATTATGTTGGGGATATGTCCCATTGCATAAAACTCGGCCTTCACTGTGGTCCAATCCTCAACCTGGGGGAAAGCAATGTAGCTGCACATGTGTTTTATCAGGGCAGACAACACTCTTGTCAGCACTATTGAGAACCTTGGCTGTGACATTCCTGCTGCCAAGCCCACTGTCACTTGGAAAGAACCAGTTGCCAGGAAATGGAGTACAGATAGCACTTGCACAAGAGGGGGGATCCCAGTGGGGAGACGGATAGCAGATATCAGGTCAGGCTCCAATTGGGCACACAGCTCTGTGATTGTGGCCTTGTCCAGTCTATAGCTGAGGATAATGTACCTGTCCTCCAGTGTAGCCAAGTCCACCAGGGGTCTGTACACAGGGGTATGTCTCCATCTCCTATTCATCTGCAGTGGTAGGTATCTAAGAGACACAAGAGTGAGGAGACTGTCACAAACTAAACATTGGAGCAACAACAGTAATTTGCATTAAGTAAACATGTATTGGGTCAGTGTGATTTGTCCAGTATGTGTCTATTTCTCCTGAGACACAGCATGATTCCATATGGCTGCCCCCCCCCCAATGAAATGGCATCCGCCTGTCCTGTGTGGAGAGACAGGTGGAAGTGAGGAAATTACGCTGATGACGTGCGCTGTGGTGGGAGGCAGTCGTGAACCGCTGTGCAGTTCCTCGTTGGTTAAAATTGGACCCTATGGGGTACAGTGGCCAATGGTGATCTACGCCAGCGGTGACGGTATGCACCGCTGCAGACATGACCGCTATTTTCTCTGATTTCTCACTTTCTACCTGACCTACCATAGGAGAGGACCTACACTGCATGTGCTGCTGTGACCTGTGTCTGGAACCTACCATGGCAAGTGAGACCAGGGAAAGGGCCCCAGCCTTCACTTCGAAGGAGTTGGAGAGACTGGTGGATGGGGTCCTACCCCAGTACTGACTGTTGTATGGGCCTCCAGACCAACAGGTGAGTACACTGGGGGCACGATGCATGTTGCATGTATGCATGGAGCTGTGTGTGTGAAGGCCTCATATAAGGGGGGATGGGTGGATGTCCTCTTTGCAGAGTACACATTGGGGGTCATTTCAACCCTGGCAGTCGGTGTTAAAGCGGCGGCTAACCCGCCAACAGGCTGGCGGTTAAAAAAATGGAATTCTGACCCTGGCGGAAACCGCCAACAGAGACCGCCACTTTAACACTCCGACCGCCACGGCGGGACAAACAAACGGCAACAGACAGGCGGAAGACAATGTACCGCCCACCCTATCACAACCCACCAATCCACCACCTTTTCCGGGGCGGTAGCCCCGCCGATAAAAACACGGCGGAAACAGACATTTCAAACCGAAAACGCTCACCTCCATACACCCCACGAGGAATCTGGACAGCATGGAACCCGAATTACACATCCTACCAGCTATTGTATTCCTGCTCCTCTACCAGGAGCACGAACGCCGGCGCAGAAGATAACGGTGAGTACTGCACCTACGACACAGGGGAGGGGGGAGGAGAAAATATTACTGGGACACACATACGCGACACACCCACCCCCACCCCCTACAACACACACATCAATGCATAGCAATACATCACTGTTACAACCCCCAAACCCACCCGAAAGAATGCAAAGACAAAAGGAATAGATCATAAACAGTCGAATATATTGTATTATTGCCTTATAAAAATATCACACATTTAAAACTAATATATACATAAATATTAAAAGTCTGATAATTCTAGCTGTCATTTTCCGTGGACCACTGGGCCCAAATCACATGGGCAAGGCCCACACAAGATACCTGACACCAATGGATAGAACACTGCAGGGGCATCAGATAGAAAAACTACAGGCACCTCAGGGGGAAGGGAAGGGGGGGCACCTCAGCCACATGAGTACACGATGCCAGATCCACCAGGGGCCTCCATGGCCACTGTCCCATCCAGGGGAGTGCAAAGCCACAGTCTCAAGTCTCCCAAGTGGGTGAGTTGCCCACTGTTACATCCTGGGGAGTGCAAAGCCACAGTCTCTCAAGTCTCCCAAGTGGGTGAGTTGCCCACTGTTACATCCTGGGGAGTGCAAAGCCGCAGTCTCTCAAGTGGATGACAGTGTCCACTGGTTCTGGAGGGGGACTGGTGCCCAGAGTGCTTCGTGCAGCCCTGCCCGACACAGATGCGGCACTGCCCCTTCCACCAATGGGCCAGCGGTGCTTGAGACGGCGGTGCCCAGTTCAGCGGTGCTTGTTTGAAAGGGCCCTGTTCAGCGGTGCTTGAGACGGCGGTGCCCAGTTCAGCGGTGCTTGAGACGGCGGTGCCCTGTTCAGCGGTGCTTGAGACGGCGGTGCCCAGTTCAGCGGTGCTTGAGACGGCAGTGCCCTGTTCAGCGTTGCTTGAGACGGCGGTGCCCAGTTCAGCGGTGCTTGTTTGAAAGGGCCCTGTTCAGCGGTGCTTGATTGAAAGGGCCCTGTTCAGCGGTGCTTGAGACGGCGGTGCCCAGTTCAGCAGTGCTTGAGACGGCGGTGCCCTGTTCAGCGGTGCTTGAGACGGCGGTGCCCAGTTAAGCGGTGCTTGTTTGAAAGGGCCCTGTTCAGCGGTGCTTGATTGAAAGAGCCCTGTTCAGCGGTGCTTGAGACGGCGGTGCCCTGTTCAGCGGTGCTTGAGACGGCGGTGCCCAGTTCAGCGGTGCTTGTTTGAAAGGGCCCTGTTCAGCGGTGCTTGATTGAAAGGGCCCTGTTCAGCGGTGCTTGAGACGGCGGTGCCCAGTTCAGCGGTGCTTGTTTGAAAGGGCCCTGTTCAGTGGTGCTTGATTGAAAGGGCCCTGTTCAGCGGTGCTTGAGACGGCGGTGCCCTGTTCAGCGGTGCTTGAGACGGCGGTGCCCTGTTCAGCGGTGCTTGAGACGGCGGTGCCCAGTTAAGCGGTGCTTGTTTGAAAGGGCCCTGTTCAGCGGTGCTTGATTGAAAGAGCCCTGTTCAGCGGTGCTTGAGACGGCGGTGCCCTGTTCAGCGGTGCTTGAGACGGCGGTGCCCAGTTCAGCGGTGCTTGTTTGAAAGGGCCCTGTTCAGCGGTGCTTGATTGAAAGGGCCCTGTTCAGCGGTGCTTGAGACGGCGGTGCCCAGTTCAGCGGTGCTTGAGACGGCGGTGCCCTGTTCAGCGGTGCTTGAGACGGCGGTGCCCAGTTCAGCGGTGCTTGTTTGAAAGGGCCCTGTTCAGCGGTGCTTGATTGAAAGGGCCCTGTTCAGCGGTGCTTGAGACGGCGGTGCCCTGTTCAGCAGTGCTTGAGACGGCGGTGCCCAGTTCAGCGCTGCTTGATTGAAAGGGCCCTGTTCAGCGGTGCTTGATTGAAAGGGCCCTGTTCAGCGGTGCTTGAGACGGCGGTGCCCAGTTCAGCGGTGCTTGATTGAAAGGGCCCTGTTCAGCGGTGCTTGAGACGGCGGTGCCCTGTTCAGCGGTGCTTGAGATGGCGGTGCCCTGTTCAGCGGTGCTTGTTTCAAAGGGCCCTGTTCAGCGGTGCTTGATTGAAAGGGCCCTGCCCAGCGGTGCTTGATTGAAAGGGCCCTGTTCAGCGGTGCTTGAGACGGCGGTGCCCTGTTCAGCGGTGCTTGAGACGGCGGTGCCCTGTTCAGAGGTGCTTGAGACGGCAGTGCCCAGTTCAGCGGTGCTTGTTTGAAAGGGCCCTGTTCAGCGGTGCTTGATTGAAAGGGCCCTGTTCAGCGGTGCTTGAGACGGTGGTGCCCTGTTCAGCGGTGCTTGAGACGGCGGTGCCCTGTTCAGCGGTGCTTGAGACGGCGGTGCCCTGTTCAGCGGTGCTTGAGACGGCGGTGCCCAGTTCAGCGGTGCTTGTTTGAAAGGGCCCTGTTCAGCGGTGCTTGATTGAAAGGGCCCTGTTCAGCGGTGCTTGAGACGGCGGTGCCCTGTTCAGCGGTGCTTGAGACGGCGGTGCCCAGTTCAGCGCTGCTTGATTGAAAGGGCCCTGTTCAGCGGTGCTTGATTGAAAGGGCCCTGTTCAGCGGTGCTTGAGACGGCGGTGCCCAGTTCAGCGGTGCTTGATTGAAAGGGCCCTGTTCAGCGGTGCTTGAGACGGCGGTGCCCTGTTCAGCGGTGCTTGAGACGGCGGTGCCCAGTTCAGCGGTGCTTGTTTGAAAGGGCCCTGTTCAGCGGTGCTTGATTGAAAGGGCCCTGCTCAGCGGTGCTTGAGACGGTGGTGCCCAGTTCAGCGGTGCCCTGTTCAGCGGTGCTTGAGATGGCGGTACTGAGTTCAGCGGTGCTTGTTTGAAAGGGCCCTCTTCAGCGGTGCTTGATTGAAAGGGCCCTCTTCAGCGGTGCTTGAGACGGCGGTGCCCTGTTCAGCGGTGCTTGAGACGGCGGTGCCCTGTTCAGCGGTGCTTGAGACGGCGGTGCCCAGTTCAGCGGTGCTTGAGACGGCGGTGCCCTGTTCAGCGGTGCTTGAGACGGCGGTGCCCTGTTCAGCGGTGCTTGAGACGGCGGTGCCCAGTTCAGCGGTGCTTGATTGAAAGGGCCCTGTTCAGCGGTGCTTGAGACGGCGGTGCCCTGTTCAGCGGTGCTTGAGACGGCGGTGCCCAGTTCAGCGGTGCTTGATTGAAAGGGCCCAGTTCAGCGGTGCTTGATTGAAAGGGCCCTGTTCAGCGGTGCTTGAGACGGCGGTGCCCTGTTCAGCGGTGCTTGAGACGGCGGTGCCCTGTTCAGCGGTGCTTGAGACGGCGGTGCCCAGTTCAGCGGTGCTTGATTGAAAGGGCCCTGTTCAGCGGTGCTTGAGACGGCGGTGCCCAGTTCAGCAGTGCTTGATTGAAAGGGCCCAGTTCAGCGGTGCTTGATTGAAAGGGCCCTGTTCAGCGGTGCTTGAGACGGCAGTGCCCAGTTCAGCGGTGCTTGATTGAAAGGGCCCAGTTCAGCGGTGCTTGATTGAAAGGGCCCAGTTCAGCGGTGCTTGATTGAAAGGGCCCAGTTCAGTGGTGCTTGTTTGAAAGGGCCCAGTTCAGCGGTTCCGGCCCAGGCATGGGTGTCACTCGCCACCTGACATGTGGCTGGCAGGGCCTTCCTGCCCATCTGTCCGTTGGCTTGCGGGGGCCCTCCTGGGCTGCCGTACTGGGCCTCTGGGTGTCCTCCTGCACACCTGGGAGGGGGCTGGTGGGGCACTCCTGGGCAGCTGGCCTGCTGCCGGACTTGTCTGGCGTGCTGCCCTTCCCACCCTTCCCTGGTCGTCTGTGGCCCTTTGACACCTTTGGCGGTGTGCCAGGTGGCACCCCACTTCCAGACGGAGCCAGGGTAGGGATTTTGGTCCCTGGTGTCCGTGGCCTCTCGCGCCGGGCACTGCTAACTTTTGGGTGCTTTTCCGGGTGTGGGCTGGCCGTGCCTTGGCTCCTAGCCGGAGTTGTTGCCCTTGAGGGTGGGGGACTCCACAGTCCTTGGACAACAGTCCTGATAGGTCCTGGTTTGGTGGTGGCTGAGGTGCTGATTGCAGTCTTATGAGATAGACGGGGTGGGGGAGTTGTTGGAAAGAGGTTAAGGTTGGCAAGGAAAAGCAATTTGGAAAGAGAGTGACGGGTAGGTGTAGTGGGTATGGGAGTGGAGGAAGAGGATGTGGTTGTAGGAGTGTGAGGTCTGGTGTCTTTGGGCGCAGGTGCTTGGGCTGGAGGCTGTCGTGAGGTGGATGGCTGTTGGGTGGGTGGCTGCTTGCGTTTGTGTGGTTTGGAAGAGGGGGTGACAGACACACTGGGAGAGGACACAGGGGACGTGTAAATGGTAGTGGGGGTGGTGACTGCATGTGTGCGGAGTGTTCTGGTGGGTGTGCTGGTAATGGACGTAGTGGCTGAAGATGTTGTGCATGCAAGTGTGAGTGGAGACGTCACAGGGAGGGAGGAGGGAGAAGAGGGGGACACAGTGGAGGCAGTGGCTGTTGGTATGTCTGCATGTGGATGTTGCTTGTGTGAATGCTTGTGTGATGTGTGGTGCTTATGTCTGGATGAGCTTCCCTTGGGTGTTGAGGTGTGTGCAGGCTGGTCTTATGGTGTGTCTGGGATAGGCAGAGGTACTGGGGATTGGGTCTGAGTGGAGGAAGTTGGAGGGGGGAGGCTAGAGACAGGGACAATTGCTGCCGTCAGTGCTGAGGCCAGAGCGTTGAACGATCGCTGATGGGCAGCCTGACCCGAATGAATGCCCTCCAGGTATGCATTACTCCGGTGCACCTCCCTTTCTACACCCTGGATGGCATTCAAAAGGGTAGACTGCCCAACAATGATGGTCCTCAGGAGGTCAATGATCTCCTCACTGAGGGCAGCAGGGGTGACTGGGGCAGGGCCTGACGTGCCTGGGGCGAAGGAGATGCCCACCTTCCTGGGTGAGCAGGCACGGGGCGAAGGCTGAGGGGCTGCTGGGAGGGCGGTGCTGGTGCGCTGGGTGGCAGCTATACCTGTTGTTGCAGGGGGCACGGATGTTGCCGCCACCACAAGGGAGCTCCCTTCAGAGGACGAGTCGCTGCCACTGACATCAGCATGAGTCCCCGCTGTGGAGCTCCCCTCGCCCTCCGTCTCACTGGTGAAATCCGAGTCAGTTGCATGGCCCGTCGTGGCCATGTGAGATGCAGCTCCCTCGTGCTCCGATGCCACTTCTCCTCCGCCTGATGATGCTGATGCACACATGAACAGGAAGACCACAAGAAAGGGGGGGGGGAGAAATAAAGACATGTTGAGTGCATGGATTACCGCTACCGTTGGCGGACAAGATAGACACAGAAACCCCCTGCACTACGCCGCGCACTTGGGGTCCACTACGCAATCCGTGGGACATGGCCTACAAGCCTATCGACAACAACTGCACACATAGATGACACAGGGCCATGGATACCTGAACTTGGCACCCTACAGAGGTGGGGGGCGGGGGCACAGGGCCATGCCTTACGGAGGGGCCTAGCCTACAGAATTCGCCCTGGCCTAGGGAGACCCACAGCCCTCCTCCCCCACCCAGACACCTCCACTGCGCGCAAAGTCACCAGAATGAGACTGTACTCACCCCCTTGTGTCTGCTGTGATGTCCTCATGCGCCCATCCAAATCGGGGTAGGCCACCGCCAGGATCCGGGACATCAGGGGGGTCAATTGACGACTGGCACCCCTTCTACGTTGGGAGGCCATCCCCAGCAGAGCCTCCGCCATCTTCCTGCTCCCGCGGAGGATGTCCTCCCACCTCTTCCGGCAGTGGGTGCCCCGTGTGTTGTGGACCCCCAGGGTCCGGACGTCCTTGGCGATGGCACGCCAAATCACGATTTTCTAGTGGGCGCTGACCTATGTGACATGTACAGGGAGAGAAAAATTGTCATCACCTTCTGCATGCTCGATGTGAGTGGCCCCCCATCCCCACCCTTGCCATGTGGCACATGCTCTCATCTGATGCATGACTCAATCGCTCCCCTCCCCACCATCTTTCATCCACCCGACTCAACCCAGGCATTGCCCACAAAGCATGCTCCCAGTGTACTTACCTGTTGGTCTGGAGGACCGTAGAGTAGCGCATACTGGGGGAGGACCCCATCCACGAGCTTCTCCAATTCTTCAGAAGTGAAGGCAGGGGCCCTTTCCCCAGTCGCAGCAGCCATTGTCTCTTCCAGACCGAGGTCACAGCAGCACTTGCAGTGTAGGTCCTCTCCTATGGAAGATCAGGTAACGAGTGATTAAGCTGATAGAAAATGGCGGTGCGTACCGCGGCGGTGCGTACCGCGACCGCCGGCCCACATCGTCATTGGCTCCTGAAACCCATAGGTTTCAATGTAAACCAATGCGGCTTTGTGCCGCGGTCTTCGACCGCCTACCGCCACGGTGTGCCACGCCAGCGCATTGACCTCACATCCCATTGTCACACTTCACAGGTCAGGCAGCCGCCATTTCAAGGGCCCACATGGCTTAATTTCTACTGTGTCACACATATCTAGGCATTTCCTCAACACTCATACAAACCATTCAATGCATAGTGAATCGTGTTGTGTGCAAGCTGTGGGAACGTACCTGTGGGTTGATTGACTCTGTGCTCGCTGTTGTCCTTCCTAGGCACCGTCCGCTTGGCAATGTGAGGAGATGGAGGAATCTTCCCGTGTACAGACCGCTGGTGGACCTGTCGACAATGGAGGAACGACATGTCATACTGACATACAGGCTTGACCGAGCCACTATACATGAACTGTGTGCCCAGCTGGAGGCAGACCTGATGTCACCCATCCGCCAACCCACAGGGATCCCCCCTCTAGTTCAGGTGCTGTCAGTACTCCATTTCTTAGCAAGTGGGTGATTTCAAACAACAGTGGCCATATCATCAGGGATGTCTCAACCTATGTTTTCCAAGGTGTTGTCCAGAGTGTTGTCTTCCCTGCTCAAACACATGCGGAGATACATCGTTTTCCCTGAGGTGGGGGATTTGCCTACAGTGAAGGGTGACTTCTATGCCCTTGGACATATCCCCAACATCATAGGTGCCATTGATGGGACCCATGTGGCTTTGGTACCCCCCAGAGAAAGTGAACAGGTGAACAGGAAAAGTTATCATTCAATGAATGTACAGATGGTCTGTTTGGCAGACCAGTACATCTCACATGTTAATGCCAAGTTCCCTGGCTCTGTGTATGACGCCTACATCCTGCGCAATAGCAGCATCCTGTATGTGATGGGTCAACTCCAGAGGCACCGTGTGTGGCTGTTAGGGGACTCTGGTTACCCCAACCTTTCCTGGCTATTGACCCCAGTGAGGAATCCCAGGACCAGGGCAGAGGAACGCCACAATGAGGCCCATGGGCGGACTAGGAGGGTGATCGAACGCACCTTTGGCCTCCTGAAGGCCAGGTTCAGGTGCCTCCATATGACAGGTGGATCCCTAATGTACTCACCAAAGAAGGTGGGCCAGATCATCAAGGCCTGCTGTATGCTTCACAACCTGGCTTTGCGCCGCCAGGTGCCTTTTCTGCAGGAGGATGGTCCAGATGGTGGTGTTGTAGCAGCTGTGGAGCCTGTGGAGAGTGAAGAAGAGGAAGCCGAAGAGGACGACATAGACAACAGGAACACAGTAATAGAGCAATACGTTCAGTGACACACAGGTAAGAGTAGACACCGGCATATTACATTTACTTAAAGACTCCTACCTCTCTACTGTCTGACTTTTTCCCCCAGTGTATGGTAACTGTGTTGTGACTTTCCCTTCCGTTTTCAGAGCTGTGGGCCCCACTGCGTGACATCTGCTTAGTTTCCCCATGGACTACAGCTGTGTGACAGTGGTTTGTTGGCATCACAATGTCAATTACAATTTTGGCACTGTCGTCTAATACATTTGTTAAAATCACATACAGACTCCAGATTGTTTATGTGCAATAAGTGTGTTTATTCAAGTGCTCTAATTTGGATGGGTGGTTGCAAATCGTGGAGGGATGATGGTGGAGGATTGTCCATGGCAGAGTCCAGACTATCAGGTTTACAGGTGCATTGTCCAAATGCCTGTGGGAAGTGGAGCAGGGGCAGTTTAAGGTTGGACAGGGTGACTATGTGGGACAGTGGGATGACAATCAGGGCGGTATCCTTTGCTGGCGGGGGTCTTGACATGTTACTCTGTCTTCTTCCTGGACTCCTTCTGCAGGGGGTGGGGTTCTGGTGGCCTGTTGGTCTTCTGTCGGGGCCTCCTGTCCACTAGCGCCAGCGGAGGTGGTAGCCAGTTCTTGGTCCATGCTAGTGTCAAGGATCCTTTGAGGTGCCACAGTGGTCCGCAATGTGGAGATTAACTCATTCAGGGCCACTACGATGGTACCCATGGCGGTACTGATGTTTCTCAGTTCCTCCCTGAACCCCATATACTGTTGTTCCTGCAGAAGCTGGATTTCCTGAAACCTGGCCAGGACCGTCGCCATCGTCTCCTGGGAGTGGTGGTATGCTCCCATGATGGAGGAGAGGGCCTCGTGGAGAGTGGGTTCCCTTGGCCTGTCCCCCCCCCCCTGTCGCACAGCTGCCCTCCCAGTTCCCCTGTTTCCTTGGGCCTCCGTCCCCTGGACCGTGTGCCCACTACCACTGCCCCCAGGTCCCTGTTGTTGGGGTGGTGGGTTAGCCTGGGTTCCCTGTAGTGGTGGACACTCCGCTGATTGACGTGTCCTGGGGACAGAGGTATGGGCACGCTGGGTGGGTGCTGTGCTGGTGTTCCCAGAGGGGGGAAGGTCTGCTGTGGCTTGTGCCTGTCTGAGGGGAACCGACTGTCCTGAGGTCCCCGATGGACCGGGCTGGTCATCTAGATCCAGGGAGACAGAGCTGCTGTCATCACTGTGGGCCTCTTCTGGGGGTGGAGGGGACATTTGTGGACCCTCCTGCGTGGTGACCTGGCGTTCGGGTCCTGCAGGGGTATAAAAGTATGGTTATTGCTTCTGTGTGTGCCAATGGCGTGCAATGGGTGGGTGCCCGTGTACCCCAGTGCTGGCATTCCTTTGTGGGGGCTGTTGTGACGGTGTTTTGGGGGGGGTGGGTGATGGGTATGTGCATTGGGCATGCTTTGGTGATGGGTGTCCATGCTTTGGGGCCGCATGCAGGGCTAAGTTTTGGGATCAAATCAAATCAAATCATTAACATTTATAAAGCGCGCTACTCACCCGTGCGGGTCTCAAGGCGCTAGGGGGGAAAGGGGGGGTTATCGCTGCTCGAACAGCCAAGTCTTTAGGAGTCTCCGGAAAGCGGAGTGGTCCTGGGTGGTCCTGAGGCTGGTGGGGAGGGAGTTCCAGGTCTTGGCCGCCAGGAAGGAGAAAGATCTCCCACCCGCCGTGGAGCGGCGGGTGCGAGGGACGGCAGCAAGTGCGAGGCCAGCGGAGCGGAGGGGGCGGGTGGGGACGTAGAAGCTGAGGCGTCTGTTGAGGTATTCCGGTCCCTTGTTGTGGAGGGCTTTGTGTGCGTGGGTGAGAAGACGGAAGGTGATCCTTTTGCTGACTGGGAGCCAATGCAGGTGTCTCAGGTGTGTGGAGATGTGGCTGTTGCGGGGTACGTCGAGGATGAGGCGGGCCGAGGCGTTTTGGATGCGTTGCAGGCGGTTTTGGAGTTTGGCGGTGGTCCCGGCATAGAGGGTGTTGCCGTAGTCCAGGCGACTCGTGACAAGGGCGTGGGTCACGGTTTTTCTGGTGTCGGCGGGGATCCAGCGGAAGATCTTGCGGAGCATGCGGAGAGTGAGGAAGCAGGCGGAGGACACGGCGTTGACTTGCTTGGTCATGGTGAGAAGAGGGTCCAAGATGAAGCCGAGGTTGCGGGCGTGGTCTGCGGGGGTCGGTGCGGTGCCGAGGGCCGTGGGCCACCAGGAGTCGTCCCAGGCGGACGGGGTGTTGCCGAGGATGAGGACTTCCGTTTTTTCAGAGTTCAGCTTTAGGCGGCTGAGCCTCATCCAATCTGCGACGTCCTTCATACCCTCTTGTAGGTTGGTCTTGGCGCTGGCGGGGTCCTTGGTGAGGGAGAGTACAAGTTGGGTGTCGTCGGCGTAGGAGGTGATGATGATGTCGTGCTTGCGTACGATGTCGGCGAGGGGGCTCATGTAGACATTGAAGAGTGTCGGGCTGAGCGATGAGCCTTGAGGTACGCCGCAGATGATCTTGGTGGGTTCTGAGCGAAACGGAGGGAGGTAAACTCTTTGGGAGCGGTTAGCGAGGAAGGAGGCGATCCAGTCCAGGGCCTGGCCTTGGATCCCGGTGGAGCGTAGGCGGGTGATTAGGGTGCGGTGACAGACGGTGTCAAAGGCAGCCGAGAGGTCGAGGAGAATGAGGGCGACTGTTTCACCGTTGTCCATCAGGGTTCTGATGTCGTCTGTGACTGAGATGAGGGCGGTTTCCGTGCTGTGGTTGGTTCGGAATCCGGTTTGTGAAGGGTCGAGCAGGTTGTTGTCTTCCAGGAAGGTGGTCAGCTGTTTGTTGACGGTCTTTTCTATTACCTTGGCTGGGAAAGGTAGAAGAGAGATGGGGCGGAAGTTTTTCAGGTCGCTTGGGTCAGCCGTAGGTTTCTTTAGTAGGGCGTTGACTTCAGCGTGCTTCCAGCATTCGGGGAAGGTAGCAGAAGAAAAAGAAGAGTTGATGACGGTCTGGAGGTGCGGGGCGATGATGTCGTCGGCTTTGTTAAAGATGAAGTGCGGGCAGGGGTCCGAGGGGGCGCCGGAGTGGATAGAGTTCATGATGGATTTGGTTTCTTCCGTGTTGATGTGGGTCCAGTTGTTGAGGGTGATGTCCGGGGAAGCGGGTTCAGTGGTGTATGGTTGGGTCTGGTGTCCGAAGCTGTCGTGGAGGTCGCTGATCTTGCGATGGAAGAAAGTGGCGAGGGATTCGCACAAATCCTGTGAGGGCGTGACGGCGTTGGCGCTGGCGCTGGGGTTGGAGAACTCTTTGACGATGCTGAAGAGTTCTCTGCTGTTGTGGCTGTTTTTGTCTAGTCTGTCGGTGAAAAAGTTCCTTTTGGCAGTGCGGATCAGGTGGTGGTGTTCGCGTGTAGCGTTCTTGAGGGCGGTCATGTTGTCAGCGGTGTGGTCCTTGCGCCAGGCCTTCTCAAGGGCACGACAAGTTTTCTTTGATTCTTTGAGGGTGTCAGAGAACCAGAGAGGTTTTTTGGTGTTGGTCTGTCGATGCGTGCGTTTGAGGGGAGCAAGGTTGTCAGCGCAGTTGGAGATCCAGTTTGTGAGGTTGAGAGCTGCGTCGTTGGGGTCGGTGGTGAGGGTGGGTTGGTTGGCGTTGTGATGGGTGGGTTGTGATGGTGAGACATTTGCAAGGGGTAGTTATGAAGGGGGTGAGGGTGGGGGTATGAGTTGGCATGCAGGTGGGGTGGGGGGGGATGAAGTAGTGAAGATGAGACTTACCAGAGTCCATTCCTCCAGATACTCCAGCGAGGCCCTCAGGATGCAGGATGTTCAAGACTTGCTCCTCCCATGTTGTAAATTCGGGGGGAGGAGGTGGGGGTCCGCCTCCAGTCCGCTGTACCGCGATGTTGTGCCTTGATACCATGGAACGCACCTTCCCTCGTAGGTCGTTCCACCTCTTCCTGATGTCATCCCGATTTCTTGGGTGCTGTCCCACAGCGTTGACCCTGTCCACTATTCTGCTCCATAGCTCCATCTTCCTGGCAATGGTGGTGTGCTGCACCTGTGTCCCGAACAGCTGGGGCTCTACTCGTAGGATTTCCTCCACCATGACCCTGAGTTCAGCATCTGAGAACCTGGGGTGTCTTTGAGGTGCCATGGGGTGGTGTGGATGATGTGTGGGGTGGAGTGTGTAGTGATAGGTGGGGTGCTATTTAGTGGTGTGTTGTGTGAGGTGCGTGGAAGTTCTGTGGGTATTGGTATTGTGTGCCTGTGGATGCTTGGTAGTTGACTGTGGTGTCTCTCTCTGGTCTTCGTTCGAAATTTTTGGCCGTAGGGGTTTGTGGGTGATGTGGGTGTGTGTTTTATATTGTATTGGGTGTGTGGGAGTGGTGTGTGTATGTGTATCAGGTGTGTGTATTTCGAATTGGGCAATGTGGTAGTGTTTTGTAGGTGTATGTGTATTTCGACCGCGGGTCGTAATGGCATGGGCGTATTTCTGTTGGCGTGACGGTGGAGGTTTGGTCATCGCCAGTTTATCGCTGACCTTTGGTGTGGTGGACTTTTGTGGATGGCGGTATTTTGGCTGTTTGCCTAGTGTGGGTCAGAATGACCGTGGCGGTTTACCGCGACCGCGGCGGTGTTATGGCGGTCTTCTGTCTGGCGGTAAGCGCCTTTTACCGCCGAGGTTGGAATGATCACCATTGTGTGTTGGGCTATGTGTGTGCCAATGGTGATGGAAATGAGTATGGTGGGCCATATGTGTAACTGGCTGAACTGTTTGTCTGATGGCGTTTTCCTGTGTGTATTGCCTCTGCAGGTCAGCGCCCATCAAAAGAAGGGTATATAGCATGCCATCACCCAGGACTTGCGGACCCTGGGGGTCTATGGCAGGCAGAGCACCCACTGTCGCAAACGGTGGGAGGACCTGAGATGCTGGGCACCAAGGACGCAGAGGCCCAGCTGGGGATGGCCTCCCAGTTTGACCCTGACCCTCCAGATGGCCCTCATACTGGCGGTGGCCTATCCAGAGCTGAATGGGCTCTTGAGGGCATCACAACAGCCACAAGTTGTTAAGTACAGTGGCTATCATTATAACTTACGGCTGGAGGGGTGGTATCCGGGTGATGGATGTGTGTTAGTCAGTGCCCCTAGTCCAGGCCTGACATAGCAGCGTAGGTCCTCTGGTGGCTAAGGGTTTGAAGGGATAATCCTGCATAACAAGCTTGTAAGCATCCACTACTGGTCAGGGCTACGTGGGTCCCAGGTGTGCTGCAGTTGGTGGGGTGTGCCCCTCCTCATGCCTTGGAGGCTAGCAACATCAGTGGTGGTGCAATGCATAGTGCGAAGGCCTGTCCCTGTGTGTGAGGGTGCTGTGTACGCCAACGGTGGTGTTGGTGCAGCCATTGACCCAGTGTATCCTTTGTCTATCTCCACTCCTTTCTTGTTTTGTTATCCTGTCCTTATGTGGTTTGGCATCATTTGGCGCAGGAGCAGAGGCACCGGAGACGGAGGGAGCTCCATCCCACAGGACGCAGGAGGCAGAGTCCACCGACGCTGAGGGCACCAGTGGGATGGAGGGCGAGGGGAGCAGCAGCACGGAGACTGGAGGGGACAATTCAGACTCAGATACCTCCTCCAATGGAACCTCCATGATGGTGGCAAACACTTCTGTGACCACCCCAGCTACAGGTACAGCCGCCTCCCCATACTAGCACCGCCCTCCCTGCAGTCCATCAGCAAGTTTCCAGTGCCTGCTCACCCAGGAGGGTGGGTATCTCCTTTGCCCCAGGCACCTCAGGCCCTGCCCCAGTGAGCCCTGCTGCCCTGAGTGAGGAGGCTATTGACCTCCTAAGATCCATCTCTATAGGGCAGTCAACCATTGTGAATGGCATCCAAGGGCTGGCAGCCCAGATGCAACAATCTGATGCATTCCTGGAGGGCATTCACACTGGATTGGCGGCATAACAGAGATCAATCCAGGCTCCGGCCTCCTTTCTGATGGCAGAAATTGTCCCTGTTTCTACTGTCCCCCCTCCAACTACTACTTCCCAGTCCCATTCCCCTCAACCCCCAACTCATCCCAAGCACACAACCAGACCAGCATGCACACAGGACAACACCCAAGAGTGTCACAGGCAAACACAAGTACCACACTTCATCCCACAGGCACTCACACAAACACCATCCAGTTGCAGACACAATAACATCCACTATTACCACTGCTTCCCCCTCTTCCTCCTCTTCCACCTCCCACCCAGTTACGTCCACCCTCACACCTGCGTGCACTACATCATCATCCACTACCTGCATCATCACCACAAGCAGAGCACACACCTCACTGGCAGACACCTCCACAACAGCCATGCACATGTCCCCTGTGTCCTCTCCCACTGTGTCTGTCCCCTCATTCTAAAGTAAACAAACGCAAGTATTCAGACACCCAACAGCCATCCACCTCACAACAGCATACAAACCATGCACCTTCACCCAAATCCAGCAGCCAGACTCCTCCAACAACCACTCCCTCATCCTCCACTCCCATTACTTCTCCCTCTTCCTGCCCCAATGTCCCTAAAAAGCTTTTTCTTTCCACCATTGACTTCTTCCCTACCCCTGTCCTGCACTTATGGCCAGCAAACACCCAGAGGAGAGACCCTAAATAGCCCTGAGGGGGGTATTGGCTACCTACCCAGGTTTGCAGCTATCAGGAGGGGTCTCTGACGTCACCTACTGGCACTGGCCATTCAGATGCTCCCAGAGGGTCCCCACACCTTGGAATCCACAATGGCTAACACCAGGGACACTCTGGAGGAGCTCTGGGCACCACCCCTGGTGTGGTGATAGACAGGGGAGTGGTCACTCCCCTTTCCTTTGTCCAGTTTTGTGCCAGAGCAGGGACTGGGGGTCCCTGAACCGGTGTAGACTGGATTATGAAAGGAGTGCACCATTTGTGCCCTTCAAAGCATTTCCAGAGGCTCTGGGAGGATACCCAATTGCTTTACCACTTTGTTACCAGTGCTTTTCACAAGAAAAGTGTACTCCAATACTGAGAGCTATATACAATTATACCTAGCAGTCATTTTTTCACTTCCAACAAGTTTTCCCACACTTTTTTTAAAGTTTTACAAAGTTCAGAAAAGTTTTTCTTTTCTTCTAAAAAGTTGGGTGAAATAGTTAGCTAACTTCTTACTCTTCTCTCTAACGTGTGATATCACTATGGGGGTCATTGTAACCCTGGCGGTCGTTGACCGCCAGGGCTAAAATGACGGGGGCACCGCCGACAGGCTGGCGGTGCCCCGCAGGGCATTCTGACCGCGGCGGTTCGGCCGCAGTCAGAAGTGGAAAACCGGCAGTCTCCCGCCGGTTTTCCGCTGCCCTTCTGAATCCTCCATGGCAGCGCAGCTCGCTGTGCCGCCATGGGGATTCAGACACCCCATACCGCCATCTGAACCGCCAGGAACAGGATGGCGGTATGGGGTGTCGTGGGGCCCCTGGGGGCCCCTGCAGTGCCCATGCCAATGGCATGGGCACTGCAGGGGCCCCCGTAAGAGGGCCCCACAATGAATTTCACTGTCTGCATTGCAGACAGTGAAATTCGCGACGGGTGCCACTGCACCCGTCGCACCTTCCCATTCCGCCGGCTCCATTCGGAGCCGGCGTCCTCGTGGGAAGGTTGTTTTACACTGGGCTGGCGGGCGGCCTTTTGGCGGTCACCCGCCAGCCCAGTGTAAAACCCAGAATACCCAGAGCGGTCAAATGACCGCGGTGCGGTATTCTGGAGGGGGGAACTCTGGCGGGCGGCCTCCGCCGCCCGCCAGGGTGAGAATCACCACCTATGTCTTCTATAGAGGCTACCTCCAGGGTTGTCAAGACCACTTATGAAAATCTTAATTTCAAAAGTCTGAGGGGTCTCTGTTCAGAAAGCTTAGGGGTTGAGAAGAATCATAACAAAGATTTCCTCTTGAATCTCCACTTACAATATTACGAGGAGCAACCTGATGGTGATGTACAACCAGAAGGGGAAGTAGAGGGAGATTATGACCATGTAGATTCAGGAGAGGGTCCTGAAGATCCAGGGGTTGGTCCTTTTACAGATATTTCTCGTAACAAACCTCTTGGTGTAGCTGTTAGTGGGAAGGGGTCACACACAGGTAGGGCACCATTCTCACCTAGAGACCAGGTCACTATAGTAACTCAAGTTAGGGAAAGGTCAACCTCTGCTCATTCCCATGTCACATCTGTATCGGAAGTGTCCCACACATCCAACCCTGAGGACCAGTGCGTAGATAGGGAACTCAGAAAACTGAGGTTGGGGGAGGCCAGACTAAGGCTACAGCAGCAACAGTTGGCCTTAGATAGGGAATCCCTAGCTGTGGAAAGGGAAAGATAAGGGTTGGGGTTAGTTCTCTATGGTGCAGCAGCAGCAGTTGTTTTAGAAGTTCCAATGTTAAAGAACACACATTTGACTCTAGAAACCTGCACAAAATTGTCCCCCCTTACAAGGAGAGGGATGACATTTACAAGTGGTTTGCTGCACTTGAGAGGGCCTGTAAAGTTCAGAGGGTCCTTCAGGTACAGTGGGCTGCTATTCTGTGGTTGTCCTTCTCTGGCAAGGGGAGAGATAGACTCCTTACTGTCAGAGAAGATGACTCAGACAATTAGGGGGTCATTCTGACCCTGGGGGTCTTGGAACGCCAGGGCCACGAATGACGGAAGCACCGCCAACAGGCTTGCGGTGCTTCAATCCCCATTCCGACCGCAGCGGTAAAGTCGCGGTCGGATTGCCGGGGCCGGCGGTCATCTGCCGTTTTTGCCCCGGCCGGGAGAATCCACAAGGGCAGCGCTGCTTGCATTCTGACCCCGTACCGCCAGCCTGTTTCTGGCGGTTTTCACCGCCAGGAAGAGGCTGGCGGTAACGGGTGTCCTGGGGCCCCCTAACAGGGCCCCGGCCTGCTTTTCACTGTCTGCACGGCAGACAGTGAAAAGCGCGACGGGTGCAACTGCACCCGTCGCACCGCCGCAACACCGCCGGCTCCATTCGGAGCCGGCTCCTGTGTTGCGGCCTCATTCCTGCTGGGCCGGCGGGCGCTAACTTGGTTAGCGCCCGCCGGCCCAGCGGGAATGTCAGAATGGGGGCCGCAGAATTTTGGCCGCGTGGTGGCCAAATGGCGGTTTCCGCCTGCCGGGCGGCGGTAGCCGCCCGCCAGAGTTGGAATCACCCCCTTAGTGTTCTGAAGACTGCACCCTTGGATGGATTTGACTTAACCACTGAACAGTATAGGATTACGTTCAGAGAAACCAGAAAAGAATCTTCACAAGATTGGATAGACTTTGTGGACTGTTTAGGGAAGTCCTTAAAAGGTTGGTTGCATGGCAGCAAGGTGTACTGATTATGAAAGCTTATATAATCTGATCTTGAGAGAGCATATTCTTAACAATCGTGTGTCTGATTTGTTACACCAGTATCCTGTGGACTCAGAACTGACCTCTTCCCAAGAATTGGAAAATAAGGTAGACAAATGGGTCAGATCAAGGGTGAGCAGAAAAGCTCATACAGGGGGTGACAAGGACAGCAAGAAGAAGGATGGCAAGTCACATGACAAGGTTGGGGACAAAGATAAAAAGTCAGAGTATTCATCAGGCTCACAAAAGTCCTTTGGGGTTGGTGGGCCCAAATCCTTTTCTAACCATAAGAAAAAGTATTGGTGTTATTTATGTAAACACAAAGGCCATTGGGCAAGTGATCCCACTTGTCCCAAGAGAAACACCAAGCCTCCCACCACCACAACCCCCGCTGCTTCCACTAGTGCCCTTAGTATTAGCAGCGGTGGTGGAAAAACTCTACAAATAGCCAAGGATTTGGTGTAGCTGGGCTCACTTTTGGTAATGTAGTGGGGTTGGTCTAGTTAGGGAGACCACTTAGGCTGTTTTAGTCTATGATGGTGGCATTGACCTTGCCACCTCAGTTGCTTGTCCCCTTAATATGGATAAATACAAACAACTACCCATAATAAATGGTGTTCAGGTTGAGGCCTACAGGGACACAAGTGCCAATGTCACTAAGGTGATGGTGAAACTGGTTGCCCCTGAGTAACACCTACTTGGTCATCAGTACCAATTTACTGACGCCCATAACAACACTGTTAGCCACCCTATGGCCGTTGTGAATCTCAACCTTGGGGGGTTAGCGATTCTAAAAAGGTTGTGGTATCCACTTACTTACCTGTAGAATATCTACTGGGCAATGATTTAGAAACATCATCTTGGGCTGAAGTGGAGTTGGTGGCCCATGCAGGCATGTTGGGCATGCAAGGCCATTTCTTTGCTCTTAGCACGGGTCAGGCAAAGAAGCAAAGAGGACAGAGAAACTTGGACCCTGGAACAATGGACCAAGTGCTCCAAAAAAACAGGGGTAGAAAGGGCAAACCCTTGTCCACTCTCCCTCCCCCTCCAGAAGATTCCCCTTTTGATGAGGAGTGGTCAACTCCTTGTGAAGAACCTACCCCAGAGAAGCTTCAAGCTGATACAGCTGAGCTCTTGGGTGCAGGGGGGCCTGCCAGGGAGGAACTGAGTATGGCACAGCAGACCTGCACCACACTACAGGGTCTAAGACAGCAAGCTGTCAAACAGCAAAATGGGGATGTCATTGACTCCCATAGAATTTATTGGGAGAATAATCTCCTTTATACTGAGGCAAGGGACCCAAAACCTGGTGCTACCATGAGACTGGTAATTCCGTTGCAGTGTAGGGAATTCCTCCTACCTCTGGCACATGATATTTCCCTGGCTGGACATCTGGGGCAAAGTAAGACCTGGGACAGACTTGTCCCGCACTTTTACTGGCCGCACATGTCAGAGGACACAAAAGAGTTTTGTTGCTCTTGTGTGACTTGCCAGGCCAGTGGCAAAATTGGTGGCACCCCAAAGGCCCCTTAATCCCACTGCCAGTGGTAAGAGTACCATTGGAAAGGGTAGGGGTTGACATTGTTGGCCCCTTTGACCCTCCAACTGCTTCTGGTAACAGGTTCATCTTAGTGGCAGTGAACCATGCCACAAGATACCCAGAGCCATCCCCTTAAGGACCACTACAGCTCCTGCAGTGGCAAAGGCCCTCCTGGGAATATTTTCCAGGGTAGGCTTTACTAAAATGGTAGTATCCGACAGGGATAGTAACTACATGCCTGCATACTTAACAGCTATGTGGAAGGATTGTGGTGTAACCTATAAATTAACCACACCCTATCATCCACAAACAAATGGACTGGTTGAGAGATTTAAAAAAACTGCCAAATGCATGATCATGGGACCCTCTGAAAACTCAGAAGGAGATGGCATGTCCTCCTGCCATGCCTCCTTTTTGCCTACAGGGAGGTACCCCAAAAAGGAGTGGGTTACAGCCCCTTTGAACTCCTATTTGGGCTCCCTGTTAGGGGTCCCCTTGGTCTTGTAAAAGAGGGGTGGGAGCAACCCTTGAAGCCCCGTAAACAAGACATTGTGGATTCTGTGTTTGGCCTAAGATCAAGGATGGCTGATGACATGAAAAAGGCCACTAAAAACCTTCAGGCAAGCCAGGAGCTTCAAAAGCAATAGCATGACCAGAAGGCTGTCCTGACTGAGTACCACCCAAGACAGAAGGTGTTGGTTCTGGAGCCTTTGGCACCAAGAGCACTCCAAGACAAATGGAGTGGACGACGTCTTATTGTGGAAAAAAAGGGTGAGGTCACCTATTTGGTAAACCTTAGCACTGCCAGAAGTCCCCTTAGGAAACTGCATGTAACCGCCTTCAACCCTACTATGATAGGGCAGATTTGACCCTACTCATGGGCACAGGTGAGGGGCAGGAGGAAGACAGTGACCCTCTTCCTGACCTCTTCCCCAACACTGAGGCTGATGGCTTAGTGGAAGGAGTTGTACTTGCAGGCTGCCTCACAGCAGAGCAGAGGGAGAACTGCAATTTTCTGAACTCTTCTCACTCACACCTGATACCACTACTTGGTGTGAGAATACCATTGATACTGGAGACAGCAGCCTGACCATGTCAGAGACTTTCTAAACCTCAGATTTAATACAATGTTGGACCTAGGTGTTATTGAGCACTCACAGCCCCTGGGCCACCCCAGTGGTGCTTTTCCCCAAACTTCATATCAAAGATGGAAAGAGAAATTAGGTTTTGTGTTGACTACGGAGGGATCAATACAGTAACAAAAACAGATGCTCACCCTATACACAGGGCAGATGAGCTCATAGATACATGGCATCTGCCAAGTATCAAAGCACCTTTGATTTGACTGCAGGGTATTGGCAGATCAAATTATCAGAGGATGCTAAACCCAAAACTACATTTTCAACCACTGGAACGCATTATCAATTTACAGTTATGCCCTTTGGTCTGAAAAATGCACCTGCCACTTTCCAAAGGCTGGTGAACACAGTCCTCCAAGGTCTGGAAGCTTTCAGTGCAGCATATCTAGAGGATATTGTTGTATTTAGCTCCATCTGGGATGACCACCTGGTCCACCTGTGGAACGTTTTGGAGACCCTGCAAAACGCAGTTCTCACTATCAAGGCTTCAAAATGCCAGATAGGGCAGGGGAAAGTGGTTTATCTGTGCCTCCTGGTCGGTGGGGAACAGATTGAACCACTACAGGGGAAGTTACAGACTATTTTAGACTGGGCTCCACCTACTAATCAGACTCAGGCCAGAGCCTTTATTGGTCTCACTGGGTATTACAGGAGGTTCATTAAGAACTATAGCTCAATTGGTGCCCCTCTTAATGACCTTACCTATAAAAAGATGCCTAAAAAGGTATTATGGACAGTCAGCTGTCAAAATGCTTTGAGGAGCTTAAGCAGGCTATGCGTACTGCACCTGTCCTAAAAAGCCCAAATTACTCTAAAAAATTAATTGTCCAGACAGATGCATCTGACCTGGGGGTTGGGGCACTGCTATCACAACTGAACTCAGAGGGCCAGGATTAACCTGTTGCTTTTACCAGTAGGAGATTGACCCCTAGAGAAAAACTTTGGTCAGCCATAGAGAGCGAGGCCTTTGTTGTGGTCTGGGCCCTGAAGAAGTTGAGACCATACTTATTTGGGACTCACTTCATAGTTCAGACGGACCACAAACCTCTGTTATGATTAAAACAAATGAAAGGAGAACATCCTAAATTGTTGAGGTGGTCCATTTCCCTACAGAGGATGAACTTTACAGTGGAACATAGGCCTGGGAGTAACCACTCCAATGCAGATGGACTCTCCAGATATTTCCACTTAGACAATGAAGACTCATTTAGGCAAGGTTAGCCTTATTGTCCCTCGATGGGGGAAGGGTTCTGTTGCAAAGTACCATCTTTCTTGGCATGTTACCCCCAATTTCTGCCTGTTTGTCAGTGTGTTTTTTCTGTCTCACTTGGGACCCTGCTAGTCAGGACCCCAGTGCTCATAGTTTGTGGCCTATATGTGCTGTCAGTATGCTTGACTGTGTCACTGAAGTTCTGCTAACCAGAACTCCAGTGCTTATGCTCTCTCTCTGTACCAAATTTGTCACTATAGTTTAGTGAGGCCATATTCCAATTCTGATTAGCTCACTGGACCCCCCGTATAAGTCCCTAATATATGGTACCTAGGTACCCAGGGCGTTGGGGTTCTCGGAGATCCTTATGGGCTGCAGCATTTCTTTGCCACCCATAAGGAGCTCATACAAACCTTTCTTCAGGACTGCCCTACAGCCTGAGTGAAATAGTGTACACACTATTTCAAAGCCATTTTCACTGCACCAGGTAACTTGTAATTCACCTATAAGTATAACCTTATTTTATTGAAGGCTAGGTACAAAGTAACTATGTGTGAGGGCAACCTTGCACTAGCAAAGGTGCCCCCACATTGTCCAGGGCCAATTCCCCTGACTTCGTGAGTGCGGGGACACCATTATAAGCATGCACTACATATATGTCAATACATATATGTAGCTTCACAATGGTAACTCTGAAAAGGGCCATGTGAGGTGCCTAAGATTGTGGAATTCAACCACCAATCCAAATCTAGTATCGGGGGGCCAATTCCATGCACCCGTGGGGCTCCACCATGGATCCCCAGTACTGCCAAACCAGATCTCTGAGGTTTTCCACTGTAGCCCCAGCTGCTGCCACCTCGCAGACAGGTTTCTGCCCTCCTGGGGATTGAGCAGCTCAATCCCAGGAAGGCAGAACAATGCATTTCCTTTAGGAGAGGGGTGTTACACCATCTCCCATTGGAAATAGGTGTTACAGGCATGGGTGGGGTATCCCCCTAGAGTCTCTGGATTATGCAAGGAGGGCACCATTTGTGCCCTTCAAAGCATTTACAGTCTACACCAGTTCAGGGACCCCCAGACCCTACTCTGGCACAAAACTGGACAAAGGAAAGGGGAGTGACCACTCCCCTGTCTATCACCACCCCAGGGGTGGTACCCAGAGCTCCTTTAGAGTGTCCCTGCCGTTAGCCATCTTGGATTCCAAGGTGTGGGGACCCCCTGGGAGCATGTGAGTGGCCAGTGCCAGCAGGTGACGTAAGAGACCCCTCCTGATAACTGCATACCTGGATAGGTAGCCAATATCCCTCTGCTTCAGCTTCTGACCTTCGGATCAACCGCAGACTGCTCAAGTAACCGCTGTAACTGCAGCAAAGTATCCAGGAAGACTCCTCTGACCTGAAACTTCAGCTCCAGCCAGCAATTGTAACAGTTTCCAAGGTGTGCACACTCTGAGGACTGCCTGTCTTCATCCTACACCAGAAGAACCAAGGCAATCTCCTGTCGAGTGACGGAGTCACTTCCCTGCTTCAGCAGGCACCTCTCTGCGAAGACAACCAGTACTCTGGGACTCCTCTCCTGTTGATGAGCTTGATCCCTGGAACACAGGTGGTGGACTGAAATGACCCTGACTGTCCAAACATCCAGCTGTCCAAATTTAGTGGAGGTAAGAGCATGCCTCCTAGTGCAGCGATGGTACCCCTGTGCACCACATCTTCTGCAGCTCCTTGGGCTTCTTTGTACTTCTTCCAAAAGTTCTTTGTGCACAGCATAGCCCAGGTCCCCAGCACTCCATCCTGTGATGCACAGCTCTCTGAGTTGTCCTCCGGCAGCGTGGGATCCTCCTGTGTAGTGCTGCGATGACCTCACTTTGCAACTCCTTTGTCCCTGTGTTCTGGGACTCCCGTGGGTGCTGCCTGGTCTTCTGAGGGCTTTCTGAAGTTCTAAGAGCTCCCTCTGTCTCCTCAGTCCAAATTGAGACCTCCAGGGTCCGGGAAGCTCCTCTCTGACGCAAACCCCGTACTTGTGTGAACCAAGGCTTGTTGGCGGAATCCAGCGACACAACCAGACTGCATCCAACAGCTTGATGTGGGACATCTCTTGCACCAAGCAGGAACCCGCAGCTATCTTTTTTGGTGCATTTCTGTACTTTTCTTCAAACCGGAGAATCCACTTTTGCACCTTCTTCCAGGTAGGCAGGGGCTCCTGTTCTTCCTGTACTCTTCTTCGACTTCTGGACTTGGTCTCCTCTCTCCACAGGTCTTCATGTCCAGGAATCCATTGTTGGTTGCTTATAAGTCTTGCTTGGTTCTTGCATAATTCTTCTTCATGACTTATAGTGTGTTCTGAGGAAACTTGCTGTACTTTACTCCTGCTTTCCTGGGCTCTGGGTTGGGGTACTTTACTTACCTGTGGCGTTTTCTTACACTTCCAGGGCCCCTCTGTACACTACACTTGCCTAGGGAGAAATTCGACATTCGCATTCCACTATTTTAGTATGTGGTTTGTGTTGCCCCTAGGCCTATTGCAATCTACTGTTTGCACTATTCTATGACTCTTTACTTACCTGATTTTGGTTACTAGTGTATATATTATGTACAATACTTATTTATTTTTGGCCTTGTGTCACTAAAATAAAGTACCTTTATTTTTGGTAACACTATGTATTGTCTTTTATTGTGTATAAGTACTGTGTGACTATAGTGGTATTGCAAGAGCTTTGCATGTCTCCTAGTTCAGCATTGACTGCTCTGCTACAGCTACCCCTAGACAGCCTAAGCTGCTAGATACTGCCTACATTTCACTAATAAGGGATAATGGCCCCGGTATAAGGTGTAAGTACCTTAGGTACCGACTACAAACCAGGCCAGCCTTCTACAACCCTCATTTAATTTGATTAATGCCCCGGGGAAGTGACAGTCTCCAGGTCTGCTAGATGGCCCCCCCACACACATAATTTTATTTGCCCCAGGGAGGTGGAAGGCTTCAGGACAGCGGGGGGCCAGGCGCTCACCGCCCCCATATTAAAATATGAATGCCCCTGGAACTTGGCCCACCCAGGGGCTAGAGTTAAACAAGTGCAGGAGTCTGGATTTAAAAAAAGAATTGTGCTGGATCCCTGGTGAGTCACAGTAAACATTTTTTTTTTTTAAGTTTTTATCTGGGGAGGGGGGTGCTCCCCATTAGGGCCCCAGCACCAGAGCTAATGTGTTATGGTGAATCTACCCTGGGCTCTTTTGCATTTTTCTTACACTTTTTTTCTGGGACTCGGCTGAAGCGGAGTCCCAGCATGGCTGCCAACACTTCCTTGTTGAAGTGTTGACAGTCAATCAGAACTCAGCACAAGATCGGCAGGCTTCACAAATCCTTCACGTCCCTATGTATACAAATTTAGATTTTCTTTAAAATCTCCAAAACTACCAAACGCAGATTTACACCAAATAACACAAAGAGCTCTTTCTGGACCAAGAGCTACCTTTCTGCCAAATTTGGTGTAATTCTGTCCAGTGGTTTTTGCACTATCGTTGTTCAAAATACAAACGGGAAACCTCCTTTTTTGATTTCTCCTTTTTCTTTGCCCTCGCTTGACAGATCGCCACAAAACTTTCCAGACAGCAGCTGACGTGACTGTCTAATTTTGGGGAGAAATATCTTGAAGATTCATCAAACTGCACCAGCTGTACCTCTTAGCGACTAGGAGGTTATTTATATATATATATATATATATATATATATATATATATTCTACTGGCAGTCACCAGTAAGTAGTTATAGTTAGAACCTAATTTCCACAGAAAATATGTTTTTTTGTTTTGCCAATAATGTTGGTCCTGTTTGATAAACACTCACAAAATTTTCAAAACTAGTTTGCCACTCACTTCAGCTGCAGTTTTTAAAGTTTTGAAGTGAATCGTCAAGTGGGGGCAGAGAAAAAGGGTGTGGTCCCAAGATGTGTTTTCCCCATGCAATTTCCCATAGGGATTTTAAAGCCCGAACAGCTGGACAGAATTACTCCAAATTTGGCAGAAACGTAGCTTTTGGGTCAGAAAGAGCCCTTTTTGTGATTTGGTGTAAATCCCTTCAGTAGTTTTGTAGTTATTAATGTAAAAAGAAATATGGATATCTAGGCACCCAGATCCTCCATGGATCCGACAGTCCATGCTGATATCTGATTGGCTGGCAACAGTTTAACCAGGAAGTGTTGGCAGCTATTTTAGGACTCGGATTCAGCTGAGACCCCATTCAAAGTGACAAACAAAGTACAAACAAAGAAAAAGAGGCAGGTTAGGAATACCATGACCCCCCAAGGCCTGGTGCTGGGGTCCCCTAGGGGCCGTGCCTGGGCCTTTTTTGTTTTTGCCACAAAATCACAGAGGATTTGCGAATCCAGGCAATTTTTTTTTTTTTTTAAGTGCGGTCTCTTGCGCTTGTTTAACATTTAGACCCCAGTATGCCATTTCCCGATGGCATGTAATATTTAGATTATGAGGCAGTGGTGCATGCGGTCCCCATGGCAGTTCTTGGTCCTGGCGACTGCCAACTATGCAGGGCAGGATGATTCAACTTTTAATTGGAGGGAAACCACACAGACCCCTCTCTTGAGGGTCTTTAGAGCCCTGGGGACCACCGCCTCCTGGGGGCTTCATTAATATTTTGAAGGGGAGCCACACGGACCCCTCTCCATTGTCCTGGAGGGCCAAGTGACATCATGTATGGCAGAAGGCTATGCACGATGTGGTTTGGATTAATGTAAGGTAATTCAATAATACTTAACATTAAAACAAACCTTAGAAATTCATTGAAATGAATTGTCTGTAAATCAATGTTGTGTCAACATGCCAAATAAGACAAATACACTTGTTCACTTCCTTCAATATCCACTTTTAAGACGTAGCCAGATTTTGCTGTGACTATGCCAATCACAAGGTCTCCTTTCACAGGAGCATACTGGTTTACACTGGGGATGAACCCAGTACACAGTGGGCTCCTTGTGTCACAGACAGCTGCTCTTGCTGACAGGCTATGCAGTCTTTCCGTAGCACCTTACTCCAGGCACCCAGACCACCTTACACTCACATCCGCAGAATGTAGCTGAAGCCCAAGCACACCATCCGGCTCCCAGCCTAAAGGTGGAAGCAACAATACATCCCTGGGCAGCACCACCTGTCCCACCTTCTCCTTTACTGGTGGCAACCTGGCAATGATGCTTATGCATCATTGCTCAATTGAAACACAATCTCTTCTCTGGCAACCATGAAGAGCGGGACCTTTACACTGCTCTCCTGGTAATTACTACGAGTATTCAAATGCACAAAATGACATTGAAATGCATCCCTTTGGCCCTACCCTGTTTAGGTTAGTCCTATGCATCAGTCCGCCTGTGTTTTTCCAGCTTGATGGACAGCTTACCAAAGGCCCATAAGCGTTTGTGATGCAGAGGAATACAAGCACATCTTCACTAAACACAGACAAACTTACTTCCTGTAATTGACTGTGGTGGTCATGTAATTGACTGTGTTGACTGTGATGAGTGGTATCTTTCCAGTGCGCTACTGGTTAGAGAACAGTCCATTCTTCATTATTTTAATTACTATGAGTATACGAATGTCCAAAATGACATTGAAGCGCTGCTCGTTTGGCCCTGCCCCTTAAAGGTTTGTGGTATGCATTGGTCCTCATGCATTTTTCCAGATTGATGGAAAGCTTACCCAAGGGCTCCATGAGCATTCCTGTTGCCGAGTACTATGAGCACAGCTGCACCAAACAAAGAAGCACTTACTTCAAGTAATTACCTATCCTGGTGAGAGCAGAGTCCATTCTTCATCATTTTAATTACTACGAGTATGCAAATGTGAAAACTGAACAAGAAGCTCCACCTGTTTGGTGCCCGGTATGGATTAGTGGTATGCATCAGTTCTCCCATATTTTTCCAGCTTGAGGGACAGCTCACCAAAAGGCCCTCAAGCGTTTGCGATGCAGAGGAATATAAGTAGATCTCCACCAAAAAAAAAGCACTTGCTTCATTTAATGAAGAGGAAGTACCCTTGTTTGGTGCACATTCAACACTTTGTAGACTCACTGTTTTTTCTATATGAAGGTTCATGTTAGCACTGATCTCAGTAGGAAGATACCCAAAGAACAGTGACATTCACAAAATTACACCTAACGTGGTCACTAAAGGCATTACCTCATAGTCCTTTATGTAGTGGTAAAGTAGAATATGTACTATGCAGTTACCCAACCGTATAGCACTTAATAATTAGCCCGTAGAAAGTACTCCAGTTGGGCAGACATTTTGCATAAAACTATGGACTCTTCTTGGTTAAATAAGCAGCTAAGGATCCATTCTGGCACCAATGCTCGTATGTCAGAAATTAAACCTCAGCGGGAAGCACTTATGAACATAAACATAGCAGGTGCCACAATTGAAGCTTACCTCCTGTAAAGGACAAATCCTCCCAACTTATTCAGCTTATTCAAGGCAAAGCTAGGCTGTTTTCTGTGCAATTCCATGTTGAAAAATACCTGTGATAAATCCCTGTTGCGCATAGTCAAAGGCTATTGCCAGGTTAGGTGCCTATGGGGGTTAACAACATGGCCTCGACAAAGGCCTTGCGTGGTGCCCAATTGGATGCCTGTGGGATTAGTCACAAGGCCTGGCCTGTGGCCATGCCCTGTGGCTCACCCATGGTGCACACAGCCAAATGCTGCGCATATTAGGGGTTTGTTTGTCTACGGGAGGCTGTCTGCAGGACCTGTCCACAGGCCTGACACTGCTGCCAATTCATGCTGTGCATGGCCAAAGGCCATTCCTGGTGTGGGTTTAGATTCCTACGGTGGGGGTTGGCAGCAGGGCCCTGTGGCCAACAGTCACCATGCACCGTTGAAGGCCATACATGGCAAGGTTTGATTAACATAAGGTAATTCAATAATATTTCTTAACATTGAAAAAAAAACTTACAAATTCACCGAAAGAATCAAAGGTTAGAGGAACGTTATAGGTGGAAGATAGAATTGAAAAACACCTTAGAAAATCACTAAAAAAAACAAAGGTTTGAGGGAAATTATAGTTAAGTTCAAATTTGACATACACAAAACTATAGAAATTCAATAGTTACAATTAAATTATCTCAAGACACTATAAGTTGTGCTCTAAGGTAAATATAACTTACGCCGTCGCCATGCACTACTACTTACCCTACATATTACAGCAGTCATGACATCTTCTATAACAACATTGAAAATATCACTGCAACATTTGCAGTGAAATTATTGGTGAAGAAACTGTGCATGGCAGAGAAATGTTGTAGCCGACATTGGGTCTTGTGTGCAGGGCCTGGTGAGGTTCAGAAACAAACAAATTGTAATAAGATATTGCTTTATCAAAAAAACATGGACATTTACTGGAAAAAAACAAAAGTTAACATGGAGATGTACATAGGTCTTCTAATAATAAAAATCTGACATTTACAAACCAAATCACTGAAATTCCGCAGTCATACATAATCGACAAATATAGAAATTGCACAACTATGATGTACTGCTTATGACTGCACACATTACATCACTGTTGACCTCTGAAATGTACGATAGTGCAGGTTTTACGTATGTCAGTTAGGTATAACTGATAAATGTCAGAGTTGTTTCTGTTTTCTAATGTTTTTTGAGTTTGACAGTTGGGGTACTTGTTAGACTTGTCATCCTTGGCATGGTCTCCCTGAATGTTTTGCCTCTGTATCCCAGGTTTTTGATGTGTGCAGGACTCTGTTTTTACTGTTTCTGGTACTCTTTGCACTTTACCACTGCTAACCAGTGCTAAAGTGCAGGTGCTCCTGTGTACAATGTATGTATAATTGGCTATCCATGATTGACATATTTGATTTACCAGAAAGGCCCTAGTAGAGTGCACTGGAGGTGCCCAGGGCCTGTAAGGGCCAGCAGCACTGGTTGTGTCACCCACATTAGTAGCCCTGTAAACATGGCTCAGACCTGTCACTGTCGTGTCTGTGAGTGCAGTTTTAAACTGCCAATTCGACTTGGCAAGTGTACCCACGTGCCAGGCCTAAATCTTACCTTTTTATACATGTAAGGCACCCCTACGGTAGGCCCTAGGTATCCCCGTGGGCAGGCTGCAGTGTATGTTAAAAGTTGGACATGTACTGATGTGTTTTACATGTCCTGACAGTGAAATACTGCCAAATTCGGTTTTCACTGTTTCAAGGCATATCTCTCTCATAGGTTAACATGGGAACTGCATTTAAATATTATTAAAGTGCAGATTCCCTTGGAGAGCAGTTAGAAATATGGAGTTCGGGGTCTCTGAGCTCACTATTAAACTACATCTGTTAGTGAAGTTGATTTTTGGATTGTGAGTTTGAAAATGCCACTTTTAGAAAGTAGGCATTTTCTTGCTTAAACTATTCTGTGACTTTGCCTGTTTGGTGATTGCCTGTTTGGGTCAGTTTGACAGTTGGGCTGTTTGTACCTCTCCTCTAGACAGTGAGACAAAGGGAGCTGTGGTGTAGCCTGCATATCCTGATGAGCCATCTGTGATAGGAGAGGAGGGAGTAGTGGTCACTCACACCCAAAAGGGCTGTGCTTGCCCTCACACAATGCAGTCTCCTACCCCCTGGGCTGTGTCTGGGGCCTGGCCTGGGCTATGCAGGATCTTGCAAACAAGAGGGACTTTGCTTGGAAGTTTACCAACTTCAGAGGCAAAAAAAGGGTACAACCCCTGCAAATCAGATTACTTCAAGGATTCAAGAGGAACCTCTACCTGGAGAAGAGCTGAGGAGAAGTGATGCCCTGGCTTGTGACTATGCTCTGTTGGGCTATCCTGCAGTGGCTGCTTCTGTCTGTGCAAAGGGACAGAGACTGAACTTTGTTTTGCATTCCTGCTTGAGAGGTATCTCCAAGGGCTTGGAGTAGAGCTTGCCTCCTGTTTTGAAGCCTCAGGGACACCAAAGGCTTCTCCACCCAGTTCTGAGTCTGCCTGCTAGGGACTCTAGCTTGTCAGAGGGTGGCATTCCAGTTCCTGGGCCCCCAGAAGTGAATTTCTGGAGAAAAACCTGTCTAATGATGACGGACGACGCTGTGTGACTCTGTAAAGAATGCCGCTGTTTGGAACCGCAAAGATACCTGCCCCGTGGTCGTGGACTTCGCAGAAGTGCGACAACCCTGATGAACCTGTAGGCTTTGTGTCGCTGCAGCTACTGTTCCTGCCCAACTTCGCTGACTTTGGAGTGTGATAATTCCGACGTCCGTGACATCTGACGCCAGTGCAGCATCTGCAGCCCTGTGACATCATTGCGACCCTGTGAGGTTGCCCCACAGCATCGTGACTTTGACGGACTTCATGCCTGCCAGATCTAAGGGATCAACCTCACACCCAACTCCGCTTCACCTCCATCGCTCTGCAGTAAGTACCCAATGCCGTTGCACAACGTCTCTGCCCTTCTGCCCTGTAGCACCGGAACCGATGCCGCATCGGGTCCAGCAACGCCTTGCTCCCCAACTTCGTGCACCAGCCTTTTTTCTGCTTGTTTGCTAAGGTACTGTACCTGGGGGTCAAAGGACTCCCTAAACGGCACCATTGTGTTGCATTGTAGGAAACGACTCTGTCACAACGCCGCTTAGTACCAACTTACAGCATTTGTGCCTCTTGGCACAATTTTTGTACTTTTAAGTGCTAAATTCATATTTTTAACTGTGAATCGTGGATTTTTATCTTATTTGGTCTTGTTTATTTACATGAAATAATAACTATTTTTCTAAACCTGTGTTGTGTCATTTTGTAGTGGTTCACTCTATTACTCTGTGTGTTGGTACAAATACTTTACACATTTCTTCTGAGTTAAGCTTGTGAGAAGCTACCAAGGGGGTAAGTGAGGGTTCACTGAGTGTGATTCTCCTTTACCCTGACTAGAGCGAGGGTCCTTGCTTGGACAGGGGGTAACCTGATTGCCAATCAAAGACCCTATTTCTAACAGTACTCCATCACAAACTTGATGCCTATCCTGTCCGCCAAATTATAAGTGCATTAAATCCTGTGGCATTTGTAATACATCAGACGAGATTGCTGTAACATTTGTAATGGAGTATCCCCTCCACCAAACTCTAAATCAGGCTCAAAGTCACTTTTTGTACTGAGTGCCTAATTTCCAACTCGCACCTTCTAGTATCTTAGCTCCACTAAAAAAATGAAATTATGAGCTGCAAAAATGTAGACTGCACTCATAAAGAAACAAAATGCTCACTGGACAAATAAAAAAGAATTGACCAGTGAAAGTCCAGCTTAACCTACCAAACTCGCTTGTTACCTAATGCTATATTGAGATCTATTACTTTTCTATCACCAGCCATACAGTGTTTTCGAACAAATGGTTGCTGAGTAAAGGTGTTTTACGCCTATGTTTTTGTTGGTAGATGTTTTTGCTCTTCCTTTATTTTTACATTCTATATTTCTCATATATAATTTTTGTAGGCTACATTTCTACAGCACACATTTTCATACGCCCTCCTTTTTGCTAGAGTGAATATTTTTTCTTTTCACTGTCGTAGGTCCCCGCAGTGGACCAGTGGTGGCACTGCACGTGGCATCAGGCTTGTCATTATGTGCGAGTCTGAGATACCACCTAGGGACAGGAGCACGAATAGGGGAGTCCGAAGAGGGATATTGTTGCATGTGGAAATTCAACACTTGTTCATGTCGATCTACAGAAGGGATAACTACTGCATAAATAGGCCAAGGCAGACAGGAGCTTACCTTCAGCATCAGCCGCACCGGGGCCCAGAGAACTATGGGGACCATTGAACCCTGACAATTGTTGTATTTTTCTACATCAAAATCATTCAAAGGGGGCTTTTTTTCTGTTTGTAACAGGGCCCATTGCATCCTTACTACGCCACTGATCGCAGAGCAGGTCGGACTCCGTCTTTTATTTTCCAGCGTGGAAAACAGTCTGATTATATTATTGACTGTCGCATTTAGTTTCACGCTGAGAGTTGTTTCTGAGTAGGTGTTTTTCAAGCAGTGCTCCTCAGTTTTTTTCCACCACGAAGCTCGCCTAGAAGATCACGATGGAAAAATCCAAAAGATGAATTCTGAGTCTGAGAGAGAAGTGGTACAAACAGACTCGCGCAAACAGCAGGAGCGAGAAGGCGCCACGCGGCTATGAAGCTATACCGAATAATTAATCTAGCTTTTGTTGCAGCACACAGCTGTGACATGTTTCTTTTACAATATTTCAGAAACATGGCATTATTACATTTTAAGTGCTTTCTGGATTGCCAGCATATAATTAAAGCTGCCTGCCTACGTTTTTAATGCACGACGCCGGCGCTACCTGTCGTATATGTTTGACATAATGAAGTCTAAGAAAATGAATCTGTTCCTAAACATTTTCCTTGTAGTGACATTGTGTTCCTTGCTACAGTCATCCCGTAGTTTACGGTAAAACCAGTGCCTCCCTCCTGTACTGGAACATTTACATATTTATGTTGGAAACGCACATACCCACTCCTTAGGCAGTCGGATGCTTATTTTTAAAGACTGCATATATTTATGTGTAGCAAATAGAACACTATAAATTATTGACTAAACCAGAAAGCCCCCAGGTAAGAGCACCATATTTTTTTTTTTAATCCCGTAGCTCAATCGCACCAGAAATGTTCTTATTGGAATTATTGAGAACAATACTCTGTTTGTGGTGGCACTTGAGACCACAATGGTCACCTCCCTTTGTTGATGCCCACCGACGTTCATTGTAACCAGTGCTTAACTTGAGCCGGTGGTTGCAGTTTATGTTTCCTCAACAGACTTTAGCTTCAGTTCAAGACAGAGAAAATCACAAAAGGAGGAAAGCAGAAAGACAGAAAAACAGTGGCAAAGGGAGACTGCAGGATGAAAAATAATCTGTAAAATTGAGATGAAGTGGAAGGGAGGGTCTGGCAGTTGTCGTAGTTTGACTCTTACTCTAGGCCAGACTGCTGGTTTGAGGATGACAGCACTTATGTTTGTAGGCGACTATGCCAGTCCTACAACAAGTCATAACTATTGTCCCAATCCTCCTGGCTCACAATCAGTACCTCACCAAATACCCAAACAGTAAAAGTTGATTTGTGGCAGCCTTCGCACATGGACTCATAAGTGCAACATCTCAGGGAGTGTTGTGGTGAAACAGAGATTACCCCTTTCTCACATGAACAACATGTCTCAATCAAACACAAGCAACAAAGGAGATACAGTAAAGTTTTCAATAGGTTTTATTAACAAAACTGCAATCTACGATGAGTTCCATGGGCTGCAATAATAAGGATAATGAATAATACAAGGAACAGAATTGGGAACACGAGAGTCAATAATGCAAAGACTCCCTCCATCTTGAAATAACATAAAACAACATGAGATATGAAATATGTCCTAATACCCTAGCATGATGAACCTAATCGCTAACCTAAAGAGAGCTAGGTGAGTTAAACCTAATCTGCTAATGCCTTGTCCATGAGAAGAGCCCCCCAACCCTCATTACCTTGTAATGAGGTCTCTAGCTCAGACTCCGTGGGGATACGAAGACTGGGTCAGTGTCAAAGCGACGTGCAGCATCAGTAGCAACTATGCATCTGGTCGAAATCCCTCTGACTATCTGTCTAACTGAGGTGCATTTATACAGATCTGCTCGGACTCCTGACATAGGTCTGTTCCCAAACAATAGATAACAAGACATGCTTGGGACGGCAATTTATGTAAACAATTCCCTCAAAGGAGTGAAGAAGGAAAGTACCTAATGTAAATACCTAGAGTTTATCTTTGTCACTTGATAGTGACGCCTGAACACGTTGGCACTGATAACATGAAACTAAAACATTGGCCTAACTAGAAACAATGCAGCCATCTTGAAAACATATAATTAAATGATTGCACTAATACAGAGCAAGTTAAGTAGGGTAAAAGTCACTAGGTGACGTGGGCGCAAGTCCGCGAGCCAGAAGGCTAAGCTAACTCCTGTTCCCCATTAAAAATTAAAACAAGATAGGATTCACTACATTGTGGAATCAAGGCTACATGGCCTTGGTACTTGGCACCCTGTTTTTCAATTATACTGGTGATACACTTCTGAGCAAAGCTTTGAGCCCAGCATTTTTTCACAAACTAAACACTGATGTTATCTATAACCCCAAGAATCCCTGTAAACTAAGGCTGTCACAGGGAGCAGCTATGGTGAAAGGTAGGATTGTGGGAGACCCATAGAAAATGCAATTGCTAAAAGTAAATTATAGTGTCATTATGGGTTACTAGGTTTGTAGGGGTATATGGTAGGAAGTTAATTAATTATTAGTTAACAATTATTTATTAATTTATTATTAAGGCTTAATTGTTTATTAATTATGTAAATTGCTAATTAATTATACCTTTTAGTTATAATTTAGGTGCGAGCTGCTGGGTTTCTAGTGGTATAGTATGGGAAGCTATTTAAGTAATGATTGAATAACAATTAATTATTAATGTATTATTTGATTAATTATGTGAATTGGATACTTAAATTTATCAGTTATACTTTAGGTGCAGGCTTCTGGGTTTGTAGGAGTATGGGATGGGAAGTTAATTAAGTTATATTTAATTAACAAACCAATATTAATTTAATATTAATTAGTTAATTATCAAATATGTACATTGTGGTCTTATTTATTTCAGTTATATTTTAAGTGTGGAAGCTAGGTTTGTATGGGTATGGTGTGAGAAGTTAATTAAGCAATCTATAAATATCATTTATTAAATTGATAATTAATTATTGCATTGTTTACTAATGTGAATTGTTTAATTGTTTCTATATGTTTATGTATGTATTTGTAAAGGTGAATTAACAATGTTCATATATTTTTTTTATATTTGTTCCAAATGAATAGGGTTATTCAAATATGTAATATGTTTGAAGTGAAGCTCTTTCACTACTGTTGCTCAGACTAGAGTGGGAATAGTAAATTTAATTTCTCTGAAGTCTAACGGTTTCTCTAATGTTGCACAGTCTGGAGTGGGAATAGTAAATATTACCCTCCAACATCCAACACTTTCTCTACTGGTCCACAAACTAGAGTGGGAATAGTAAGTCTTACCCCTTGGAAGTCAAATGCTTTCCCTAATTTTTCACAGACTGGAGGTGGAAAAGCACATTTTACCCCTCCTAAGTCTGATATTTTCCCTACTTTTGGAATGGGAATAGTATATTTAACTGTTCTGAAAGTCTACACTTTCCCTATTGTTGCATAAACTGGAGTATATATTATACATATATGTATTAATTTTGTATAATAGTTTTTAGTTTTTTTTTGTTTTACATTTTTTATATTTCATGTATTTGTTTTTTTTGTTTTGCAATTGACATGTTAATATTTTTATGTTTCATATATATATATATATATGCATATATATATATATATGTATATATATGTATATATATATATATATAGATATATATATATATATTTTCGATCTTCTAGCACTGACGAATGCTCTGGCCACACCCTAACACCATGCCCCCGTTCATGGTGAGCTATTTAAAAGGACTCGGAGTGTGCGTCCGCGCAGCTCGATTAAAGACTAACACGGACCTGCCCAAGCACAACGCCCATTTTCCTAGTAGCACATTGTCTGCATTTTTACTGGGAGACGCCTGGCTCCTACAACATGGATGCCATCCCAGCTAAGGATCGTTACCCGTTTTATAATGGTTTTATGATTTGCTTTCTCACTGTTTCTTTATCTTGATTTCAGTTTCCAGTATTTTCCTCTAACACGGGAGCCTGTTACCTGGATGTGTTCTCCTCCTTCTAACGCCGATGAGCACTTTGGCCATGCCCCCATGGCACACCTCCTTTTTATGGCAGGCTATTTGAAGGCACTAAGAGCACAGCGGGTGCTTTGCTGGCACACCAAAGGCGCACCTAAGGCAACCCTGTCTGCGCCGGTCCACACAAGGAACGTGCTGAGCACCTGGCCCCTTAGATCAAATGACATACACCCCCTTTGCAGATTAACTTACACGAATGACAAACTCATTGCATTGAATTGCTCAGGTAACTTCAATTCATGCGTGCCAGTAAGCTTTCTAGCTCTGGCAAATGACTCCTCCATTGTTTGCAGTCTGGTCAACAAGGAGGAGGATATCCCACAATCAACAACAGAGGAGATAAACTGTTACATTATGCCTCTCTCCGTGAACAAAAAGTCCTCATGTAACAATATACAAGTTCACTAGTTAATGCTAGATCACTAGTAAAACACAAATATGATGTAGCTAATTTTATTGAAACAAATTAGCTCGATCTTCTTTTTATTGCAGAAACCTGGGGTGACCCAATGTCAGGACATACTCACAGGGTTATGACATCTTCAGGATGGATAGACTAGAAAAATGAGGAGGCGGGTTAGCCATAATTTCTGCACCAATTTGATGATCAATTGTCAACCTGTAGTTCTTCTAAATTATGGGGTTCTCTTCTTATCCATTAAAATCTCTAACATCCAAACCTTAAACAGAGTTCTAATTTCTCGGCTTCCTCGCTTTAGAAGAAATTTGATGTGAGATCGGAGTACCACCTTGCAATCAGGCATTCTATTAAGGAACACTACTGTACTTGTAGACCTCAACGATCATTTAGAAGATCTCTAAGACAAAGATACAATGGTCTTTTTAGATTTAACATTTAGCGCTGGGCTCAACCAGCTAGTCTTAGGCCCAACTCTTTCTGTAGGTCACTATTTAGATGGCATCTTCTCATACAATGCTGAGCTAAAGAATGTTAACATTTTGTCAGTAATGTGGGTAGTTCAGCATGCAGTTCTTTTTGAGTTACCATGGCCCCCTAGGGTTGAGACAGGTACTGCATCTACCAGGAACTTTAAATCTCACCCATGGCATAAAATTACATCATATGATCTCAATCAGGCCCTAACAAACTCCATGCCCACACTCACCGAGTATATAGACACTGTTGTCGAGAAATATTCTTCTTTGATCACCAGCGCAATGAACACCCTGGTGCCAGTTAAAACCTCTTTTGCCAAAAGACAGAGTCCCTCTGCACCATGGTTCAATGAACAACCTAGGGCCCAAAAACAACGATTCAGAAGGCAAGAACGAAAATGAAAGAAAAATTACCTGCTGACAGAAAAAGAGCTACATAAGCAACTCATGACTCAGTATAAAAAATTTCTCATTAACAATAAATTAATTTACTTTAGTCAAAAGACTGAGACTGCCAAAAAAACTCAAAGAACATTTTCTCATGATCAATTAGCTAATAGCAGTCCTTTGCAATAACTCAGTGGCCAGTAGCCAACAATTCCACAATTCTTTGGTGAGTTTCTTCCAAAATAAAGTGGAAACATTTGTTTCTGGTTTTTCTTCCTCCAACTCAGACCTACTTTCTTAGGTGGCTGCCCTCCCATACCAGCCCTGGGATGAAGACTTTTCTTAATTTTACCAACATTTTCACCAATAAGGTCATTCAGCTACATTACCAAGTCACGTTCCTCCCTGGATCCGTGTCCTTCCATGGTAGCTAAATTAGCTCCAGAAATCATAGCCGAGCATTTAACAGTCATGTTTAATCAAATGTTCGGAAAAGGTTACTGTCCCAAACAATGGAAGTCTCCATCAATACTTTGTTTGATAAAAAAAACACTATCCCCCACTGATCCCAACAACTATTGACCTACCTCACGGCTACCTTTTCCGATGCAGATTGCTGAAAAAATGATGAATCAAAAACTGACAACCTTCATAAAGGAAAATTAACTTTTGGACACCACTCAATATGATTTCTGCAATAGTACTGAAACCGCTCTTATCAAGGCCACTGAAAAGATTACAGAACCACTTGATCAAGGAGGCAGTGCCACTGTTATACTATTAGATCTCAAAGAAGCTTTTAAAACTGTCCACCACAATCTTCTGATTGGTCGTTTACGAAACATCAGGATTGGTAGACCTCCTATTGCCTTATTAGGCTCCTTCCTACATGATCAGAAGCAATCAGTCACACTCAATTAATTTACTTCAGACTCCTTTTCTTTTCCCTTTGGTGTTCCACAGGACTTGTTGCTCAGTCCCACACTTTTTAACCTCTACATTTTAGGATAGGCCAAGCTAATCAGATTTTTTGGATTCTCACTTACGTCTTATGCAGATGACATGCAGATTATTGTCTTCCTACCTAAAAATGAGCAAGACACCGGATTAATATTCCTCAACTGTATGCAAGCTTTAAATGAGTGGATGGTAAATCATTGCTTGGAACTCAGCTCCGCTAAAACTGAGGTCATTCTGTTTGGAAACTCAACATCACTGTGTTCTCTGTCTTGGTGGCCTCTTGAGTTAGGATCACTTCCCACTCCTTTGAAAAATGTTTGCAAGCTGGGAGTGATTCTGGATGACAAACCTGCCTTCGGAACCTAGGTTATTACAGTCACCTCATCCTCTTTTTACACTCTGAAGCCATTGAAAAAAGTCTTGCTTTTCATTCCATCAGAGCTTCAAATAAAAGTAGTGACTTCAACGGTTCACTCAACAATAGAATATTGCAAAGCTCTCTACCTGAACATGCAACAACAACATCTGAACAACCAAAAAGTTTTGAGAATGCTGCTACCCGAATGCTTTTGTGCATCCAAAAATTACAATCTGTCTCAACTGGACTCAGACAGCTACACGGGCTGCCTGTTAGACAAAGAGTTACTTCTAAAGCTCTCTGCATCACATTCAAGGCCTTATATTGCAGTGGATCACACTATCTGAAGAATAAATTCAAATGGCACACACAACTGAGGACTTTCAGACTTTAAGATCCTCGAATGCAAAAAATGTCACTATTTCTAGATTTAGGTTTGCTTCCTGGGGAGGCAGGAGTTTTGTTACCATTGTTTCCAAAATGTGGAATTCTCTATCTCTCCATTTGAAATCTATAAATAATGTACTTCTTTTCAGAAAAACTCTTAAAACATATCTGTTAACCAGTAACCTCCGGAGTGCTCAGTCTTCAGGTTTCAGATGAGTTAAGCGCAAAAGACACCTTTGGGTATACGTGCGCTCAATCAATCAATTTAACATCACATAAAAGTATGCTTTTTTACAGCAGTAAATTAAAAAATATAATACAAATAATATGATATAAAATATATATTTTTAATAGTTTTACATCATATATGTGTTTATATCAATACACACACACATGTTTTCATATAAGTATATACTTAGGTATAGTACTACATAATATTTAATTGTAT